>NC_088422.1:90841214-90881932 GCF_034236695.1 Oncorhynchus nerka
AAATGAGAGTCCTGCTGAAAAGACATGTCGATAAACAGAAAGCTATACATCAACACCATCCAGGTGGACACTATACCATGATGAAACATGATTTGATCAGAGAGTTAGAGATGTGTGGTGGTTTGTGGAAGAAAGAGGATGATATGGATGAACAGTTGGCTTTATTAGAGAACATGATAGGTATTCTGCAGTTATCTGACAACTTCAGATCCGGAAATATATCCTTTGTATGAAAAATGAGAACGGGCTTCTCAACGGATTCAGTTGCCGGCATTAAAACTTAGCTTTGAAGAACTTGTGACAAATTTGAGGTAATATATCTAAAAAAACAACACCTCTGAAGAAGTCAAAGCCCCCAGTCTGGAACGAAAAGCAGACACAACTGAGACATTGCCTGACAAACCATCCAGAAAGATGGTGAAAGTGGCTGTGGGCAGGGTTTCAAAGTGTGCCACAGGTGTGGTTAGAGATACAGAGCCAATGAAGAGCTACACACTCAGAAAACAAAAACGTTGCCTACCTGCTGAAGGTACTGTACAGATGGATTAACATGAAAAAGGGCAGGAGATCCTCTAAAAAAGTAGCCCTCACAAAGCCAGTACACATCCAGCAATGAGGAGAACAGAGAAAACATGAGATTTTAGTGAAACTAAAACCACAGATCTAATTGTATTATGACTAGGTCTACTAAATGGGGGGAAAAGGTTGTTTAGTCTGACAAAAATACCATTTCAGTTTGACATACTAGGCTTAAGTTTTCATCAGTGTTGAAAACAGATGTATCTTTAGAATCTTCTAGACAGATGTATCAGCAGTGACTGAGCTGTATAAATTGTCACAATGTGTAGATGGGGACGTGAAACAACTCATGTTTTTACTTTATTTAAACTTTATACCAGCAAGAATTTGGACTACGAGCTGCCTGCAGTGTTGACTTAGGCCATATTCAGCACAATTCACAATGGTCAAACCTTTCCGTGACGCTAACCAGGTTACAGGATAGAGGAGAAAGAAGTGTGTCTTTTGAGAGAGACAATCTACTTGACCCATTTAGGGCCTTTTTTGTAGCATTTTGAAGGTTAGTTGGTAAGGTGAACTGGGCAAGACGACCCTGGCTTCCTTCAAAGTCCTTATCACTTCTATGGATATCAAGTTGTCTGTTAAGCCGTACCTTGTAAAGTCATTACAGGGATTGGACAGAAAAACCTATGACACATTTTCAAGACATTTTTACAATTTTTGTTAATTTTTCTTTGGAAGGACTTGAATTGTGAATTTTCCCCATGGCAGTCGATCCTTGGGAGAGAGCAGTCGATCCTTGGGAGAGAGCAGTCGATCCTTGGGAGAGAGCAGTCGATCCTTGGGAGAGAGCAGTCGATCCTTGGGAGAGAGCAAAAACTCACATCTACAAAATCAGTGAGAAATGACAATCATCATAAGTAAAAATATATATATAATAACATTTACATTTACATTTAAGTCATTTAGCAGACGCTCTTATCCAGAGCGACTTACAAATTGGTGCGTTCACCTTATGACATCCAGTGGAACAGCCACTTTACAATAGTGCATCTAAATCTTTTAAGGGGTGGGGGGGGAGAAGGATTACTTTATCCTATCCTAGGTATTCCTTAAAGAGGTGGGGTTTCAGGTGTCTCCGGAAGGTGGTGATTGACTCCGCTGTCCTGGCGTCGTGAGGGAGTTTGTTCCACCATTGGGGGGCCAGAGCAGCGAACAGTTTTGACTGGGCTGAGCGGGAACTGTACTTCCTCAGTGGTAGGGAGGCGAGCAGGCCAGAGGTGGATGAACGCAGTGCCCTTGTTTGGGTGTAGGGCCTGATCAGAGCCTGGAGGTACTGAGGTGCCGTTCCCCTCACAGCTCCGTAGGCAAGCACCATGGTCTTGTAGCGGAAACATTTAAAAAGACAATCAGTCTGCCTTGTTTATTATTTTTTGGTTTGGTTTTACCCGAAGACGATACTGATGTTTTGGAAATGATCTGTTAAAGGAGAACTGTCCTTGGTGAAGGGGCACTGCCACTGTGGTACAAGTGTAACTCTGTCCTTGGTGAAGGGGCACTGCCACTGTGGTACAAGTGTAACTCTGTCCTTGGTGAAGGGGCACTGCCACTGTGGTACAAGTGTAACTCTGTCCTTGGTGAAGGGGCACTGCCACTGTGGTACAAGTGTAACTCTGTCCTTGGTGAAGGGGCACTGCCACTGTGGTACAAGTGTAACTCTGTCCTTGGTGAAGGGGCACTGCCACTGTGGTACAAGTGTAACTCTGTCCTTGGTGAAGGGCACTGCCACTGTGGTACAAGTGTAACTCTGTCCTTGGTGAAGGGGCACTGCCACTGTGGTACAAGTGTAACTCTGTCCTTGGTGAAGGGGCACTGCCACTGTGGTACAAGTGTAACTCTGTCCTTGGTGAAGGGGCACTGCCACTGTGGTACAAGTGTAACTCTGTCCTTGGTGAAGGGGCACTGCCACTGTGGTACAAGTGTAACTCTGTCCTTGGTGAAGGGGCACTGCCACTGTGGTACAAGTGTAACTCTGTCCTTGGTGAAGGGGCACTGCCACTGTGGTACAAGTGTAACTCTGTCCTTGGTGAAGGGGCACTGCCACTGTGGTACAAGTGTAACTCTGTCTTTGGTGAAGGGGCACTGCCACTGTGGTACAAGTGTAACTCTGTCTTTGGTGAAGGGGCACTGCCACTGTGGTACAAGTGTAACTCTGTCCTTGGTGAAGGGGCACTGCCACTGTGGTACAAGTGTAACTCTGTCTTTGGTGAAGGGCACTGCCACTGTGGTATAAGTGTAACTCTGTCCTTGGTGAAGGGGCACTGCCACTGTGGTATAAGTGTAACTCTGTCTTTGGTGAAGGGGCACTGCCACTGTGGTACAAGTGTAACTCTGTCCTTGGTTAAGGGGCCCACTGTGGTACAAGTGTAACTCTGTCCTTGGTGAAGGGGCACTGCCACTGTGGTATAAGTGTAACTCTGTCTTTGGTGAAGGGGCACTGCCACTGTGGTATAAGTGTAACTCTGTCTTTGGTGAAGGGGCACTGCCACTGTGGTACAAGTGTAACTCTGTCTTTGGTGAAGGGGCACTGCCACTGTGGTATAAGTGTAACTCTGTCTTTGGTGAAGGGGCACTGCCACTGTGGTACAAGTGTAACTCTGTCTTTGGTGAAGGGGCACTGCCACTGTGGTACAAGTGTAACTCTGTCCTTGGTGAAGGGGCCCACTGTGGTACAAGTGTAACTCTGTCCTTGGTGAAGGGGCACTGCCACTGTGGTACAAGTGTAACTCTGTCTTTGGTGAAGGGGCACTGCCACTGTGGTACAAGTGTAACTCTGTCCTTGGTGAAGGGGCCCACTGTGGTACAAGTGTAACTCTGTCCTTGGTGAAGGGGCCCACTGTGGTACAAGTGTAACTCTGTCCTTGGTGAAGGGGCCCACTGTGGTACAAGTGTAACTCTGTCCTTGGTGAAGGGGCCCACTGTGGTACCAGTGTAACTCTGTCTTTGGTGAAGGGGCCCACTGTGGTACAAGTGTAACTCTGTCCTTGGTGAAGGGGCACTGCCACTGTGGTACAAGTGTAACTCTGTCCTTGGTGAAGGGGCACTGCCACTGTGGTACAAGTGTAACTCTGTCCTTGGTGAAGGGGCACTGCCACTGTGGTACAAGTGTAACTCTGTCCTTGGTGAAGGGGCCCACTGTGGTACAAGTGTAACTCTGTCCTTGGTGAAGGGGCCCACTGTGGTACAAGTGTAACTCTGTCCTTGGTGAAGGGGCACTGCCACTGTGGTACAAGTGTAACTCTGTCCTTGGTGAAGGGGCCCACTGTGGTACAAGTGTAACTCTGTCCTTGGTGAAGGGGCACTGCCACTGTGGTACAAGTGTAACTCTGTCTTTGGTGAAGGGGCACTGCCACTGTGGTACAAGTGTAACTCTGTCCTTGGTGAAGGGGCCCACTGTGGTACAAGTGTAACTCTGTCCTTGGTGAAGGGGCACTGCCACTGTGGTATAAGTGTAACTCTGTCCTTGGTGAAGGGGCCCACTGTGGTACAAGTGTAACTCTGTCCTTGGTGAAGGGGCACTGCCACTGTGGTACAAGTGTAACTCTGTCCTTGGTGAAGGGGCCCTGCCACTGTGGTACAAGTGTAACTCTGTCCTTGGTGAAGGGGCACTGCCACTGTGGTACAAGTGTAACTCTGTCCTTGGTGAAGGGGCACTGCCACTGTGGTACAAGTGTAACTCTGTCCTTGGTGAAGGGGCACTGCCACTGTGGTACAAGTGTAACTCTGTCCTTGGTGAAGGGGCACTGCCACTGTGGTACAAGTGTAACTCTGTCCTTGGTGAAGGGGCACTGCCACTGTGGTACAAGTGTAACTCTGTCCTTGGTGAAGGGGCACTGCCACTGTGGTACAAGTGTAACTCTGTCCTTGGTGAAGGGGCACTGCCACTGTGGTACAAGTGTAACTCTGTCCTTGGTGAAGGGGCACTGCCACTGTGGTACAAGTGTAACTCTGTCTTTGGTGAAGGGGCACTGCCACTGTGGTACAAGTGTAACTCTGTCCTTGGTGAAGGGGCCCTGCCACTGTGGTACAAGTGTAACTCTGTCCTTGGTGAAGGGGCACTGCCACTGTGGTATAAGTGTAACTCTGTCCTTGGTGAAGGGGCCCACTGTGGTACAAGTGTAACTCTGTCCTTGGTGAAGGGGCACTGCCACTGTGGTACAAGTGTAACTCTGTCCTTGGTGAAGGGGCCCTGCCACTGTGGTACAAGTGTAACTCTGTCCTTGGTGAAGGGGCACTGCCACTGTGGTACAAGTGTAACTCTGTCCTTGGTGAAGGGGCACTGCCACTGTGGTACAAGTGTAACTCTGTCCTTGGTGAAGGGGCCCACTGTGGTACAAGTGTAACTCTGTCCTTGGTGAAGGGGCACTGCCACTGTGGTACAAGTGTAACTCTGTCCTTGGTGAAGGGGCCCACTGTGGTACAAGTGTAACTCTGTCCTTGGTGAAGGGGCCCACTGTGGTACAAGTGTAACTCTGTCCTTGGTGAAGGGGCCCACTGTGGTACAAGTGTAACTCTGTCCTTGGTGAAGGGGCCCACTGTGGTACAAGTGTAACTCTGTCCTTGGTGAAGGGGCACTGCCACTGTGGTACAAGTGTAACTCTGTCCTTGGTGAAGGGGCACTGCCACTGTGGTACAAGTGTAACTCTGTCCTTGGTGAAGGGGCACTGCCACTGTGGTACAAGTGTAACTCTGTCCTTGGTGAAGGGGCCCACTGTGGTACAAGTGTAACTCTGTCCTTGGTGAAGGGGTCCTTGGTGAAGGCCTGCCACTGTGGTACAAGTGTAACTCTGTCCTTGGTGAAGGGGCACTGCCACTGTGGTACAAGTGTAACTCTGTCCTTGGTGAAGGGGCACTGCCACTGTGGTACAAGTGTAACTCTGTCTTTGGTGAAGGGGCACTGCCACTGTGGTACAAGTGTAACTCTGTCCTTGGTGAAGGGGCACTGCCACTGTGGTACAAGTGTAACTCTGTCCTTGGTGAAGGGGCACTGCCACTGTGGTACCAGTGTAACTCTGTCCTTGGTGAAGGGGCACTGCCACTGTGGTATAAGTGTAACTCTGTCCTTGGTGAAGGGGCCCACTGTGGTACAAGTGTAACTCTGTCCTTGGTGAAGGGGCACTGCCACTGTGGTACAAGTGTAACTCTTTGTTTACCTTGGATGCTGTAATCGCTCACCTGCTGTAGAACAAAAAAGTCCTGATCCCTTTTTAATGAGCCATTTTATTTCACACAGAGCAGTGAGTTTAGAACACAGAGGTATGCAGTAGCTGCTGTTTTATAATGTGTTGTCTCCCTCTTTAGAGCTGGACAAAAATACATCATGCGATAAATTGCCTGAATTGATGCGAGAACAGTACGTTTATAACAATAATGTGCACCACAGTTTAAAAGAAATGATCCTTTAAATTACTTCTAACAGTTTGGTAGTTGTAGCCATCAATTGTCCTGTTAACAATCAGTCATATTAGCAAACTGTTACGAGAATTTTCAATCCCAACGATGAGGGTTAATAGGGTTAATAAGAATTTGCAAAAGGTTTGTTGTAGTTTATTCGGGAGAGGTCTCTAAAGTCAAAAATGCAAAGACATGTCACCTCAGTCTTGTGTCCACTGCTCACAATAGAATACCTCAAGACCTAAAAAAGGTTGGTTGGTAAGTTTTTTGTCTGTCTCTGTCTGTCTGTCTGTCTGTCTGTCTGTCTGTCTGTCTGTCTGTCTGTCTGTCTGTCTGTCTGTCTGTCTGTCTGTCTGTCTGTCTGTCTGTCTGTCTGTCTGTCTGTCTCTCTGTCTGTCTCTCTCTGTCTCTCTGTCTCTCTCTTTCTCTCCATGTCTCTCTCTCTGTCTTTGTCTCTGTCTCTCTCTCTGTCTGTCTGTCTCTCTCTTTCTCTCCATGTCTCTCTCTCTGTCTCTCTCTCTGTCTGTCTCTCGTCATCGTATCCTGTATAACTGTCTCCTCTCAATGTAGCCGTCTCTGACTGTGCTTATCTGTCCATAACACTTTTTAATGACCACGTTGCAGATGGAGTTTGGGGAATGCTGCATCTCTAGAACTGTGGTCCCAGGACAGAAGTAGTGGATGGGCCCACTTAACCACTGGCGCTGACATATCTGTTATTGTTGCAGTTTGTTTTATGTACAGTGGGGCAAAAAAGTATTTAGTCAGCCACCATTGTGCAAGTTCTCCCACTTAAAAGATGAGAGAGGCCTGTAATTTTCATCATGTACACTTCAACTATGACAGACAAATTTAGAAAAGAAATCCAGAAGATCACATTGTAGGATTTGTAATGAATTTATTTGCAAATTATGGTGGAAAATAAGTATTTGGTCAATAACAAAAGTTTATCTCAATACTTTGTTATATACCCTTTGTTGGCAATGACAGAGGTCAAACGTTTTCACACACTGTTGCTGGAAATTGCAGCTTGTGGAAAATTTACTGCTGACAATTTTGACATTTCTATTTGTCTTTTATGCTGGAACATGTTCTGTTTTTGGATAATAAAGTATACTTTGAATATCATATTTATGGATTATTGCTTATAGAAAAAAACGATATTCAATATTTGTTTTCCCACTGTAGTCCCTTAAATGGCCACATGGGATCATCATTGTGCTAACTTGAGTTCAAAGAAGTGTGTGTGTGTGTGTGTGTGTGTGTGTGTGTGTGTGTGTGTGTGTGTGTGTGTGTGTGTGTGTGTGTGTGTGTGTGTGTGTGAAAACAGCAGGTTAGAATAAGAGCTAGACAGAGAGTGAAGGAACACACATTACCACCAACATCAACACAACTAGAAAATCAACTGCTTCTCGTAATTTACTACTTATAATAAACCTATGAGTGAATCTGTGTACATATTGTTTAGTTTCAGGCCTTGTGTATCTTATTGTGTCTTCTGTAAAGCATTTTGCTACACCCACAGTAACGTGTATGCGACCAATACAATGTGATTTGATCCCTTGGCCAGTCCAACTGACACACAGTGACTAAGGAAAGAGTTATTCAATACAAACATGAAGAGGGATGTGTGTGTTACCTTCATAAAACATGAAGAGGGATGTGTGTTACCGCCATAAAACATGAAGAGGGATGTGTGTTACCGTCATAAAACATGAAGAGGGATGTGTGTGTTACCTTCATAAAACATGAAGAGGGATGTGTGTTACCATCATAAAACATGAAGAGGGATGTGTGTTACCATCATAAAACATGAAGAGGGATGTGTGTGTTACCTTCATAAAACATGAAGAGGGATGTGTGTGTTACCATCATAAAACATGAAGAGGGATGTGTGTGTTACCTTCATAAAACATGAAGAGGGATGTGTGTGTTACCATCATAAAACATGAAGAGGGATGTGTGTGTTACCATCATAAAACATGAAGAGGGATGTGTGTGTTACCATCATAAAACATGAAGAGGGATGTGTGTGTTACCTTCATAAAACATGAAGAGGGATGTGTGTGTTACCATCATAAAACATGAAGAGGGATGTGTGTTACCGCCATAAAACATGAAGAGGGATGTGTGTTACCATCATAAAACATGAAGAGGGATGTGTGTGTTACCTTCATAAAACATGAAGAGGGATGTGTGTTACCGCCATAAAACATGAAGAGGGATGTGTGTTACCGTCATAAAACATGAAGAGGGATGTGTGTGTTACCTTCATAAAACATGAAGAGGGATGTGTGTTACCATCATAAAACATGAAGAGGGATGTGTGTTACCGCCATAAAACATGAAGAGGGATGTGTGTTACCGTCATAAAACATGAAGAGGGATGTGTGTTACCGTCATAAAACATGAAGAGGGATGTGTGTTACCGTCATAAAACATGAAGAGGGATGTGTGTTACCTTCATAAAACATGAAGAGGGATGTGTGTGTTACCTTCATAAAACATGAAGAGGGATGTGTGTTACCATCATAAAACATGAAGAGGGATGTGTGTTACCATCATAAAACATGAAGAGTGATGTGTGTGTTACCATCATAAAACATGAAGAGGGATGTGTGTGTTACCTTCATAAAACATGAAGAGGGATGTGTGTTACCATCATAAAACATGAAGAGGGATGTGTGTTACCATCATAAAACATGAAGAGGGATGTGTGTTACCATCATAAAACATGAAGAGGGATGTGTGTGTTACCATCATAAAACATGTAGAGGGATGTGTGTTACCATCATAAAACATGAAGAGGGATGTGTGTGTTACCATCATAAAACATGAAGAGGGATGTGTGTTACCATCATAAAACATGAAGAGGGATGTGTGTGTTACCTTCATAAAACATGAAGAGGGATGTGTGTGTTACCTTCATAAAACATGAAGAGGGATGTGTGTTACCATCATAAAACATGAAGAGGGATGTGTGTGTTACCATCATAAAACATGAAGAGGGATGTGTGTGTTACCTTCATAAAACATGAAGAGGGATGTGTGTGTTACCATCATAAAACATGAAGAGGGATGTGTGTTACCATCATAAAACATGAAGAGGGATGTGTGTGTTACCATCATAAAACATGAAGATGTGTGTTACCATCATAAAACATGAAGAGGATGTGTGTGTTACCATCATAAAACATGAAGAGGGATGTGTGTTACCATCATAAATCCTGAAGAGGGATGTGTGTGTTACCTTCATAAAACATGAAGAGGATGTGTGTTACCATCATAAATCCTGAAGAGGGATGTGTGTTACCATCATAAAACAATTTGAAGCTAAATGACTTAAATGTAAAGGGATGAAGAGGGATGTGTGTTACCATCATAAAACATGAAGAGGGATGTGTGTTACCATCATAAAACATGAAGAGGATGTGGTTACCATCATAAATCCTGAAGAGGATGTGTGTTACCTTCATAAAACATGAAGAGGGATGTGTGTTACCATCATAAATACATCATCATAAAACATAAAACATGAAGAGGGATGTGTGTGTTACCTTCATAAAACATGAAGAGGGATGTGTGTGTTACCATCATAAAACATGAAGAGGGATGTGTGTTACCATCATAAAACATGAAGAGGGATGTGTGTGTTACCATCATAAAACATGTAGAGGGATGTGTGTTACCATCATAAAACATGAAGAGGGATGTGTGTGTTACCATCATAAAACATGAAGAGGGATGTGTGTTACCATCATAAAACATGAAGAGGGATGTGTGTTACCATCATAAAACATGAAGAGGGATGTGTGTTACCATCATAAATCCTGAAGAGGGATGTGTGTGTTACCTTCATAAAACATGAAGAGGGATGTGTGTTACCATCATAAATCCTGAAGAGGGATGTGTGTGTTACCATCATAAAACATGAAGAGGGATGTGTGTTACCATCATAAAACATGAAGAGGGATGTGTGTTACCATCATAAAACATGAAGAGGGATGTGTGTTACCATCATAAATCCTGAAGAGGGATGTGTGTTACCTTCATAAAACATGAAGAGGGATGTGTGTTACCATCATAAATCCTGAAGAGGGATGTGTGTGTTACCTTCATAAAACATGAAGAGGGATGTGTGTTACCATCATAAAACATGAAGAGGGATGTGTGTTACCATCATAAATCCTGAAGAGGGATGTGTGTTACCTTCATAAATCCTGAAGAGGGATGTGTGTTACCATCATAAAACATGAAGAGGGATGTGTGTTACCATCATAAATCCTGAAGAGGGATGTGTGTTACCATCATAAATCCTGAAGAGGGATGTGTGTTACCGCCATAAAACATGAAGAGGGATGTGTGTTACCATCATAAATCCTGAAGAGGGATGTGTGTTACCGCCATAAAACATGAAGAGGGATGTGTGTTACCATCATAAATCCTGAAGAGGGATGTGTGTTACCGCCATAAAACATGAAGAGGGATGTGTGTTACCATCATAAATCCTGAAGAGGGATGTGTGTTACCGCCATAAAACTACACTGGTGGAAAAACTACTGAATCGTCATACTTGACTAAAAGTAAAGATATCTTCGTAGAAAATGACTAAAGTAACCAGTACAATACTACTTGAGTAAGAGTAAATGCTATACATAAAATTCCTGATATTAAGCAAACCAGACACCCTGATTTTTTGCAATTATATTTTTTTACAGACAGATAGGGGCACGCTCCCACACTCACATAATTTACAAACTCAGTATCTGTGTTTAGTGAGTCCGCCAGGTCAGAGGCAGTAGGGATGATTGATAGGTGCATATACAGACCATATTGCTGTCCTGCCTGAGCATTCTAAATGTAACGAGTATTTTTGGGTGTCAGGGAAAATGTATGGGAGTAAAAAGTACATTATTTACTTTATGAATGTAGTGAATTAAAAGTATAAGTTGTCAAAAATATAAATAGTAAAGTAAAGAACTGACACAGAAAAAAACGACTTAAGTAGTACTCAAAATTATTTTTACTTATGGGGGGGGGGGGGTCAGCATGATGACAAGTGACAGGAATTTTATATAAAAATGTTCATAAGTTTTCATAATGAACATAAAATAGTGGACTGCTGTTCCTTTCCACACATTACATTTTTGCATGCGTGCACCCGTATGAAAATACAGTACCTTCAGGAAGTATTCACACCCCTTGACCTTTTCCACATTTTGTTGTGTAACAAAGTGGGATTAAAATGGATTAAATTGTCATTTTTTGGTCAACGATCTGCACAAAATATATAATATATACGATGTACACAACATATATAATATATACGATGTACACAACATATATAATATATACGATGTACACAACATATATAATATATACCATGTACACAAAATATATAATATATACCATGTACACAAAATATATAATATATACGATGTACACAACATGTATAATATATACGATGTACACAACATATATAATATATACGATGTACACAACATATATAATATATACCATGTACACAAAATATATAATATATACCATGTACACAACATATATAATATATACGATGTACACAACATATATAATATATACGATGTACACAACATATATAATATATAAGATCTACACAAATCTAACATTTGTAAAAAATATATCTAAAAATAAAACACTAATATCTCGATTCCATAAGTATTCAACCACCTGAATCAATACGTCAGAATCCCCTTTGGCAGCGATTCCATAAGTATTCAACCACCTGAATCAATACGTCAGAATCCCCTTTGGCAGCGATTCCATAAGTATTCAACCACCTGAATCAATACGTCAGAATCCCCCAGCGATTACAACTCTGAGTCTTTCTGGATAAGTCTATAAGAGCTTTTCACACCTGGATTGTACAATATTTGCTAATTATTTTATAAATAATTCTTCAAACTCTGTCAAGTTGGTTGTTGATCATTGCTGGACAGCCATTTTCAAGTCTTGCCATAGATGTTCACGCAGATTGAAGTCAAAACTGTAACTCGGCCACTCAGGAGCATTGATGTCGTCTTGGTTATCAATACCAGTAAGAAACTCCAGTAAGAAACTCCAGTAGGAAACTCCAGTAAGAAACTCCAGTAAGAAACTCCAGTAAGAAACTCCAGTAAGAATCTCCAGTAAGAAACTCCAGTAGGAAACTCCAGTAAGAAACTCCAGTAAGAATCTCCAGTAAGAAACTCCAGTAAGAATCTCCAGTAAGAAACTCCAGTAAGAATCTCCAGTAAGAAATTCCAGTAAGAAACTCCAGTGCCTCAGATAGTATTCACACCCCTTGACATTTTACACATTTTGTTGTGTTACAGCCTGAATTTAACATGTATAAAATGTAGATTTTTTTGTCACTGGTCTACACAAAATACCCAATAATGTCAAAGTGAAATTATGTTTTTATTTTGATAAATTAATAAAAAATGTAAAGCTGAAATTTCTTTAGTCAATAAGTATTCAACCCCTTTGTTATGGCGAGCCTAAATACATTAATGAGTATTACTATGATTTTTTGTAATAACTACCTCATCTAACAACCCAACAATTATCTGTAAGGTCCCTCAGTCATTTCAAACACAGATTCAACCACATGGTGCATGGTGAAGTTATTAATTACACTTTGTAGTGACTAGGTGTATTGATACACCATCCAAAGATATAGGCGTCCTTCCTAACTCAGTTGCCGGAGAGGAAGGAAACTGCTCAGGGATTTCACCATGACGCAAATGGGGATTTTAAAATAGTTACAGAGTTAAATGGCTGTGATAAGAGAAAACTGAGTATGGATCGACAATATTGTAGTTACTCCACAATACTAACCTAATTGACAGAGTGAAAAGAAGGAAGTCTGTACAGAATAAAAGATATTCCAAAACAGGCATCCTGTTTGCAAAAAGGCACTAACGTAATACTGAAAAAAATGTGGCAAAGAAATGAACTTCATTTCTTGAATACAAACTTATGTTTGGGGCAAATCCTATACAACAGATTACTGAGTACCACTCTCCATATTTCCAAGCATAATGGTAGCTGCATCATGTTATGGGTAGCCTGTGCCCGACCCACGATGCAGAAATGGGATTGTTTTGAACACCTGTGCCATCTCCTCTGGTAACTTATTTTCTTTCCCCAGAAATGCCCAGTATTGGCTATGGGGAAATAACTCACTGTCACTTCAGCAGAAATGTCATTGGGACCCCATACCAGGACATATTACAGTTTAGGGGGATGGATGGACTGGTGTTAATCTAAGCAGCACAATGCTTTAACAGTGCAGCTCCCACAGACTCTCTGGAGACGCTGGGAGATATGAAAGTGAGAAGGCCTCGACTGATGGAAGTTAATTATGCTAATGAAACGTTTCCGTGGCGTTTGGTTCCCGGTGATGCGTGGGACTGACTGGATATTGTGGCTCTATCTAGGTGCTGTTAGGATGCTATGCTGGATGTGATACAGAACAGAGGACCCTATGCTTATATCGATGTCTACTGTCTGTGTGTCTGTATGAGATTGGGGGCCCGTATATTCTCATTACCAATAGAGTTAGATGAACTGAGCAGATATACACAGTCTATTAATCCTCCATACAAAAACAAAAATCAATTTGTTTTAAATGGTCATTAAACACTGAAGGATCCTCTGATATCTGGACCCCCACCTCACTCTAGCCCACCACTCTGATATCTGGACCCCCACCTCACTCTAGCCCACCACTCTGTTATCTGGACCCCCACCCCTCTCTAGCCCACCACTCTGATATCTGGACCCCCACCTCACTCTAGCCCACCACTCTGATATCTGGACCCCCACCTCACTCTGGTCCACCACTTTGATATCTGGACCCCCACCTCACTCTAGCCCACCACTCTGATATCTGGACCCCCACCTCACTCTGGCCCACCACTCTGATATCTGGACCCCCACCTCACTCTATCTAGACCCCCACCACTCTGATATCTGGACCCCACCTCACCTAGCCCACCACTCTGATATCTGGACCCCACCTCACTCTAGCCCACCACTCTGATATCTGGACCCCCACCTCATTCTGGTCCACCACTCTGATATCTGGACCCCCACCTCACTCTAGCCCACCACTCTGATATCTAGACCCCCACCTCACTCTAGCCCACCACTCTGATATCTGGACCCCCACCTCACTCTAGCCCACCACTCTGATATCTGGACCCCCACCTCACTCTAGCCCACCACTTTGATATCTGGACCCCCACCTCACTGTAGCCCACCACTCTGATATCTGGACCCCCACCTCACTCTAGCCCACCACTCTGATATCTGGACCCCACCTCACTCTAGCCCACCACTCTGATATCTGGACCCCCACCTCACTCTAGCCCACCACTCTGATATCTGGACCCCCACCTCACTCTAGCCCACCACTCTGATATCTGGACCCCACCTCATTCTGGTCCACCACTCTGATATCTGGACCCCCACCTCACTCTAGCCCACCACTCTGATATCTAGACCCCCACCTCACTCTAGCCCACCACTCTGATATCTGGACCCCCACCTCACTCTAGCCCACCACTCTGATATCTAGACCCCCACCTCACTCTAGCCCACCACTTTGATATCTGGACCCCCACCTCACTGTAGCCCACCACTCTGATATCTGGACCCCACCTCACTCTAGCCCACCACTCTGATATCTGGACCCCCACCTCACTCTAGCCCACCACTCTGATATCTGGACCCCCACCTCACTCTAGCCCACCACTCTGATATCTGGACCCCCACCTCACTCTAGCCCACCACTCTGATATCTGGACCCCCACCTCATTCTGGTCCACCACTCTGATATCTGGACCCCCACCTCACTCTAGCCCACCACTCTGATATCTAGACCCCCACCTCACTCTAGCCCACCACTCTGATATCTGGACCCCACCTCACTCTAGCCCACCACTCTGATATCTGGACCCCACCTCACTCTAGCCCACCACTCTGATATCTGGACCCCCACCTCACTCTGGTCCACCACTCTGATATCTGGACCCCCACCTCACTCTAGCCCACCACTCTGATATCTGGACCCCCCCCACCTCACTCTAGCCCACCACTCTGATATCTGGACCCCCACCTCACTCTAGCCCACCACTCTGATATCTGGACCCCCACCTCACTCTAGCCCACCACTCTGATATCTGGACCCCCACCTCACTTTAGCCCACCACTCTGATATCTGGACCCCCACATCACTCTAGCCCACCACTCTGATATCTGGACCCCCACCTCACTCTAGCCCACCACTCTGATATCTGGACCCCCACCTCACTCTAGCCCACCACTCTGATATCTGGACCCCACCTCCCTCCATCCCACCACTCTGATATCTGGACCCCCACCTCACTCTAGCCCACCCACTCTGATATCTGGACCCCCACCTCACTCTAGCCCACCACTCTGATATCTGGACCCCCACCTCACTCTAGCCCACCACTCTGATATCTGGACCCCCACCTCATTCTGGTCCACCACTCTGATATCTGGACCCCCACCTCACTCTAGTCCACCACTCTGATATCTGGACCCCACCTCACTCTAGCCCACCACTCTGATATCTGGACCCCCACCTCACTCTGGTCCACCACTCTGATATCTGGACCCCCACCTCACTCTAGCCCACCACTCTGATATCTGGACCCCCACCTCACTCTAGCCCACCACTCTGATATCTGGACCCCCCACCTCATTCTGGTCCACCACTCTGATATCTGGACCCCCACCTCACTCTAGTCCACCGCTCTGATATCTGGACCCCCACCTCTGATATCTGGACCCCATCCCACCACTCTGATATCTGGACCCCCACCTCACTCTAGCCCACCACTCTGATATCTGGACCCCCATCTCACTCTGGTCCACCACTCTGATATCTGGACCCCCACCTCACTCTGGTCCACCACTCTGATATCTGGACCCCACCTCACTAGCCCACCACTCTGATATCTGGACCCCCACCTCACTCTGGTCCACCACTCTGATATCTGGACCCCCCACCTCACTCTGCCCACCACTCTGTCTCCACCACTCTGATATCTGGACCCCCACCTCACTCTGGTCCACCACTCTGATATCTGGACCCCACCTCACTCTGGTCCACCACTCTGATATATGGACCCCACCTCACTCTAGCCCACCACTCTGATATCTGGACCCCCACCTCACTCTAGCCCACCACTCTGATATCTGGACCCCCACCTCACTAGCCCACCACTCTGATATCTGGACCCCCACCTCACTCTGGTCCACCACTCTGATATCTGGACCCCCACCTCACTCTGGTCCACCACTCTGATATCTGGACCCCCACCTCACTCTGGTCCACCACTCTGATATCTGGACCCCCACCTCACTCTAGTCCACCACTCTGATATATGGACCCCCACCTCACTCTGGTCCACCACTCTGATATATGGACCCCCACCTCACTCTGGTCCACCACTCTGATATCTGGACCCCCACCTCACTCTGGTCCACCACTCTGATATCTGGACCCCCACCTCACTCTAGCCCACCACTCTGATATCTGGACCCCCACCTCACTCTAGCCCACCACTCTGATATCTGGACCCCCACCTCACTAGCCCACCACTCTGATATCTGGACCCCCACCTCACTCTGGTCCACCACTCTGATATCTGGACCCCCACCTCACTCTGGTCCACCACTCTGATATCTGGACCCCCACCTCACTCTGGTCCACCACTCTGATATCTGGACCCCCACCTCACTCTGGTCCACCACTCTGATATATGGACCCCCACCTCACTCTGGTCCACCACTCTGATATATGGACCCCCACCTCACTCTGGTCCACTCTGGTCCACCACTCTGATATATGGACCCCCACCTCACTCTGGTCCACCACTCTGATATATGGACCCCCACCTCACTCTGGTCCACCACTCTGATATCTGGACCCCACCTCACTCTGGTCCACCACTCTGATATCTGGACCCCCACCTCACTCTGGTCCACCACTCTGATATCTGGACCCCCACCTCACTCTGGTCCACCACTCTGATATATGAACCCCCACCTCACTCTGGTCCACCACTCTGATATCTGGACCCCCACCTCACTCTGGTCCACCACTCTGATATATGACCTCACCCCCACCTCACTCTGGTCCACCACTCTGATATCTGGACCCCCCCACCTCACTCTCTGGTCCACCACTCTGATATATGAACCCCCACCTCACTCTGGTCCACCACTCCTTGTAGAAATGAGAGCTGGAGCACAACAAAAGACGATGGTGGAATTCCCCTTCCCCTCCCCTCTGGGAATTCAATGACAGGGTCACGGTCTGCATTTGAACTCAAGGACCAAAGACATCCAGGGTCAAAGGTCAGGCGTGAACACTACAGACTGGGGAGATGAGGTCAGGGGTTGCAGACAAACACCCTGCTTGACCTCTTCAGCGCCCTGAACGGCAGAGTAGGAGTATGTTTTCTCTGTATTGATTAAAAACAGGATCATGATTTGGTTGCCCTCTATAATAATCTGTCAGTTAGAAGGTTAGTCTGTTCTGGTCAGTTACTGTATAGTCTGTCAGTTATCCTGCAGTTATACCTGTCCAGAAATGTAATCGATAACGTAACTTTTGGATTACCCAAACTCAGTAACGTAATCTGACTACATTCCATTACTTTTAGATGAGCCTACATTCCCCTAAAGAGGCATTAGAAGAAGACAAAAATGTATGTTACCAACTGAAAGACATCTATTGCAGGATAAATCAACGTTAAAGTTTACATAGCCAGCCATATATGGATGTTAAATTTTACTTTATGAGTTGGTTATTTACGCTTCTTCTAACCCATCGCTTTCTACTACAAATAATAACACGATTAAATTCTGTCTTTATTAAAAACCAAAGTCCAGCAGAATTCCAGTCATTCCAATAAATGTTATACTTGATCATCAAGAATAGGACTTGGAAACATGGAGGTGTAGTTTAGCCAAATTGTTTAACCTGAGCGTGACCCCAAAGGACTTATTAGCCAGCCGTCCTCTGTTGATTATGATTTTGTTGTCTTGGAGGACTGATTGGGCTCATTGATTCCAGTTGAAAAATAAATGCTGCGCTCATGGAATGGCATGCTTTGCCAAGAGCCAAGCTTTCATCAAGGCAAAGGGTGGCTACTTTGAAGAATCTAAAATCTAAAATATATTTGGATTTGTTTAAGAGTTTTTTGGTTTCTACATGATCCCTTATGTGTTATTTCATAGTTTTGATGTCTTCACTATTACAGTTTTTTTAGATTGCTTACACACTAAAATTAAAAGTAGTACCCTATTAGCAAAACCTTACACTCAAGAAGCAAAACATAAGCCCATATTTGCACAACTATAAGCACATTGTCAACCTCACACTTGTTGCAAAATTCTACACACAGTGATTTACAAAACACTAAACACACTTAACATACATTACACACAAACATCTATCATGAAGTCACGTCCTTGTAATACCAAAGCACTGACTGTCAGATTACCACACCCTCCAACCTATTGGTTCAACACAGTCATCAGGTGTGCAAACACTCGTTTGCTTAATTGTAGACACACCAATCAGGTGTATTAGCACTATAAAAAGTAGCAGGTGAGTTCATCGGCCTTCAAGCACAATGGAAAGAGTCAGAGAAAGAGGAGGAGAAGGACGAGGAGAACGAGGAGGAGGAAGAGGAAGATAAGAAGGTGCTCAAAGAGGACCGAATCTGACAAATGAGATCCGCGCAACACTGGTTGACCACGTTGTCAACCACGGCCTGACGCTGAGGGAGGCTGGACTGCGAGTACAGCCAAATCTAAGCCGATATACAGTGGCAAGTGTGATGAGAACATTTAGACTGGAAAATAGGTATTGTAAAAATATCATCATATCAAAAACATCTGCACGGTTTCAGTAACTGCTTACAGTACTGTATTCTATGCACTATCAGCACTTCTGTTACCTTTTCCTGTGGAATTACTGTACTATTTTATACTGTTTTTTTTCTACATAGGATTGAGGGTCAGGGACGACAAGGGGGAAGGCCTCCTATGTTCACAGAACAGCAAGAGAGGGAGATAGTAAACATGGTTTTGGCCAACAATGCTATAACACTCAAGCAGCTCCAAGCTAACATTGTCAATAACCACGCCATTTTCAACGACATCCATCAGGTCTCAACATCAACACTGGCACGCATCCTAAAAAAAAAACATATTCAAATGAAGCAAATTTATCGAGTGCCTTTCGAGCGCAATTCCGAAAGGGTGAAACGACTGCGGCATGATTATGCAGAGGTATGTATTCACTTTAGCAGTGTGATCTTGCAAACTGTCTCATAATCTTTTACTGTACTGTAATATGTATACTAGATCTACAATGAACTACACAATTTTGCCTGGCACTGTTTTTCAGAGAGTTTTACGAATGGATGGAGAGGAGATCCAGCATAAGTTCATTTACGTAGATGAGGCGGCTGGGTTCAACCTGACGAGAACACGAAGGAGGGGAGGAAGCATCATTGGCCACAGGGCTATAGTCAATGTCCCAGGGCAACGTGGGGGTAATATAACACTCTGTGCAGCCATTACACAGAATGGGGTCCTCCAAAGCCATGCCCATATGGGCCCTTACAACACAGCACTCATACTTACATTCTTGGACCAATTGCACAACATAACCGCAGCAAATCAAATCGATCATATGCAATACATTGTTGTCTGGGACAATGTGTCTTTCCACCGCTCTGCTCTGGTTCAGAACTGGTTTCAGCAACATCCACATTTCACCGTCCTATATCTTCCACCATACTCTCCATTCCTCAACCCTATAGAAGAGTTTTTCTCGGTATGGCGGTGGAAGGTATATGATCTCCGTCTCCAGGCTGAGGTACCCCTCATCCAAGCCATGGAGGAGGCCTGTGACCAGATGGAGGTAGCAGCAATGCAAGGATGGATTCCTCATTCAAGACGTTTCTTTCCAAGGTGTCTTGCTAATGACAACATTGCCTGCGATGTTGATGAAATTCTCTGGCCAGATCCAGCTAGGCGAAGAGACAATGTCTAGTTATTTATGTATTTTTTTAAACTTACAATACGTAAAGTGACGTTTGGTTACAGTATTATGAATCTCCATGTCAATATTTTGGGCGTGTTGAGAAATAAATGAGTTTCTTCAGTCTGCAACATTGGTCTTGTGTAGTGTTTGGTCAATTGACATTATATTTGTACTTTGTTGATAGTAGCCTACTCTAATCATAGGGAAGTAGAAGTGCTAAAAGTGTTTTAGGTTTATCACAGCAGAGTGTAACTCGTGTATAGTAATGTGAAACGTGTGTGTTTCATATGGGAACAAAGTGTGGTTTTTAAAAAGAAGTGTATAGTTTTTACAAGAGTGTTTAATTTTGCAAAGGATCTGTAGTGTTTTGCTAATTGGGTGTGTGGTTGTGCTAATTGTGTGTAGTGTTTTGAAAACACGGGCCCTGTTTTGAAAATCGTGCTTAAGCAATCAAAAAAAACTGTATTCTTTTTTTTTTCATCAGCATGAATTAGATTGAGCTCAAAGTCCCACTTTTATTCCACTCTCTTGGATCTGCACTATGCAGCTGTTGCAAAAGGCCATTTCTCACTGTCTGTCCACTGGTTTCAAAAACAATGATTGATAGGCAGCTTAAACCTCTTGAATTCAACCATTATTGGATTCAAATACACATTTAGGTTTGTTAACAGCCATCCACAACAACTCCAATCCATAAGGCACAAATAGCTGAATGAGAGAGCAGCAATGCTGATTTGAATGTAATTTAGAAAACAGAGAAGTGTCAAAGATTTTTTTTCTCTCGCAAACATCCTTTCTGAATTTAAAAGTAATCCTTGAAGTAATCATCTAGTTTTTCAAAAGTATCGGTAATCTGATTACAATATTTTAGCTGGTAACGTAACGGATTACAGTTACCATTTATTTTGTAATCCCTTACATGTAATGGATTACCTGTCTGTCAGTTAGAAGGTTAGTCTGTTCTGGTCAGTTACTATATTCATGTTAGACAAAGTCTTATTCAGACCATATAGATGATCCAACAGGGATAATAGAACACTCCTAATCATCTGCCCTCTGACCCCTGAAAAGGATTCTGGTCTTACAACCTGCACCCTGACTTCATTCTCAATTAGTTTAAGTGCCATACCAAGGGGTTCAATCTGTTGCTCTGATTCACAGGCCTTCTGTGTGTGTATGTTGTGTGTGTGTATGGTGCGTTGTGTGCGTGTATGGTGCGTGTGTGTGTATGGTGCGTGTGTGTGTGTGTATGGTGCGTGTGTGTGTGTATGGTGCGTTGTGTGTGTGTATGGTGCGTTATGTGTGTGTATGGTGCATTGTGTGTGTGTATGGTGCGTTGTGTGTGTGTATGGTGCGTTGTGTGTGTGTATGGTGCGTTGTGTGTGTGTATGGTGCGTTGTGTGCGTGTATGGTGCATTGTGTGTGTGTATGGTGCATTGTGTGTGTGTATGGTGCATTGTGTGTGTGTATGGTGCATTGTGTGTGTGTATGGTGCATTGTGTGCGTGTATGGTGCATTGTGTGCGTGTATGGTGCATTGTGTGTGTGTGTATGGTGCATTGTGTGCGTGTATGGTGCATTGTGTGTGTGTATGGTGCATTGTGTGTGTGTATGGTGCATTGTGTGCGTGTATGGTGCATTGTGTGTGTGTATGGTGCATTGTGTGTGTATGGTGCTTTGTGTGTGTGTATGGTGCATTGTGTGTGTGTATGGTGCGTTGTGTGTGTGTATGGTGCGTTGTGTGCGTGTATGGTGCGTTGTGTGTGTGTATGGTACGTGTGTGTGTGTGTATGGTGCGTTGTGTGCGTGTATGGTGCGTTGTGTGCGTGTATGGTGCGTTGTGTGCGTGTATGGTGCGTTGTGTGTGTGTATAGTGCGTTGTGTGTGTGTATGGTGCGTTGTGTGTGTGTATGGTGCGTTGTGTGTGTGTATGGTGCGTTGTGTGTGTGTATGGTGCGTTGTGTGTGTGTATGGTGCGTTGTGTGTGTATGGTGCGTTGTGCGTGTGTATGGTGCGTTGTGTGTGTGTATGGTGCGTTGTGTGTGTGTATGGTGCGTTGTGTGTGTGTATGGTGCATTGTGTGTGTGTATGGTGCGTTGTGTGTGTGTATGGTGCGTTGTGTGTGTGTATGGTGCGTGTGAGAGAGAGAAGCTCAAGGAGGGGGAGGGATGGGCAGGGAAGGGTGTTCACCCACTCATCCCCTTGGTGCTGGCTGGGCAACAAAGGCTCCTGACTTCTGTCTCTGACCATCTTATTCAACCTCACATCAGACGTCTGTCTGTCTGTCTGTCTGTCTGTCTGTCTGTCTGTCTGTCTGTCTAACTAACTAACTTCTCCCCCTTTTATTCTCCTCTACTTTCTCTCTCTTTCTATTCCTAGACAGGAAAAGGCACAACGTTCACTCACCATAAAAAAATGTGTTGTTTTGTTGGACACAGTCCTCAAGTTTAAAAGATTGACGTTGCAGCCATCAATGGCCTTCTTCAGATTCCGAAGAAGGCCGGAGCGTCAATCTTTTAAACTTGAGGACTTTATAAAACAATGACTTTTTTATGGTGAGTGAACGTTGTGCCTTTTCCTGTCTAATGATGTCTACACATTTTTAGGTTGCACCTCTACTCACGTTGGCTGAGCAGACTCTCCTTCTTTTCACTCTTTCTCTTCCTGCCAGCAGCACACTTCTCTGACACACATGGTCTTACCCTGTCTCTCTCTTCATCTGGCAAAGTTCCAGTCAGCAATGTGTGTGTGTGTGTGTGTGTGTGTGTGTGTGTGTGTGTGTGTGTGTGTGTGTGTGTGTGCGTGTGCGTGTGTGTGTGTGTGTTTGCACAGTGTGGATGATAGGCTATGTGTATTTGGGCTAAGGGGATTTGCTGGGCTCTGCTCGCCAATGGCCAGGACTGTGTGACAGTTCCAGGACCCTAAGAGGAGAGGAGGGAGGATGGCGAGACGGACATCTAAACCAAAAGGGCAGCAGGGGTGATAATCTTACCTAATGCCCCCAATCTGCCCTTACACTCTGGTGAGGGGGAGGCTGAGTGCACTCATGAGGAGTGGGCGACCAAGGACACTTTCTAGTGGGCTAGCTAGCTAGCTGTCCACTTCCCCTCTGTGGCTCTCTGTTGAGCGGGTGTGCTAGCTGTCTGAATGAACTCATGCTAGAGGGCACTTCTCAGCAGGCCATAGCTAGCAGGTCTCTCTCTATTCACACACTCAGGGCCCTAGACGATGATGGACGTCCGTGTGTAATGAGGGCCAGACAGGGACCCTTCTGATGCTGATTGATCAGAGCTGGTCCTGCTGTGGCATCCCTGTCCATGAATTATGTAATCCTTCTGGTCTGTCTCTGTCTCCACTGGACATGGGGATTTAGACTGAGGACTGTTCTTAACTAAGATTAAAGAGAAATTGACTCTGCCAGCCAATCCAGAATGTTATTGCGTTCCTTTGCCCTCCCTCTTCTCTTGTGGATGTGGAATAACTGCAGGTATTTATGATATACAGTACAGTGGAGTCTGAAATTATTAACCCCTTGATAAGATTAGCAATTTTAAGTGTTGGTTCCAGTAGTTTATATATTTTTCTAAAATATTCAGTTGGATATGATCTCTGTAAGGTTTTGTATATCTTACCAACCATATGAGCATACTTTTCTGATGCAAATAGGATTCCCTCAACATTGCTCTGATGACTGTATAAAATCCATATTTTAAATACTCAGCTATATTTTATGCTCAAAAAAAGGAGGAAATTATATTATTTTGTCATAATATAATTGCTCAGAGAAAGACAATGAAAATGATTGACACTCCTAAAGATTCTTATATATTCTTATATATAAAGTAGTCAAAAGTTTAGTATTTGGCCCCATATTCCTAGCATGCAATGACTACATCAAGCTTATGACTCTACAAACTTGTTGGATGCATTTGCAGTTCGTTATGGATGTGTTTCAGATGATTTTGTTCCCAATAGAAATGAATGGTAAGGTAAGGCAGGTAGCCTAGTGGTTAGAGGCAGGTAGCCTAGTGGTTAGAGGCAGGTAGCCTAGTGGTTAGAGGCAGGTAGTCTAGTGGTTAGAGGCAGGTAGCCTAGTGGTTAGAGGCAGGTAGCCTAGTGGTTAGAGGCAGGTAGCCTAGTGGTTAGAGGCAGGTAGTCTAGTGGTTAGAGGCAGGTAGCCTAGTGGTTAGAGGCAGGTAGCCTAGTGGTTAGAGGCAGGTAGCCTAGTGGTTAGAGGCAGGTAGCCTAGTGGTTAGAGGCAGGTAGCCTAGTGGTTAGAGGCAGGTAGCCTAGTGGTTAGAGGCAGGTAGCCTAGTGGTTAGAGGCAGGTAGCCTAGTGGCTCAAGCGTTGGACTAGTAACTAGAAAGGTTGTTAGATCGAATCCCTGAGCTGACAAGGTAAACATCTGTCGTTCTGCCCCTGTACAAGACAGTTAACCCACTGTTCCCCAGTAGGCCGTCATTGAAAATAAAATTTGCTCTTAAATTACTTGCTTAGTTAAATACATTTTTAAAAATATACTGCGCAAGTGTCAACCTCATTCCACGGAGGGCTGAGTGTCTGCGGGTTTTAGCTCCTCTCTTGTACTTGATTGATGAATTAACGTCACTAATTAGTAACGCCCCTCGCCTGGTTGTCTAGGTCTTAACTGAATGAGAAAACCAAAGGCCCCCCATGGAATGAGTTTGGTACCACTGATGTACTGCGTCATTTTGGAGTCACTTATATTATAAATAAGAATAGACCATATTTCTAAACACTTCTCCAGTCATATGGATGCTACCATGATTGACGATAATCCTGAATGAATTTGTCACGGCTTTCTTCCTGAGAAGGTGAGGCGGACCAAAACGCAGCGTGGTTATAGTTCATGGTTCTTTAATAAGAAAACTCAAACATGAACGAACTACAAAACAATAACCGTGAAAACCGTAACAGTCCTAACTGGTGTATAAAACACAAAGACAGGAAACAATCACCCACAAAATACCCAAAGAATATGGCTGCCTAAATACGGTTCCCAATCAGAGACAACAATAAACACCTGCCACTTACCTAGACACCTAAACTGAACACAACGCCATAAATCTACAAAAACCCCTAGACAAGTCAAACACATAAATCACCCATATCACACCCGGGCCTAACCAAAATAATAAAGAAAACAAAGATAACTAAGGCCAGGGCGTGACAGAATTGTAAATAATTATGAGTGAGAGAGTTTACGGAGGGTCAAAGATCATACCGCCAAGATACTGTACGCTAACCTATCACCATTACCACATAACGGGAGGGTAGCATGTCTTGGGGTATGATATTTGACTCCCCATAACGCTCTCACGATTCCTTCAGAATTATTCAGAATCAAGGTAGCATCCATATGTATGTAGAAGTGTTTAGAAATATAGTCTATTCTTATTTATAATAATCATGGCCTCTAAACCTTCAAGCTGCATACTGGACCCTATTCCAACTAAACTACTGAAAGAGCTGCTTCCTGTGCTTGGCCCTCCTATGTTGAACATAATAAACGGCTCTCTATCCACTGGATGTGTACCAAACTCACTAAAAGTGGCAGTAATAAAGCCTCTCTTGAAAAAGCCAAACCTTGACCCAGAAAATATAAAAAACTATCGGCCTATATCGAATCTTCCATTCCTCTCAAAAATTTTAGAGAAGGCTGTTGCGCAGCAACTCACTGCCTTCCTGAAGACAAACAATGTATACGAAATGCTTCAGTCTGGTTTTAGACCCCATCATAGCACTGAGACGGCACTTGTGAAGGTGGTAAATGACATTTTAATGGCAACGGACCGAGGCTCTGCATCTGTCCTCGTGCTCCTAGACCTTAGTGCTGCTTTTGATACCATCGATCACCACATTCTTTTGGAGAGATTGGAAACCCAAATTGGTCTACACGGACATGTTCTGGCCTGGTTTAGATCTTATCTGTCGGAAAGATATCAGTTTGTCTCTGTGAATGGTTTGTCCTCTGACAAATCAACTGTAAATTTCGGTGTTCCTCAAGGTTCTGTTTTAGGACCACTATTGTTTTCACTATATATTTTACCTCTTGGGGATGTTATTCGAAAACATAATGTAAACTTTCACTGCTATGCGGATGACACACAGCTGTACATTTCAATGAAACATGGTGAAGCCCCAAAATTGCCCTCGCTAGAAGCATGTGTTTCAGACATAAGGAAGTGGATGGCTGCAAACTTTCTACTATTAAACTCGGACAAAACAGAGATGCTTATTCTAGGTCCCAAGAAACAAAGAGATCTTCTGTTGAATCTGACAATTAATCTTAATGGTTGTACAGTCGTCTCAAATAAAACTGTGAAGGACCTCGGCGTTACTCTGACCCTGATCTCTCTTTTGAAGAACATATCAAGACCATTTCGAGGACAGCTTTTTCCATCTACGTAACATTGCAAAAATCAGAAACTTTCTGTCCAAAAATGATGCAGAAAAATTAATCCATGCTTTTGTCACTTCTAGGTTAGACTACTGCAATGCTCTATTTTCCGGCTACCCGGATAAAGCACTAAATAAACTTCAGTTAGTGCTGAATACGGCTGCTAGAATCCTGACTAGAACCAAAAAATTTGATCATATTACTCCAGTGCTAGCCTCTACACTGGCTTCCTGTCAAAGCAAGGGCTGATTTCAAGGTTTTACTGTTAACCTACAAAGCATTACATGGGCTTGCTCCTACCTATCTCTCTGATTTGGTCCTGCCGTACATACCTACACGTACGCTACGGTCACAAGACGCAGGCCTCCTAATTGTCCCTAGAATTTCTAAGCAAACAGCTGGAGGCAGGGCTTTCTCCTATAGAGCTCCATTTTTATGGAACGGTCTGCCTACCCATGTCAGAGACGCAAACTCGGTCTCAACCTTTAAGTCTTTACTGAAGACTCATCTCTTCAGTGGGTCATATGATTGAGTGTAAGTCTGGCCCAGGAGTGGGAAGGTGAACGGAAAGGCTCTGGAGCAACGAACCGCCCTTGCTGTCTCTGCCTGGCCGATTCCCCTCTTTCCACTGGGATTCTCTGCCTCTACCCTGTTACGGGGGCTGAGTCACTGGCTTACGGGGGCTGAGTCACTGGCTTACTGGGGCTCTCTCATGCCGTCCCTGGGGGGGTGCGTCACCTGGGTGGGTTGATTCACTGTTGTGGTCGGCCTGTCTGGGTTGGCGCCCCCCCCTTGGGTTGTGCCGTGGCAGAGATCTTTGTGGGCTATACTCGGCCTTGTCTCAGGATGGTAAGTTGGTGGTTGAAGATATCCCTCTAGTGGTGTGGGGGCTGTGCTTTGGCAAAGTGGGTGGGGTTATATCCTTCCTGTTTGGCCCTGTCCGGGGGTGTCCTCGGATGGGGCCACAGTGTCTCCTGACCCCTCCTGTCTCAGCCTCCAGTATTTATGCTGCATTAGTTTATGTGTCGGGGGGCTAGGGTCAGTTTGTTATATCTGGAGTACTTCTCCTGTCCTATTCGGTGTCCTGTGTGAATCTAAGTGTGCGTTCTCTAATTCTCTCCTTCTCTCTTTCTTTCTCTCTCTCGGAGGACCTGAGCCCTAGGACCATGTCCCAGGACTACCTGATATGATGACTCCTTGCTGTCCCCAGTCCACCTGGCCATGCTGCTGCTCCAGTTTCAACTGTTCTGCCTTACTATTATTCAACCATGCTGGTCATTTATGAACATTTGAACATCTTGGCCACGTTCTGTTATAATCTCCACCCGGCACAGCCAGAAGAGGACTGGCCACCCCACATATGCTCTCTCTAATTCTCTCTTTCTTTCTCTCTCTCTCGGAGGACCTGAGCCCTAGGACCGTGCCCCAGGACTACCTGACATGATGACTCCTTGCTGTCCCCAGTCCACCTGACTGTGCTGCTGCTCCAGTTTCAACTGTTCTGCCTTATTATTATTCGACCATGCTGGTCATTTATGAACATTTGAACATCTTGGTCATGTTCTGTTATAATCTCTACCCGGCACAGCCAGAAGAGGACTGGCCACCCCACATAGCCTGGTTCCTCTCTAGGTTTCTTCCTAGGTTTTGGCCTTTCTAGGGAGTTTTTCCTAGCCACCGTGCTTTTACACCTGCATTGTTTGCTGTTTGGGGTTTTAGGCTGGGTTTCTGTACAGCACTTTGAGATATCAGCTGATGTACGAAGGGCTATATAAATAAATTTGATTTGATTTGATTTACAATACACAGGAAGTATTTTCTACTAAACTGCAGTATGCTGACCATCCCCGGTCAGGCATTTTGCTATTGCCCTCTGCATGTGATAGTATGGTTTGGGAGATGCAGTTTGTTGCACTGTTTGGCTGAAGGGACACACACACACAAACGCACACACGCACGCACACACGCGCACACACACACACACACACACACACACACACACACACACTGATTATAGGGATGAATTAGCCAACAGCTGTGCAGATCACCAGTCAACCTCCAGAGGAACAAGGAGAATCAAGAGAATGTTGTGTTCCTCCTCTCTCTAAAAACAGGAGAACACTGTGTTTCCTAGAGAGTGTTGTGATAGGTGGTAGGTGGCAGGTGGTAGGTGGCAGGTGGCAGGTGGTAGGTGGCAGGTGGCAGGCAGCATGTGATTGGTGATTGGTGATAGGTGCTAGGGGGCAAGTGGTAGGTGGCAGGTGATTGGTGATAGGTGGTAGGTGATAGGTGGCAGGTGATTGGTGATAGGTGGTAGGTGGCAGGTGGCCGGTGATAGGTGGCAGGTGATAGGCAGCAGGTGATTGGTGATAGGTGGCAGGTGATTGGTGATAGGTGGTAGGTGATAGGCAGCAGGTGATAGGTGGTAGGTGGCAGGTGGTAGGCAGCATGTGATTGGTGACAGGTGATAGGTGGCAGGTGATTGGTGGTAGGTAGTAGGGGGCAGGTGGTAGGCAGCAGGTGATTGGTGATAGGTGGTAGGTGATAGGTGGCAGGTGATTGGTGATAGGTGGTAGGTGATAGGTGGCAGGTGATTGGTGATAGGTGGTAGGTGATAGGTGGCAGGTGATTGGTGATAGGTGGTAGGTGATAGGCGGCAGGTGATTGGTGATAGGTGGCAGGTGATTGGTGATAGGTGGCAGGTGTTAGGTGGCAGGTGATTTGTGATAGGTGGTAGGTGATAGGCAGCAGGTGATTGGTGATAGGCTGCAGGTGATTGGTGATAGGTGGTGGGTGATAGACAGCAGGTGATTGGTGATAGGTGGTAGGTGATAGGTGGCAGGCAGCAGGTGATTGGTGATAGTTGGCAGGTGGTAGGTGATAGGTGGCAGGTGGTAGGTGGCAGGTGGCAGGTGGTAGGTGATAGGTGGCAGGTGGTAGGTGGTAGGTGATAGGTGATAGGTTGCAGGTGATAGGTGACAGGTGATAGGTGATAGGTGGCAGGTGATAGGTGGCAGGTGATTGGTGATATGTGGTAGGTGATAGGCAGCAGGTGATAGGTGGTAGGTGGCAGGTGGTAGGCAGCATGTGATTGGTGACAGGTGATAGGTGGCAGGTGATTGGTGGTAGGTAGTAGGGGGCAGGTGGTAGGCAGCAGGTGATTGGTGATAGGTGGTAGGTGATAGGTGGCAGGTGATTGGTGATAGGTGGTAGGTGATAGGTGGCAGGTGATTGGTGATAGGTGGTAGGTGATAGGTGGCAGGTGATTGGTGATAGGTGGTAGGTGATAGGCGGCAGGTGATTGGTGATAGGTGGCAGGTGATTGGTGATAGGTGGCAGGTGTTAGGTGGCAGGTGATTTGTGATAGGTGGTAGGTGATAGGCAGCAGGTGATTGGTGATAGGCTGCAGGTGATTGGTGATAGGTGGTGGGTGATAGGCAGCAGGTGATTGGTGATAGGTGGTAGGTGATAGGTGGCAGGCAGCAGGTGATTGGTGATAGTTGGCAGGTGGTAGGTGATAGGTGGCAGGTGGTAGGTGGCAGGTGGCAGGTGGCAGGTGGTAGGTGGTAGGTGATAGGTGGCAGGTGGTAGGTGGTAGGCGATAGGTGATAGGTTGCAGGTGATAGGTGACAGGTGATAGGTGATAGGTGGCAGGTGATAGGTGGCAGGTGATTGGTGATATGTGGTAGGTGATAGGTGGCAGGTGGCATTTGATAGGTGGCAGGTGGCAGGTGATATGTGGTAGGTGATAGGTGGCAGGTGGTAGGCGGCAGGCAGCAGGTGATTGGTGATAGGTGGTAGGTGGCAGGTGATTGGTAATTGTTGATAGTTGGTAGGTGGCAGGTGGCAGGCAGCATGTGATTGGTGATAGGTGGTAGGTGGCAGGTCATAAGTGGCAGGTGATAGGTGATAGGTGGTAGGTGGCAGGTGATTGGTAATTGTTGATAGTTGGTAGGTAGCAGGTGGCAGGTCATAAGTGGCAGTTGATAGGTGATTTGTGATTGGTGATTGTTGAAAGGTGGTTGTGTCTACGTGTGTGGACGACTCTGAGGCGTTGGGTCGTAATACCTTTAAAAAGCTGAGCTGAAGAACATTGCTGCTGTGTCCTTGACAGAAGCTCGTCTTTGCCCAGCACACCGGGCGGGCGGCCATGACAGTTTATGGTGGATCGAAGAGGCACAAGTTATGTGTTGAGGCTGTCGCATCTCTGATAAAGGAGGCAATACATACCACAGGAGTAATAGAACAGGACAAGCCAATGAATATCCAGAGAGGCCGTTTGACCCAGGCTTTAAAATGACTCACTCACTGCCCTATGCCTCTGTCGTTTCAGCCTCGGCTGAGATGGGTCTAGGGGGAGGGTGGGACATAATGACGTGGACCTCTTCAGATTGGCTTACAGAGGAATAGATACTTCAATTGGAATCGCATGTTTTTTCCCTATAATTCTTGTTGTTGTTGAAAACGTTGTGTTTGTTTGTGTGTGTGTACCTGCCTAACCCTGAAGCATTAACTGACATCGGGAGCCAGTTGAGTGGAAACAGGTGTTTCACCCGAGTAAACAGGGCTGCTGTATAAACAACCTCTTGTTTCCTTCTAGATAAAACAGATAATGTAGTATGTCCCTGTCTGTCTGTCTGTCTGTCTGTCTGTCTGTCTGTCTGTCTGTCTGTCTGTCTGTCTGTCTGTCTGTCTGTCTGTCTGTCTGTCTGTCTGTCTGTCTCTCTCTCTCTCTCTCTCTCCTCTCCCTCTCTCATTCCCCTCCCACTCTTTACCTGTCTACCTCTACCTGTCTACCTCTCTATGGCTCTACCTGTCTATGTCTCTACCTGTCTACATATCTACCTGTTTACCTGTCTACGTCTCTACCTGTCTACCTGTCTACGTCTCTAACGGTCTACGTCTCTACGTATCTACCTGTCTATGTCTCTACATGTTTACCTGTCTACCTGTCTACGTCTCTACCTGTCTACCTGTCTACGTCTCTACCTGTCTACCTGTTTACGTCTCTAACGGTCTACGTCTCTACGTATCTACCTGTCTACCTGTCTACGTCTCTAACGGTCTACGTCTCTACGTATCTACCTGTCTATGTCTCTACATATCTACCTGTTTACCTGTCTACGTCTCTACCTGTCTACCTGTCTACGTCTCTAACGGTCTACGTCTCTACGTATCTACCTGTCTACGTCTCTACCTGTCTATGTCTCTACATGTCTATGTCTCTACATGTTTACCTGTCTACCTGTCTACTCTCTATGGCTCTACCTGTCTACATCTCTACCTGTCTACGTCTCTACCTGTCTACCTGTTTACGTCTCTACCTGTCTACCTGTTTACGTCTCTACCTGTCTACCTGTTATGTCTCTACCTGTCTACCTGTCTACGTCTCTACCGTTTATGTCTCTACCTGTCTACCTCACTACCTGTCTACTTCTCTATCTGCCTACATCTCTACCTGTCTACGTCTCTACCTGTCTACTTCTCTACCTGCCTACATCTCTACCTGTCTACCTCTCTACCTGTCTACCTCTCTACCTGTCTACTTCTCTACCTGCCTACATCTCTACCTGTCTCGCCTCTACCTGTCTACGTCTCTACCTGTCTACCTGTCTACGTCTCTACCGTTTATGTCTCTACCTGTCTACCTCTCTACCTGTCTACTTCTCTACCTGCCTACATCTCTACCTGTCTACGTCTCTACCTGTCTACCTCTCTACCTGTCTACGTCTCTACCTGTCTACCTCTCTACCTGTCTACCTCTCTACCTGTCTACCTCTCTACCTGCCTACATCTCTACCTGTCTACGTCTCTACCTGTCTACGTCTCTACCTGTCTACCTGTCTACGTCTCTACCTGTCTACCTCTCTACCTGTCTATGTCTCTACATGTCTATGTCTCTACATGTCTATGTCTCTACATGTCTACCTGTCTACGTCTTTACCTGCCTACCTGTCTACCTCTCTACCTGTCTACGTCTCTACCTGTCTACCTCTCTACCTGTCTACCTCTCTACCTGCCTACATCTCTACCTGTCTACGTCTCTACCTGTCTACGTCTCTACCTGTCTACCTCTCTACCTGTCTATGTCTCTACATGTCTATGTCTCTACATGTCTATGTCTCTACATGTCTACCTGTCTACGTCTTTACCTGCCTACCTGTCTACCTCTCTACCTGTCTACGTCTCTACCTGTCTACGTCTCTACCTGTCTACCTGTCTACGTCTCTACCTGTCTACCTCTCTACCTGTCTATGTCTCTACATGTCTATGTCTCTACATGTCTATGTCTCTACATGTCTACCTGTCTACGTCTTTACCTGCCTACCTGTCTACCTCTCTACCTGTCTACCTCTCTACCTGTCTATGTCTCTACATGTCTACCTGTCTACGTCTTTACCTGTCTACGTCTCTACCTGTCTACCTCTCTACCTGTCTACGTCTCTACCTGTCTACCTCTCTACCTGTCTACCTCTCTACCTGCCTACATCTCTACCTGTCTACGTCTCTACCTGTCTACGTCTCTACCTGTCTACCTGTCTACGTCTCTACCTGTCTACCTTTCTACCTGTCTATGTCTCTACATGTCTATGTCTCTACATGTCTATGTCTCTACATGTCTACCTGTCTACGTCTTTACCTGCCTACCTGTCTACCTCTCTACCTGTCTACCTCTCTACCTGTCTATGTCTCTACATGTCTACCTGTCTACGTCTTTACCTGTCTACGTCTCTACCTGTCTACCTCTCTACCTGTCTACCTCTCTACCTGTCTACGTCTTTACCTGCCTACCTGTCTACCTCTCTACCTGTCTACCTCTCTACCTGTCTATGTCTCTACATGTCTACCTGTCTACGTCTTTACCTGTCTACGTCTCTACCTGTCTACCTCTCTACCTGTCTACCTCTCTACCTGTCTATGTCTCTACATGTCTACCTGTCTACGTCTTTACCTGCCTACCTGTCTACCTCTCTACCTGTCTACCTCTCTACCTGTCTATGTCTCTACATGTCTACCTGTCTACGTCTCTACCTGTCTACCTCTCTACCTGTCTACCTCTCTACCTGCCTACATTTCTACCTGTCTACGTCTCTACCTGTCTACGTCTCTACCTGCCAACCTGTCTACGTCTCTACCTGTCTACCTCTCTACCTGTCTATGTCTCTACATGTCTATGTCTCTACATGTCTACCTGTCTACGTCTTTACCTGCCTACCTGTCTACCTCTCTACCTGTCTACGTCTCTACCTGTCTACGTCTCTACCTGTCTACCTGTCTACGTCTCTACCTGTCTACCTCTCTACCTGTCTATGTCTCTACATGTCTATGTCTCTACATGTCTACCTGTCTACGTCTTTACCTGCCTACCTGTCTACCTCTCTACCTGTTTACCTCTCTACCTGTCTACATCTCTACCTGTCTACCTCTCTACCTGTCTACGTCTCTACCTGTCTACCTCTCTACCTGTCTACGTCTCTACCTGTCTACCTCTCTACCTGTCTACCTCTCTACCTGCCTACATCTCTACCTGTCTACGTCTCTACCTGTCTACGTCTCTACCTGTCTACCTGTCTACGTCTCTACCTGTCTACCTCTCTACCTGTCTACCTGTTTACCTCTCTACCTGTCTACCTCTCTATGTGTGTCCTTTCCTGTCCTTTCCTGTCCCATCCTGTCATGTCCCAATACAACCTGTCCTGGGATTACCCGGCTCCCTGGGATTAAACTACGATCTCCATAGTGACGTTTCTGGGTGGGGTGTGTGTATTTGGAAGGAGGGGTATGTGTGTGCACATGCAAGGCTTGGGGTTGTAGAAGGGAGGGTGTGTGTGGAAGGGGGTCTGTAGGGTGTCCAACTGTGCGTGTGTCAAGGGTGGGAGGGAGTATTGGGAGAGAGGGTCGATAAGAGGTTGCATGGGGACAGACAGACAGATGGAGTGCAGTGTGTGTGTGTGTGTGTGTGTGTGTGTGTGTGTGTGTGTGTGTGTGTGTGTGTGTGTGTGTGTGTGTGTGTGTGTGTGTGTGTGTGTGTGTGTGTGTGTGAGTTCGTTAGTGGTACTAAGAGGTTGCTTGAGGACAGACATAAATCTGGAAGCTATCTGCTGTACCTCACTGAGCTAAAACCAGACTGTGGTATAAAGTCGTTAAGTCTGCTATGCATTACTTACTGAAGGGAGGTTGAGGGGATTACATGGCCAACTGTAGTGGTTCTGTGGATGGTGCTGCCTGCTTCCTTGTCTCTCTGGTTGGTGACAATGACATGAACATGTATTTGGGTTGACATCCATACAAGCATTATTCTCCACCCAACATACACGTGGCGTTTCCATTGTTTGGTTGAACTCTGATCTATTGATTGAATCCACAGTAGATGACCTGCAGATGACCTCAGAACACATACTGTATTCTACCCTCCACTGCTAAATAAACACAAAATCATAGCAACCTTTTCACAACACTTCATCATGTCCTTTACACAACCTCCAGTGCATATCCACATACAATGTAAAGGGCTTTGAAATCTAGAGCAAAACACGACAATATACATTGTATACTATTACTACCACCACCACTACTACTACTACTACTACCACTACTACCACTACCACCACCACTACTACCACTACTACTACCACTACTACCACTATCACCACTACTACTACTACTACTACTACTACTACCACTACTAACACTAACACTACTACCACTACTACTACCAATACTACCACTACTACTACCACCACTACCACTACTACCACTACTACTACCACTACTACCACTACCACCACTACTACTACTACTACTACCACTACCACTACTACCACCACTACTACCACCACTACCACTACTACTACCACCACCACTACTACTACCACCACTACTACTACTTCCACCACTACCATTACCACCACTACTACTACCACCACTACTACTACTACCACCACCACCACTACCACTACTACTACCACCACTACCACTACTACTACCACCACTACCACCGCACCACTACCACTACTACTACCAGCAATACTGCTACTACTACCACTGCCACTACTACACTACTACAACCACTACTGCTACTGCCACTCACTACTGCCACTGCCACCACACACTACTGCCGCTTACTACTGCTGCACCCACTACTACTACCACCACTCACCACCACTGCCGCTGCTTAATGCACTGCCACTACTACTACCAATACTACTACTACTACTACCACTATTACTACTACCACTACTACCACTATTACTACTACCACTACTACTACCACCACTACCACTACTACTACCAATACTACTACTACTACTACTACTACTACAACTACCACTACTACTACTACTACTACAACTACTACTACTACCACTACTACTACTACCACTACTACTACTACCACTACTACTACTACTACTACTACTACTACTACCAGGGTTGGGTAGGTTACTTTCAAAATGTAATTTGTTGCAGTTACAAAATTGTAATCAGTAACATAATCGGATTACATTCAGTTACTTTTAGATTACTTTCCCCTTAAGAGGCATTAGAAGAAGACACAAATGTACGTTACCAATTGAATGCCATCTATTGCAGGATAAATCAATGTTAAAGTTTACATAGCTGGCCTTATATGGATGTAAAATTGTACTTTATGGGTTGGTTATTTAGGCTTCTTCTAACCCATCACTTTCTACTGCGTATAATAATAAGATAAAATGATGTCTTTATTAAAAACTAAAGTCGAGCAGAATTTCAGTCATTCCAATAAATTTTATACCCCTTGATCTTCAAGAAAAGGACTTGGAAGTATAGATCAGCCAAATTGTTTTACCTGAGCATGACCCCAAAACTAAGGACTTATTAGCCAGCCCTACTCTGTTGTTTGGAGGACTGATTGGGCTCATTGTTTCCAGTTGAAAAAGAAATGCTGCTCTCATGGAATGGCATGCTTTGAGCACTACTGAAAAGTGCTATTTACATGTGAAAAATGAATGCCATATGCTGCGTTTCCTATAGGCCTATTGTTTACCTTTTTGTTGGTGACACTTTGATATCTTGGTAATATGCAGCTGTTTCAATGGTAAATCCACAGATGTAACAATAACAAAAGCAAAAACCCGCCTGTGTTTTTGAAGAAATATAACCACACAGTTTCTGTGTTTCAGGGAGTGTATACCACACAGATTAATAGGCAGAGCTATGGAGGCAAAACCACCCGCCTGTGTTTTGGTAAAAGGGATGGGCCTGGAGCAAGCTATAACCACACAGATTAATAGGCAGAGCTATGGAGGCAAGGACCCGCCTGTGTTTTGGTGACCACCCGCCTGTGTTTTGGTAAAAAGGGATGGGCCTGGAGAAGTATAACCACACAGATTAATAGGCAGAGCTATGGAGGCAAGGACTGACCACCCGCCTGTGTTTTGGTAAAAAGGGATGGGCCTGGAGAAGTATAACCACACAGATTAATAGGCAGAGCTATGGAGGCAAGGACTGACCACCCGCCTGTGTTTTGGTAAAGGGATGGGCCTGGAGAAGTATAACCACACAGATTAATAGGCAGAGCTATGGAGGCAAGGACTGACCACCCGCCTGTGTTTTTGGTAAAAGGGATGGGCCTGGAGAAGTATAACCACACAGATTAATAGGCAGAGCTATGGAGGCAAGGACTGACCACCCGCCTGTGTTTTGGTAAAAAGGGATGGGCCTGGAGAAGTATAACCACACAGATTAATAGGCAGAGCTATGGAGGCAAGGACTGACCACCCGCCTGTGTTTTGGTAAAAAGGGATGGGCCTGGAGAAGTATAACCACACAGATTAATAGCAGAGCTATGGAGGCAAGGACTGACCCGCTGTGTTTTGGTAAAGGGGATGGGCCTGGAGAAGTATAACCACACAGATTAATAGGCAGAGCTATGGAGGCAAGGACTGACCACCCGCCTGTGTTTTGGTAAAGGGATGGCCTGGAGAAGTATAACCACACAGATTAATAGGCAGAGCTATGGAGGCAAGGACTGACCACCACGCCTGTGTTTTAAAAGGGATGGGCCTGGAGAAGTATAACCACACAGATTAATAGGCAGAGCTATGGAGGCAAGGACTGACCACCCGCCTGTGTTTTGGTAAAGGGATGGGCCTGACCAGATTAATAGGCAGAGCTATGGAGGCAAGGACTGAAATCAAACATATTGTTTCAACCATGTTATGAGACTATACAGTGTTTGTTTACATTTATCATGTTTACAAACATTGGAGAAAAACAAGTTTATATTTTGGGTTCTCATGGATTGGGACAGTTGAACTAAGCTGATGAGGCATTTATAAGTTATATTCTTCAAGAATCAATTGATATACAGTACCAGTCAAAAGCTTTAGACCACCTACTCATTCAAGGTTTTTTCTTTATTTTTTACTATTTTCTACATTGTAGAATAATAGTGAAGACATCAAAACTATGAAATAACATCATGTATCATGTAGTAACCCCAAAAATATTTTTGATATTTGAGGTTCTTCATAGTAGCCACCCTTTGCCTTGATGACAGCTTTGCACACTTGTTGCATTCTCTCAACCAGCTTCATGAGGTAGTCACCTGGAATGCATTTCAATTAACAGGTGTGCCTTCTTAAAAGTTAAATAGTGGAATTTCTTTCCTTCTTAATGTGTTTGAGCCAATCAGTTGTGTTGTGGCAAGGGAGGGTGGTATACAGAAGATAGCCCTATTTGGTAAAATTCCAAGTCCATATTATGGGAAGAACAGCTCAAATATGCAAAGAGAAATGACAATCCATCGTTACTTTATGACATGAAGGACAGTCAATCTGGAAAATGTAAAAAACGTTGAAAGTTTCTTCAAGTGCAGTCGCAAAAACCATCAAGCGCTGATGAAACTGGCTCTCATGAGGACAGGAAAGGAAGACCCAGAGTTACCTCTGCTGCAGAGTATAAGTTCATTCGAGTTACCAGTCTCAGAAATTGCAGCCCAAATAAATGCTTTTCAGAGTTCAAGTAACAGACACATCTCAACATCAACTGTTCAGAGGAGACTATGTGAGTCAGGCCTTCATGGTCGAATTTCTGCAAAGAAACCACAACTAAAGGACACCAATAATAATAAGAGATTTGCTTGGGCCAAGACACACAAGCAATGGACATTTTACCTGTGGAAATCTATCCTTTAGTCTGAGGACTCCAAATGTGAAATTTTGGTTCCAACCGCTGTGTCATTTGTCTTTCAACAGGACAATGACCGAAAACAAACCTCCAGGCTGTGGAAGGGCTATTACTACTATTACTACCACTAGTACTACTACTACTACTATTACTACTACTATTATCACTACTACTACTACTACTACTATTACTATTGCTACCACTACTACTACTACTATCACTACTATCACTACTACTTCCACTAATACTATCACTACCGCTACTATCACTATCACCACTACTACTAGTACTACTACTATTACTACTACTACTATTATCACTAATACTACTACTACTACTATTACTATTACTACCACTACTACTACTACTACTACTACTACTATCACTACTATTACTACTACTTCTACTAATACTATCACTACCGCTACTATTACTATCACCACCACTACTACCTCTACTACTAGTACTACTGCTACTACTACTACTACTACTACTCCTACTACTACTACTACTACTACTACTACTACTACTACTACTACTAGTACTACTACTACTACTACTACTACTACTACTACTAGTCCTACTACTACTACCTCAACTACTACTATTACTACTACTACTGCTGCTGCTACTACTGCTGCTACTGCTGCTTATTATTACTGCTGCTGCTGCTACTACTACTACTACTACTACTACTTTGCTATTACTACTACTACTACTACTACTACTACTACTACTACTGCTACTACTACTACTACTACTACTATCACTGCTACTATTCTACTACTACTACTACTACTACTACTACCTGCTGCACTGCTACTATTATTACTACTACTACTCACACTGCTACTACTACTACTATTATTACTACTACTATTACTATTACTGCTGCTGCTACTACTACTATCATTGCTACTATTATTACTATTACTACTACTGCTACTACTACTACTATCACTGCTACTATTGTTACTACTACTACTACTGCTACTACTACTAATACTACTATTATTACTACTACTATTACTGCTACTACTGCTACTACTACTATCACTGTTACTACTACTTTTATACTACTATTACTACTACTACTATTACTATTACTACTGCTACTACTTTACACTATCACTGCTATTATTACTACTATTATTACTACTACTACTACTACTACTACTACTATTACTACTACTACTACTACTACTACTACTACTACTACTACTACTACTACTGCCACTACTATTACTACTACTATTATTACTACTACTATTACTATTACTACTACTACTACTACTACTACTACTACTATCACTGCTACTATTATTACTACTACTATCACTGCTACTATTATTACTACTACTACTGCTGCTACTACTACTACTATCACTGCTACTATTATTACTACTACTACTACTACTACTATTATTACTACTACTATTACTACTACTACTGCTACTACAACTACTACTACTATCACTGCTACTATTATTACTACTACTACTACTACTACTACTACTGCTACTACTACTACTACTACTACTACTACTATCACTGCTATTATTACTACTACTATTATTACTACTACTACTATCACTGCTACTGTTACTACTACTACTACTACTGTTACTACTACTACTGCTACTACTACTACTACTAATACTAATACTACTACTGCTACTACTACTATTATTACTACTACTATTACTACTACTACTACTACTGCTGCTACTACTACAACTACTACTATCACTACTACTACTACTGCTGCTACTACTATCACTACTACTACAAATATTACTACTACTACTGCTACTACACTAGTATTATCACTAATACTACTGCTGCTGCTACTACTATCACTACTACTACTACTGCAGCTACTACTATCACTACTACTACTACTACAAATATTACTACTACTGCTACTACTACTACACTAGTAGTATCACTAATACTACTGCTGCTGCTACTACTCTCACTACTACTACTACTGCTGCTACTACTATCACTACTACTACTACAAATATTACTACTACT
>NC_088422.1:90887432-90908146 GCF_034236695.1 Oncorhynchus nerka
TATCCTCAAAACACAGCATGCCATTCCATGAGAGCAGCATTTCTTTTTTAATCTGGAAACTTCTGAGCCCAATCAGTCCTTTACCAAAAACAGAGCGGGCTGGTAATAAGTCCTTAGTTTTGGGGTCTGCCTAGGTAAAACAATGTGGCTGGTCTATACTTCCAAGTCCCTTTTCTTGAAGACACAGGGGGTGGTAACATTTATTGGAATGACTGAAATCTGCTGGACTTTAGTTTTTAATAAAGACATCATTTTATCTTACCAAAACACAGTAGAAAGTGATGGTTAGAAGAAGCCTCCATAACCAACCCATAAATCTGTGTTTATCCATATAGGCCAGCTATGTAAACTTTAACACAGGATTTATCCTGCAATAGATGGCATTCAATCTGTGTGGTTATACATTCTCCAGTGTCTTCTTCTAATGCCTCTTAAGGGGAAAGTAATCTAATAGCTAACTGAATGTAATCCGATTATGTTACTGATTACAATTTTTGTAACTTTACAAAAATTACATTTTGAAAGTCCTTGCCCAACCCTGGTAGTAGTAGTAGTAGTAGCAGTCCAGGCCCATCCCTTTACCAAAACAGTAGTAGTGGTCAGTCCTGGCCTCCAGTAGTAGCCTAGTAGTGTGGCAGTAGTTCTAGTAGTAGTGGTAGTTGTAGTAGTAGTGGGTGTCAGTCCTTGCCTCCAGTAGCTCTGGCTATTAATCTGTGTGGTTATACTTCTCCAGGCCCATCCTTTACCAAAACACAGGCGGGTAGTCAGTCCTTGTAGTAGTAATAGTGGTAGTAATCTGTGTGGTTATATTCTCCAGGCCCATCCCTTTACCAAAACAGTAGGCGGGTGGTCAGTCTCTTGTCCATAGTAGTATAGTCTGGTGGTTAGAAATCTGGCAGTGGTGGTAGTAGTGGGTCCCTTTAGTACAGGCGGGTGGTCAGTCCTTGCCTCCATTGCTCTGGTAGTATTAATGGTGTGGTGGTGGTAGTTCTCCAGGCCCATAGTGGTACCAAAACACAGTGGTAGTGGTGGTGGTGGTAGTAGTAGTAGTGGTGCCTATTAATCTGTGTGGTTAATTAGTCCAGGCCCATCCCTTACCAAAACACAGTGGGTGGTCAGTCCTGCCTGCAGCTCTGCCTATTAATCTGTGGTGGTTAGTAGTGGCCCAGTGGTAGCAAAACACAGGCGGGTGGTCAGTCCTTGCCTCCAGTAGCTCTGCCTAGTAATCTGTGTGGTTAGTAGTGGCCCATCCTGGTGGTAAAACACAGGCGGGTGGTCAGTCCTTGGTCCAGTAGTGGTAGTAGTGTTAGTAGTTCTCCAGGCCCATCCCTTTACCAAAACACAGTAGTAGGGTGATCAGTCCTTGTCATGGTAGCTCTGCCTATTAATCTGTGTGGTTAGTAGTGGTCCAGTAGCCCAGTAGTAGTAGTGGTGGTGGTAGTAATAGTCCATACAATGCCTATTGTCGAAGTTTTGCTCTAGATTTCAAAGCCCTTTACATTGTTGTGGATATGCACTGGAGGTTGTGTAAAAGGACTGATGAAGTGTTGTGAAAAGGTTGCTATTGATTTTGTGTTTATTTAGCAGTGAGGGTAGAATACAGCATGTGTTCTGAGGTCATCTGCAGGTCATCTACTGTGGATTCAATCAATAAACAGAGTTCAACCAAACAAATGGAAACGCCACGTCATGTTGGGTGGAGAATAATGCTTTTCATGGATGCTCAACCCAAATACATGTTCATGTCATTGTCACCAACCAGAGAGACAGGGAAGCAGGCAGCACCATCCACAGAACCACTACAGTTGGCCATGTAATCCCCTTTTGGGGTCCCTTCAGTAAAACAATGCATAGCAGACTTAACGACTTTATACTTGAAGTCTGGTTTTAGCTCAGTGAATGACAGATAGCTTCCAGATTTATGTCTGTCCTCAAGCAACCCTTAGTACCACTAACGAACTCACACAAGTGACACACACACACACACATACACACACACACACACACACACAACACACATCCACACACACACACACAAACAACACACTGCACTCCATCTGTCTGTCTGTCCCCATGCAACCTCTTTTTTGACCCTCTTCCCAAATGCCCTCCCACCCTGACACACGCACAGTTGGACACCCTACAGACCCCCTTCCACACACCCTCCCTTCTGATTACCCCAAGCCTTGCATGTGCACACATACCCCTCCTTCCAAATACACACACCCCACCCAGAAACGTCACTATGGAGATCGTAGTTTAATCCCAGGGAGCCGGGTAATCCCAGGACAGGTTGTAGTGGGACATGACAGGATGGGACAGGAAAGGACAGGAAAGGACACACATAGAGAGGTAGACAGGTAGAGAGGTAAACAGGTAGCAGGTAGAGAGGTAGTACAGGTAGAGACGTAGACAGGTAGACAGGTAGAGACGTGGACAGGTAGAGACGTAGACAGGTAGAGATGTAGGCAGGTAGAGAGGTAGACAGGTAGAGAGGTAGACAGGTAGAGAGGTAGACAGGTGAGAGGTAGACAGGTAGAGAGGCAGACAGGCAGAGACGGTAGACAGGTGAGAGGTAGACAGGTAGAGACGGTAGACAGGTAGAGGTAGACAGGTAGAGATGTAGACAGGTAGAGGTAGACAGGTAGAGAGGTAGACAGGTAGGCAGGTAAAGACGTAGACAGGTGACATGTAGAGACATAGACATGTAGAGACATAGACAGGTAGAGAGGTAGACAGGTAGAGACGTAGACAGGTAGACAGGTAGAGACGTAGACAGGTAGAGACGTAGACAGGTAGAGAGGTAGACAGGTAGGCAGGTAAAGACGTAGACAGGTAGACATGTAGAGACATAGACATGTAGAGACATAGACATGTAGAGACATAGACAGGTAGAGAGGTAGACAGGTAGAGACGTAGACAGGTTGGCAGGTAGAGACGGTGGTAGTAGGTAGAGACGGCAGACAGGTAGAAATGTGGCAGGTAGAGAGGTAGAGTAGGTAGAGAGAAGTAGACAGGGTAGTGGACGTAGAGCAGGTAGACATGTAGAGACATAGACAGGTAGAGGTGGTAGTAGTAGACAGGTAGAGAGTGTAGACAGGTAGGCAGGTAAAGACGTAGACAGGAGACATGTAGAGACATAGACAGGTAGAGAGGTAGACAGGTAGACAGGTAGAGACGTAGACAGGTAAAGACGTAGACAGGTAGACATGTAGAGACATAGACAGGTAGAGAGGTAGACAGGTAGAGAGGTAGACAGGTAGGCAGGTAAAGACGTAGACAGGTAGAGAGGTAGACAGGTAGAGACGTAGACAGGTAAAGACGTAGACAGGTAGACATGTAGAGACATAGACAGGTAGAGAGGTAGACAGGTAGAGAGGTAGACAGGTAGGCAGGTAAAGACGTAGAATGGTAGACATGTAGAGACATAGACAGTATGTAGAGACATAGACAGGTAGAGAGGTAGACAGGGTAGAGTGAGGTAGACAGGTAGACAGGTAGAGACGTGACAGGTAGAGACGTAGACAGGTAGAGATGTAGGCAGGTAGAGGCGGTAGTGGTAGTAGAGAGGTAGACAGGTAGAGACGTAGACAGGTAGAGAGGTAGACAGGTAGGCAGGTAAAGACGTAGACAGGTAGACATGTAGAGACATAGACATGTAGAGAGGTAGACAGGTAGAGAGGTAGACAGGTAGGCAGGTAAAGACGTAGACAGGTAGACATGTAGAGACATAGACATGTAGAGACATAGACATGTAGAGACATAGACATGTAGAGACATAGACAGGTAGAGAGGTAGACAGGTAGAGACGTAGACAGGTAGAGACGTAGACAGGTAGAGACGTAGACAGGTAGAGATGTAGGCAGGTAGAGAGGTAGACAGGTAGAGAGGTAGACAGGTAGAGACGTAGACAGGTAGAGAGGTAGACAGGTAGGCAGGTAAAGACGTAGACAGGTAGACATGTAGAGAGTATAGTGTAGACATGTAGAGACATAGACATGTAGAGACATAGACAGGTAGAGAGGTAGACAGGTAGAGACGTAGACAGGTAGAGGTAGAGACGTAGACAGGTAGAGACGTAGACAGGTAGAGATGTAGGCAGGTAGAGAGGTAGACAGGTAGAGAGGTAGGGTGCAGGTAGACGTGGACAGGTAGAGAGGCAGACAGGTAGAGACGTAGACAGGTAAAGACGTAGACAGGTAGACATGTAGAGACATAGACAGGTAGAGAACCCAAAGACATGTAGAGAGGTAGACAGGTAGGCAGGTAAAGATGTAGACAGGTAGACATGTAGAGACATAGACATGTAGAGACATAGACATGTAGAGACATGACAGGTAGAGAGGTAGACAGGTAGAGACGGAATCATAGACAGGTAGAAAGCAGACAGGTAGAGACGAGACAGGTAGAGGTAGACAGGTAGGCAGGTAAAGAGTAGACATGTAGAGACATAGACATGTAGAGACATAGACATGTAGAGACATAGACAGGTAGAGAGGTAGACAGGTAGAGACGTAGACAGGTAGACAGGTAGACACGTAGACAGGTAGAGACGTAGACAGGTAGAGATGTAGGCAGGTAGAGAGGTAGACAGGTAGAGAGGTAGACAGGTAGAGAGGTAGACAGGTAGAGACGTGACAGGTAGAGAGCAGACAGGCAGAGACGTAGACAGGCAGAGATGTAGGCAGGTAGAGAAGTAGACAGGTAGAGAGGTAGACAGGGTAGAGACACCCCCTAGACAGGTCCATCTGTCTGTCTGATGTAGGCAGGTAGAGAAGTAGACAGGTAGAGAATAGACAGGTAGAGACATAAACGGTCCAGAGACGTAGACAGGTTTTCAGGTAGAGACGTAAAACAGGTAGACAGGTAGAGACGCAAACCCAGGTAGACAGGTAGAGACGTAAACAGGTAGACAGGTTTTCAGACTAAGACAGGTAGAGATGTAGACAGGTAGAGCCATAGAGAGGTAGACAGGTAGACAGGTAAACATGTAGAGACATAGACATGTAGAGCACATTGACAAATGCTAGAGACGCTGTCAAAGACGTGACAGGTAAACAGGAATAGATTTGTAGAGACATAGACTTTAGATACGTAGAGACGATTGACCGTTAGAGACGAGAAGGTAGACAGGTAGATACGTAGAGACGTAGACCGTTAGAGACACAAACAGGTAGACAGGTAGAGACGTGAGACAGGTAGAGACGTTGGAAAGGTCGAACAGGTAAACATGTTCGGGAGACAAGACAGGCAGATACGAGAGACGGATGACCGTTAGGAGACGTAGACAGGTAGACAGGTAGAGACGTTATTTCAGGTAAACAGGGCTAGATATGTAGACAGGTAGAGACATAGACAGGCAGGTTGAGAGCCATAGAGAGGTAGACAGGTAGATACGTGAGACGTTTAGACCGTTAGAGACGTGAGACAGGTAGACAGGAATACTATAGACGTAGACCGGGCAGAGACGTAAATTACAGGTAGACAGGTAGAGACGTATTACAGTAAGACAACAGGTAGAAGGCTGAGACGTAGACAGGTAGACAGGTAAACATATTTTCAGACATAGACAGGAAAATGCTATTGTTGACATGGTAGAGACGTCAGACAGGTGACAGGTAAAACGCAGGAGATTCAGAGACGAGTGCAGGTAGAGATGTAGGCATTTGAAAATGTAGACAGGTAGAGAACAGACTATTCCTAGAGAGGTAGAAACAGGTTAGAATGAAACAGTTATACAGGTAGAGAGAAACAGTGAACAGGTAGAGACGCAGATACCAGAGATGTCCAGGTAGAGAGGAGGTTACAGGTAGAGCTAGACAAAAATATTTAGAGTAAAAAACACTAGATTTCTACGTAAAAACAGGCACTTACTGTTTTTCAGAGAGTAAACAGGTAGGACAGGTAGAGACGAAACAGGTAGACAGGTAGAGACGCCAGACAGGTAGAGATGTCAGGTAGAGCCATAGAGAGAGTAGACAGGTAGACAGGTAAACATGTAGAGACATAGACATGTAGAGACATAGACAGGCCCAGAGAACACAGAAAGGCTAGATACCAAGAGACGTAGGACCGTGGTTTGCTAGAGACGTAGGCCAGGTAGACAGGTAGAGACAGTACAGGTAAACAGGTAGATATGTCAGAGTTTGCATAGACAGGTGACCACTCTGCAGCTGTCACCGATTGGACGCAGACATCACAGACAGGTTTTGTAGAGACGCATAGACCGTTCCTCAGACCAAACAGGAGACAGGTAGAGACGTGGAAAGGTTTGAGACGTAGACAGGTCGACTTTGGTAAACATGTGGAGACATAGACAGGTAGATACGTAGAGACGCCAGGGACCGATAGAGACGTAGACAGGTTCTTCCAGGTGAGACATGGACAGGAAAACAGGTAGATATGTAGACAGGTAGAGACATAGACAGGTAGAGCCTGATGCTAGAGAGGTAGACAGGTTAGATCAATTAGAGACGTAGACTTAGAGACGATTACAGGGTAGACAGGTAGATACGTAGGAGACGCTAGACCTTAAAGAATTAGAGACGTAAACAGGTAGACAGCTAATTTTCATTTACCTTAAAGTGAGAGACGTCAGACAGACAGGTAGAGACTTTGTAGAAGGTAGACAGGTAAACATGTAGAGACATAGACAGGTAGAGAGGTAGACAGGTAGAGACGTGACAGGTAGACAGGTAGAGACGTAGACAGGTAGAGACGTGGACAGGTAGAGATGTAGGCAGGTCGAGAGGCAGACAGGTAGAGAGGTAGACAGGTAGAGAGGTAGACAGGTAGAGACGCAAATGAAATGACAGGTAGAGAGGCTAGACAGGTAGAGACGTCAGACAGGTTTTCAGAGATGTTTCCAGGCAGGTAGAGAGGTAGACATTTGTGTAGAGTAGGTAGACAGGTAGAGACATTAACATTTAGAGACGTAGACAGGTAGACAGGTAGAGACGTAAACAGGTAGACAGGTAGAGACGTAAACAGGTAGACAGGTAGAGACGAGACAGGTAGAGATGTAGACAGGTAGAGCCATAGAGAGGTAGACAGGTAGACAGGTAAACATGTAGAGACATAGACATGTAGAGACATAGACAGGTAGAGACGTCTCAGGTAGATACGTAGAGACGTTTAGACCGTTAGAGACGAGACAGTAGACAGGTAGAGACGTTAGACAGGTAAACAGGTAGATATGTAGAGACATAGACAGGTAGATACGTCAGAGACGCTAGACCAAGTTTAGAGACGTAACAGGTAGACATCTAGATACAAGAGACGTAGACCGTTAGAGACGTAAACAGGTAGACAGGTAGAGAGACGTTAGACAGGTAAACAGGTAGATATGTAGACAGGTAGAGACATAGACAGGTAGAGCCATAGAGAGTAGACAGGTAGATACGTAGAGAATGAGTGAGACCGTTAGAGACGTAGACAGGTAGACAGGTAGATACGTTTAGAGACGTAGACCGTTAGAGACGTAAACAGGTAGACAGGTAGAGACGTAGACAGGTAGACAGGTAGAGACGTGAGACAAATTAACAGGTAAACATGTAGAGACATAGACAGGTAGAGAGGTAGACAGGTGAGACGTAGACAGGTAGACAGGTAGGAGACGTGAGACAGGTAGAGACGCATGGCAAAATGCAGAGATGAAGGCAGGTCGAGAGGTAGACAGGTAGAGAGGTAGACAGGTAGAGAGGTAGACAGGTAGAGACGCCTAGAATTAGGTAGAGAGCTGTAGACAGGTAGAGACGAGACAGGTAGAGATGTAGGCAGGTCAGAGAGGTAGACAGGTAGAGAGGAGATGGGAAGAGAGCATAAACGGTAGAGACGTTTGAGACAGGTAGACAGGTAGAGACGTAAACAGGTAGACAGGTAGAGACGTAAACAGGTAGACAGGTAGAGACGTCAGACAGGTTTTCTGTAACAGGTAGAGCCAATTATAGAGGTAGATCAGGTAGACAGGTAAACATGTAGAGACATAGACATGTAGAGACATAGACAGGTAGAGACGACAGGTAGATACGTTAGAGACGAGACCTTGGAATGAGTTTTAGACAGGTGATGTGAACTGTTTAGACAGGTAAACTGGTAGATATGTAGAGACATAGACAGGTAGATACGTAGAGACGTAGACCGTTAGAGACGTAGACAGGTAGATACGTAGAGACGAGACCAGTTAGGAGACGTAAACAGGTAGACAGGTAGAGACGAGACAGGTAGACAGGTAGAGACGTAGACAGGTAGACAGGTAAACAGGTAGAGACATAGTACAGGTAGATACGTAGAGACGTAGACCGGTAGAGACGTAGACAGGTAGACAGGTAGAGACGTAGACAGGTAAACAGGTAGATATGTAGACAGGTAGAGACATAAACAGGTAGATAGAGACAGGTAGACAGGTAGAACGGTAGATACGTAGACAGGTAGAGAGGTAGACAGGTAGAGATGTAGACAGGTAGAGACGTAGACAGGTAGAGAGGTAGACAGGTAGACATGTAGAGACATAGACAGGTAGAGAGGTAGACAGGTAAACATGTAGAGACATAGACAGGTAGATACGTAGAGACGTAGACCGGTAGAGACGTAGACAGGTAGACAGGTAGAGACGTAGACAGGTAGACAGGTAGAGACATAGACAGGTAGAGCCATAGAGAGGTAGACAGGTAGAGAGGTAGACAGGTAAAGAGTGGGAGGGAATGAGAGAGAGGGAGAGAGAGAGAGAGAGAGAGAGAGAGAGAGAGAGAGACAGACAGACAGACAGACAGACAGACAGACAGACAGACAGACAGACAGACAGACAGACAGACAGACAGACAGACAGACAGACAGACAGACAGACAGACAGACAGGGACATACTACATTATCTGTGTATTTGTACCATATTATCTCTTGGCTGAGCAGCTGTGTTTTATCTAGAAGGAAACAAGAGGTTGTTTATACAGCAGCCCTGTTTACTCGGGTGAAACACCTGTTTCCACTCAACTGGCTCCCGATGTCAGTTAATGCTTCAGGGTTAGGCAGGTACACACACACAAACAAACACAACGTTTTCAACAACAACAAGAATTTTAGGGAAAAAACATGCGATTCCAATTGAAGTATCTATTCCTCTGTAAGCCAATCTGAAGAGGTCCACGTCATTATGTCCCACCCTCCCCCTAGACCCATCTCAGCCGAGGCTGAAACGACAGAGGCATAGGGCAGTGAGTGAGTCATTTGAAGTATCTATTCCTCTGTAAGCCAATCTGAAGAGGTCCACGTCATTATGTCCCACCCTCCCCCTAGACCCATCTCAGCCGAGGCTGAAACGACAGAGGCATAGGGCAGTGAGTGAGTCATTTTAAAGCCTGGGTCAAACGGCCTCTCTGGATATTCATTGGCTTGTCCTGTTCTATTACTCCTGTGGTATGTATTGCCTCCTTTATCAGAGATGCGACAGCCTCCAACACATAACTTGTGCCTCTTCGATCCACCATAAACTGTCATGGCCGCCCGCCCGGTGTGCTGGGCAAAGACGAGCTTCTGTCAAGGACACAGCAGCAATGTTCTTCAGCTCAGCTTTTTAAAGGTATTACGACCCAACGCCTCAGAGTCGTCCACACACATAGACACAACCACCTATCAACAATAACCAATCACAAATCACATATCAACTGCCACTTGTGACCTGCCACCGGCCACCTACCAACTATCAACAATTACCAATCACCTGCCACCTACCACCTATCACCTATCACCTGCCACTTATGACCTGCCACCTACCACCTATCACCAATCACATGCTGCCTGTCACCTGCCACCTGCCACCTACCACCTATCACCAATCACCGCCTGCCACCTACCACCTATCACCAATCACCTGCCACCTCACCTGCCACCTATCACCTGCCTGCCACCTACCACCTACCACCTATCACCTGCCACCTGCCACCTATCACCTACCACCTGCCACCTATCACCTACCACCTATCACCAATCACCTGCCACCTATCACCTGCCACCTATCACCTGCCACCTATCACCTATCACCTGTCACCTATCACCTGCAACCTATCACCTATCACCTACCACCTACCACCTGCCACCTGCCACCTACCACCTATCACCTATCGCCTACCACCAATCACCTACCACCTATCACCAATCACCTGCTGCCTGCCACCTGTCACCTGCCACCTATCACCTACCACCTGCTGCCTATCACCTACCACCTATCACCAATCACATGCCACCTATCACCAATCACCTGCTGCCTATCACCAATCACCTGCTGCCTATCACCAATCACCTGCTGCCTATCACCTACCACATATAACCAATCACCTGCCACCTAACACCTGCCACCTATCACCAATCACCTGCCACCTATCACGTACCACCTATCACCAATCACCTGCCACCTATCACCTACCACCTATCACCAATCACCTGCCACCTATCACCTACCACCTATCACCAATCACCTGCCACCTATCACCTGCTGCCTACCACCTACCACCTATCACCAATCACCTGCCACCTATCACCAATCACCTGCTGCCTATCACCTAGCACCTACCACCTATCACCAATCACCTGCCACCTATCACCTGCTGCCTATCGCCTGCCACCTACCACCTATCACCAATCACCTGCCACCTATCACCTGCCACCTATCACCAATCACCTGCTGCCTATCACCTGCCACCTATCACCTATCACCTCACCTGCTGCATATCACCTACCACCCTGCCACCTATCACCTACCACCCTACACACCCTACCACCTCACCAATCACCTGCCACCTACACCAATCACCTGCCACCTATCACCTACCACCTATCACCAATCACCTGCTGCCTATCACCTGCCACCTATCACCTGCCACCTATCACCAATCACCTGCCACCTATCACCAATCACCTGCCACCTATCACCAATCACCTGCCACCTATCACCAATCACCTGCTGCCTATCACCTACCACCTATCACCAATCACCTGCTGCCTATCACCTACCACCTATCACCAATCACCTGCCACCTATCACCAATCACCTGCCACCTATCACCTGCCACCTATCACCAATCACCTGCCACCTATCACCTACCACCTATCACCAATCACCTGCCACCTATCACCTGCCACCTATCACCAATCACCTGCCACCTATCACCAATCACCTGCCACCTATCACCAATCACCTGCTGCCTATCACACCTGCCCCACCTACTACCTACCACCAATCACCTGCCACCTATCACCTGTCACCAATCACCAATCACCTGCCACCTATCACCTGCCCTATCACACCCTGCCACCTATCACACACTATCACCTCACCTGCCACCTATCACCTGCCACCTATCACCAATCACCTGCCACCTATCACCTGCTGCCTATCACCTGCCACCTATCACCTGCTGCCTACCACCTACCACCTATCACCAATCACCTGCCACCTATCACCTATCACCAATCACCTGCCACCTATCACCAATCACCTGCCCCCTACCACCTATCACCTATCACCTATCACCAATCACATGCTGCCTGCCACCTGCCACCTACCACCTGCCACCTACCACCTATCACAACACTCTCTAGGAAACACAGTGTTCTCCTGTTTTTGGTCAGAGGAGGAACACAACATTCTCTTGATTCTCCTTGTTCCTCTGGAGGTTGACTGGTGATCTGCACAGCTGTTGGCTAATTCCTCCCTATAATCAGTGTGTGTGTGTGTGTGTGTGTGTGTGTGTGTGTGTGTGTGTGTGTGTGTGTGTGTGTGTGTGTGTGTGTGTGTGTGTGTGTGTGTGTGCGTGTGTGCGTGCGTGTGTGCGTTTGTGTGTGTGTGTCCCTTCAGCCAAACAGTGCAACAAACTGCATCTCCCAAACCATACTATCACATGCAGAGGGCAATAGCAAAATGCCTGACCGGGGATGGTCAGCATACTGCAGTTTAGTAGAAAATACTTCCTGTGTATTGTAAATAAGAATAGACTATATTTCTAAACACTTCTACATACATATGGATGCTACCTTGATTCTGAATAATTCTGAAGGAATCATGAGAGCGTTATGGAGGGTCAAATATCATACCCCAAGACATGCTACCCTCCCGTTATGTGGTAATGGTGATAGGTTAGCGTACAGTATCTTGGCGGTATGATCTTTGACCCTCCGTAAACTCTCTCACTCATAATTATTTACAATTCTGTCACGCCCTGGCCTTAGTTATCTTTGTTTTCTTTATTATTTTGGTTAGGCCCGGGTGTGATATGGGTGATTTATGTGTTTGACTTGTCTAGGGGTTTTTGTAGATTTATGGGGTTGTGTTCAGTTTAGGTGTCTAGGTAAGATTGGTTCTCAATCAGAGGCAGGTGTTTATTGTTGTCTCTGATTGGGAACCGTATTTAGGCAGCCATATTCTTTGGGTATTTTGTGGGTGATTGTTTCCTGTCTTTGTGTTTTATACACCAGTTAGGACTGTTACGGTTTTCACAGTTATTGTTTTGTAGTTCGTTCATGTTTGAGTTTTCTTATTAAAGAACCATGAACTATAACCACGCTGCGTTTTGGTCCGCCTCACCTTCTCAGGAAGAAAGCCGTGACAAATTCATTCAGGATTATCGTCAATCATGGTAGCATCCATATGACTGGAGAAGTGTTTAGAAATATGGTCTATTCTTATTTATAATATAAGTGACTCCAAAATGACGCAGTACATCAGTGGTACCAAACTCATTCCATGGGGGGCCTTTGGTTTTCTCATTCAGTTAAGACCTAGACAACCAGGCGAGGGGCGTTACTAATTAGTGACCTTAATTCATCAATCAAGTACAAGAGAGGAGCTAAAACCCGCAGACACTCAGCCCTCCGTGGAATGAGGTTGACACTTGCGCAGTACATTTTTTAAAATGTATTTAACTAGGCAAGTAATTTAAGAGCAATTTTTTTTTCAATGATGGCCTACTGGGGAACAGTGGGTTAACTGTCTTGTACAGGGGCAGAACGACAGATGTTTACCTTGTCAGCTCAGGGATTCGATCTAACAACCTTTCTAGTTACTAGTCCAATGCTTGAGCCACTAGGCTACCTGCCTCTAATCACTAGGCTACCTGCCTCTAACCACTAGACTACCTGCCTCTAACCACTAGGCTACCTGCCTCTAACCACTAGGCTACCTGCCTCTAACCACTAGGCTACCTGCCTCTAACCACTAGGCTACCTGCCTCTAACCACTAGGCTACCTGCCTCTAACCACTAGGCTACCTGCCTCTAACCACTAGGCTACCTGCCTCTAACCACTAGGCTACCTGCCTTACCTTACCATTCATTTCTATTGGGAACAAAATCATCTGAAACACATCCATAACGAACTGCAAATGCATCCAACAAGTTTGTAGAGTCATAAGCTTGATGTAGTCATTGTGTGCTAGGAATATGGGGCCAAATACTAAACTTTTGACTACTTTATTTATAAGAATCTTTAGGAGTGTCAATCATTTTGACCCCTACCTTTTTGAGGGGAAAAAAAACTTGTTAAACAAAATCTTTCTCTGAGCAATTATATTATGACAGAATAATATAATTTCCTCATTTTTTTTAGCATAAAATGTAGCTGAGTATTTAAATTATTTATTTTATACAGTCATCAGAGCAATGTTGAGGGAATCCTATTTGAATCAGAAAAGTATGCTCATATGGTTGGTAAGATATACAAAACCTTACAGAGATCATATCCAACTGAATATTTTAGAAAAATATATAAACTACTGGAGCCAACATGTAAAATTGCTAATCTTTATCAAGGGGTTAATCCTTTCAGACTCCACTGTACTGTATATCATAAATACCTACAGTTATTCCACATCCACAAGAGAAGAGGGAGGGCAAAGACATTTACATTTAACATTCTGGAATGGCTGGCAGAAATTGTCAATTTCTCTTTAATCTTAGTTAAGAACAGTCCTCAGTCTAAATCCCCATGTCCAGTGGATTGACAGAGACAGACCAGAAGGAGTTTGTTCCACATAATTCATGGACAGGGATGCCTGAGCAGGACCAGCTCTGATCAATCAGCATCAGAAGGGTCCCTTGTTTGGGTGTAGGGCCCAGAGCCTGGATTACACAGGTGCGTCCATCATCGTCTAGGGCCCTGGTGTGTGAATAGAGAGAACTGACCAGTGGAGGGAGCTATGGCCTGCTGAGAAACTTGTGAACACCAGACTAGCATGAGTTCATTCAGACAGGCAGGGGACCCGCCAACAGAGAGCCAGAGGGAGAAGTGGACAGCCTAGCTAGCTAGCCCACTAGAAAGTGTCCTTGGTCGCCCACTCCTCATGAGTGCACTCAGCCTCCCCTCACCAGGAGTGTTAACCAGGGTCACCGTGATGGCAGATTGGGGGCAGTTGATGGCGAGATCATGGAACGATCACCCCTGCCGAGGTTCAGCTTTTGATTTCCACACGGATGTCCGTCATGCAGAGATCCTCCCTCCTCTCCTCTTAGGGTCCTGGAAGATTAACACTGTCCTGGCAATGATGGCGAGACAGAGCCCAGCAAATCCTTAGCCCAAATACACAGAGCCTATCATCCACACTGTGAAACACACACACACACACACACACGCACAGCACACGCACACACACACACACACACACACACAGATGCCCAACACACACACACACACATGGTTCACAGTTGCTGACTGGAACTTTGCCAGATGAAGAGAGAGACAGAGGTAAGACCATGCTCCGTGATACAGAGAAGAGCAGCCTCAGTGAATGACTAGTCTGAAACCTGACAGGAAGAGAAGATTGAAAAGAAGGGAGTCTGCTCAGCCAAGAGTTTTGAGTAGAGGTGCAACCTAAAAATGTGTAGACATCATTAGACAGGAAAAGACGCAACACTCGCTCACCATTAAAAAGTCATTGTTTTATAAAGCAAGTTTAAAAGATTGAGGTCTCCGAAGAAATTCTTCGGAATCTGAAGAAGGCCATTGATGGCTGCAACGACAATCTTTTAAACTTGAGGACTGTGTCCAACAAAACAACACATTTTTTTATGGTGAGTGAACGTTGTGCCTTTTCCTGTCTAGGAATAGAAGAGAGAGGAAAGTAGGGGAGGAGAATAAAAGGGGGAGAAGTTAGTTAGTTAGACAGACAGACAGACAGACAGACAGACAGACAGACAGACAGAAGACAGACAGACAGACAGACAGACAGACAACAGACAGACAGACAGAATCAGACCAGTGGAGACAGATGACAGACCAGAAGGATTAATAAGATGGACAGGGGATGCCACACAGACCAGCTCAGATCAAGCCTTCCCTGTTGCCCAGCCAGCACCAAGGGGATGAGTGGGTGAACACCCTTCCTGCTAGCATCCCTCCCCTCCATGAGCTTCATTCAGACAGCTACACGCACCATACACACACACAAGTGCACCATACACAGCAGCACCTAGAAAGTGTCCTTGGTCCATACACACACACATGAGTGCACCATACACACACACAATGCACCATACACACACAATCACCATACACACACACAACGCACCATACACACCTCACAACGCACCATACCTGAACACACACAATGCACCATACACACACAGCAACGCACCATACACATAGCACATCCACACTGTGCAAATACACACACACACACACCACACACACACACACACGCACCATACACACACACAACGCACAGATGAAGACACAGACAGGGTAAGACAATGTGTGTCAGACAACGCTGCCATACACAAAGACAAAAGAAGGAGAGTCTGCAGCCAACAGTACACACAAAAATGTGTAGACACACACAAAAAGACCATACACACACACAACGTCACCATTACAAGTTTACACAACGCACCATACACGCACAAGAACGCACTGCAACACACAAACAGGACTGTGTCCAACAAACAACACATTTTTTTTTTTATGGTGAGTGAACGCACCTGTCCACGCATACAAAGAGACCAAAGTACAGGAGAATAAAAGGGGGACCATACAGACAGACAACGCACCATACAGACACACAAAGCACCATACAGACACAAGACAGACATACACACACACAATGCACCATACACGCACACAATGCACATACACACACACAATGCACCATACACACACACAGATGCACCATACACGCACACAATGCACCATACACACACACAATGCACCATACACACACACAATGCACCATACACGCACACAATGCCATACACAGACACACAATGCACATACACGCACACAATGCACCATACACGCACACAATGCACCAGACACACACACAATGCACCATACAGACAGACAATGCAGACAGACAGACACACACACAATGCACCATACACACACACATGCATACCATGTGAGGTTGAATAAGATGGTCACCATACACACACAGAGCCTTGCACCATACACACCAGCACCAAGGGGATGAGGGTGAAACCATACACACCCACCCTCCTCCTGACCATACACACACACAACGCACCATACACACACACAATGCACCATACACGCACACAACGCACCATACACACACACAACGCACCATACACGCACACAATGCACCATACACACACACAATGCACCATACACGCACACAACGCACCATACACACACACAACGTACACACACAGAAGGCCTGTGAATCAGAGCAACAGATTGAACCCCTTGGTATGGAACTTAAACTAGTTGAGAATGAAGTCAGGGTGCAGGTTGTAAGACCAGAATCCTTTTCAGGGGTCAGAGGGCAGATGATTAGGAGTGTTCTATTATCCCTGTTGGATCATCTATATGGTCTGAATAAGGCTTTGTCTAACATGAATATAGTAACTGACCAGAACAGACTAACCTTCTAACTGACAGACAGGTAATCCATTACATGTAAGGGATTACAAAATAAATGGTCATCCGTTACGTTACCAGCAAAAATATTGTAATCAGATTACCGATACTTTTGAAAAACTAGATGATTACTTCAAGGATTACTTTTAAATTCAGAAAGGATGTTTGCGAGAGAAAAAAATCTTTGACACTTCTCTGTTTTCTAAATTACATTCAAATCAGCATTGCTGCTCTCTCATTCAGCTATTTGTGCCTTATGGATTGTGGTTGTTGTGGATGGCTGTTCACAAACCTAAATGTGTATTTGAATCCAATAATGATTGAATTCAAGAGGTTTAAGCTGCCTATCAATCATTGTTTTTGAAACCAGTGGACAGACAGTGAGAAATGGCCTTTTGCAACAGCTGCATAGTGCAGATCCAAGAGAGTGGAATAAAAGTGGGACTTTTTGAGCTCAATCTAATTCATGCTGATGAAAAAAAGAATACAGTTTTTTTGATTGCTTAACACGATTTTCAAAACAGGGCCCGTGTTTCAAAACACTAAAAACTAGCACAACCAACACCCAATTAGCAAAACACTACAGATCCTTTGCAAAATTAAACACTCTTGTAAAAACTATACACTTCTTTTTTTTAAAACCACACTTTGTTCCCATATGAAACACACATTTCACATTACTATACTCTGTTTACCCAATCAGTTACACTCTGCTGTGATAAACCTAAAACACTTTTAGCACTTCTACTTCCCTATGATTAGAGTAGGCTACTATCAACAAAGTACAAATATAATGTCAATTGACCAAACACTACACAAGACCAATTCTTGCAGACTGAAGAAACTCATTTATTTCTCAACACGCCCAAAATGTTGACATGGAGATTCATAATACTGTAACAGAACGTCACTTAACGTATTGTAAGTTTAAAAAAAAATACATAAATAACTAGACATTGTCTCTTCGCCTAGCTGGATCTGGCCAGAGAATTTCATCAACATCGCAGGCAATGTTGTCATTACCAAGACACCTTGGAAAGAAACGTCTTGAATGAGGAATCCATCCTTGCATTGCTGCTACCTCCATCTGGTCACAGGCCTCCTCCATGGCTTGGATGAGGGGTACCTCAGCCTGGAGACGGAGATCATATACCTTCCACCGCCATACCGAAAAACTCTTCTATAGGGTTGAGGAATGGATAACTGGTGGAAGATATAGGACAGTGAAATGTGGATGTTGCTGAAACCAGTTCTGAACCAGAGCAGAGCGGTGGAAAGACACGTTGTCCCAGACAACAATGTATTGCATATGATCGATTTGATTTGCTGCGGTTATGTTGTGCAATTGGTCCAAGAATGTAAGTATGAGTGCTGTGTTGTAAGGGCCCATATGGGCATGGCTTTGGAGGACCCCATTCTGTGTAATGGCTGCACAGAGTGTTATATTACCCCCACGTTGCCCTGGGACATTGACTATAGCCCTGTGGCCAATGATGCTTCCACCCTTCGTGTTCTCGTCAGGTTGAACCCAGCCTCATCTCACAAGGAGTAAATGAACTCATGCTGGATCTCCTCTCCATCCATTCGTAAAACTCTCTGAAAAACAGTGCCAGGCAAAATTGTGTAGTTCAGTGTAGATCTAGTATACATATTACAGTACAGTAAAAGATTAAGAGACAGTATGCAAGATCACACTGCTAAAGTGAATACATACCTCTGCATAATCATGCCGCAGTCGTTTCACCCTTTCGAATTGGCTCGAAAGGCACTTGATAAATTTGGGGTCATTTGAATATGTTTTTTTTTTTAGGATGCGTGCCAGTGTTGATGTTGAGACCTGATGGATGTCGTTGAAAATGGCGTGGTTATTGACAATGTTAGCTTGGAGCTGCTTGAGTGTTATAGCATTGTTGGCCAAAACCATGTTTACTATCTCCCTCTCTTGCTGTTCTGTGAACATAGGAGGCCTTCCCCCTTGTCGTCCCTGACCCTCAATCCTATGTAGAAAAAAAACAGTATAAAATAGTACAGTAATTCCACAGGAAAAGGTAACAGAAGTGCTGATAGTGCATAGAATACAGTACTGTAAGCAGTTACTGAAACCGTGCAGATGTTTTTGACATGATGATATTTTTACAATACCTATTTTCCAGTCTAAATGTTCTCATCACACTTGCCACTGTATATCGGCTTAGATTTGGCTGTACTCGCAGTCAGCCTCCCTCAGCGTCAGGCCGTGGTTGACAACGTGGTCAACCAGTGTTGCGGGATCTCATTTATCAGATGGTCGGTCCTCTTTGAGCACCTTCTTGTCTTCCTCTTCCTCCTCCTCGTTCTCCTCGTCCTTCTCCTCCTCTTTCTCTGACTCTTTCCATTGTGCTTGAAGGCCGATGAACTCACCTGCTACTTTTTATAGTGCTCCAATACACTGATTGGTGTGTCTACAATTAAACAAACAGTGTTTGTCACACCTGATGACTGTGTTGAACCAATAGGTTGGAGGGTGTGGTAATCTGACAGTCAGTGCTTTGGTATTGCAAGGATGTGACTTCATGATATCATGTTTGTGTGTAATGTATGTTAAGTGTGTTTAATGTTTTGCAAATCACTGTGTGTAGAGTTTTGCAACAAGTGTGAGGTTGACAATGTGCTTATAGTTGTGCAAATATGGGCTTATGTTTTGCTTCTTGAGTGTCAGGTTTTGCTAATAGGGTACTACTTTAATTTGAGTGTGTAAGCAATCCAAAAAAACTGTAATAGTGAAGACATCAAAACTATGAAATAACACATAAGGGATCATGTAGAAACCAAAAAAACTCTTAAACAAATCCAAATATATTTTAGATTTTAGATTCTCAAAGTAGCCACCCTTTGCCTTGATGAAAGCTTTGGGTCACACTCTTGGCAAAGCATGCCCATTCCATGAGCGAGCATTTATTTTCAACTGGAATCAGAGTGGTGCCCAATCAGTCCTCCATGACAACAAAATCATAATCAACAGAGGTGGGCTGGCTAATAAGTCCTGGGCTAGTTTTGGGGGTCCGCTATCAGGTTAAACTATTTGGCTAAACTACACCTCCATGTTTCCAGAGTCCTATTCTTGGGGATCAGATAACATTTATTGGAATGACTGGAATTCTGCTGGGGGTTGGTTTTTAATAAAGACAGAATTTAATCGTGTTATTATTTGTAGTAGTGGACCGATGGGTTAGAAGAAGCGTAAATAACAACTCATGGAAAGTAAAATTTAACATCCATATATGGCTGGCTATGTAAACTTTAACGTTGGGGTATCCTGCAATAGATGTCTTTCAGTTGGTAACATACATTTTTGTCTTCTTCTAATGCCTCTTTAGGGGAATGTAGGCTCATCAAAAGTAATGGAATGTAGTCAGATTACGTTACTGAGTTTGGGTAATCCAAAAGTTACGTTATCGATTACATTTCTGGACAGGTATAACTGCAGGATAACTGACCAGACTATCAGAGTAACTGGGCCAGAACAGACTAACCTTCTAACTGACAGATTATTATAGAGGGCAACCAAATCAGGTGGGGGTCCTGTTTTTAATCAATACAGGAAAACATACTCCTACTGGGCCAGTTCAGGGCGCTGAAGAGGTCAAGCAGGGTGTTTGTCTGCAACCCCTGACCTCATCTCCCCAGTCTGTAGTGTTCACAGATATGACCTTTGACCCTGGATGTCTTTGGTCCTTGAGTTCAGATGCAGACCGTGACCCTGGGGGGGTCATTGAATTCCCAGAGGGGAGGGGAAGGGAATTCCACCATCGTCTTTTTGTGCTCCAGGCTCCAGAGTGAGGTGGGGGTCCAGATATCAGAGTGGTGGACCAGAGT
>NC_088422.1:90908646-90916510 GCF_034236695.1 Oncorhynchus nerka
ACAATACACAGGAAGTGTTTTCTACTAAACTGCAGTATGCTGACCATCCCCGGTCAGGCATTTTGCTATTGCCCTCTGCATGTGATAGTATGGCTTGGGAGATGCAGTTTGTTGCACTGTTTGGCTGAAGGGACACACACACACAAACGCATGCACGCACGCACGCACGCACGCACGCACACACACACAAACGCACACACACACACACACACACACAAACGCACACACGCACACACGCACGCACACACACACACACACACACACTGATTATGGGGAGGAATTAGCCAACAGCTGTGCAGATCACCAGTCAACCTCCAGAGGAACAAGGAGAATCAAGAGAATGTTGTGTTCCTCCTCTCTCTAAAAACAGGAGAACACTGTGTTTCCTAGAGAGTGTTGTGATAGGTGGTAGGTGGCAGGTGGTAGGTGGCAGGTGGTAGGTGGCAGGTGGTAGGTGGCAGGTGGCAGGCAGCATGTGATTGGTGATTGGTGATAGGTGCTAGGGGGCAGGTGGTAGGTGGCAGGTGATTGGTGATAGGTGGTAGGTGATAGGTGGCAGGTGATTGGTGATAGGTGGTAGGTGGCAGGTGGCCGGTGATAGGTGGCAGGTGATAGGCAGCAGGTGATTGGTGATAGGTGGCAGGTGATTGGTGATAGGTGGTAGGTGATAGGCAGCAGGTGATAGGTGGTAGGTGGCAGGTGGTAGGCAGCATGTGATTGGTGACAGGTGATAGGTGGCAGGTGATTGGTGGTAGGTAGTGAGGGGCAGGTGGTAGGCAGCAGGTGATTGGTGATAGGTGGTAGGTGATAGGTGGCAGGTGATTGGTGATAGGTGGTAGGTGATAGGTGGCAGGTGATTGGTGATAGGTGGTAGGTGATAGGTGGCAGGTGATTGGTGATAGGTGGTAGGTGATAGGCGGCAGGTGATTGGTGATAGGTGGCAGGTGATTGGTGATAGGTGGCAGGTGTTAGGTGGCAGGTGATTTGTGATAGGTGGTAGGTGATAGGCAGCAGGTGATTGGTGATAGGCTGGCAGGTGATTGGTGATAGGTGGTGGGTGATAGAGCAGCAGGTGATTGGTGATAGGTGGTAGGTGATAGGTGGCAGGCAGCAGGTGATTGGTGATAGTTGGCAGGTGATAGGTGATAGGTGGTAGGTGGCAGGTGGCAGGTGGCAGGTGGTAGGTGGTAGGTGATAGGTGGCAGGTGGTAGGTGGTAGGCGATCAGGTGATGGGTTGCAGGTGATAGGTGACAGGTGATAGAGTGATAGGTGGCAGGTGATAGGTGGCAGGTGATTGGTGATATGTGGTAGGTGATAGGCAGCAGGTGATAGGTGGTAGGTGGCAGGTGGTAGGCAGCATGTGATTGGTGACAGGTGATAGGTGGCAGGTGATTGGTGTGGGTAGGTAGTAGGCGGCAGGTGGTAGGTGGCAGGTGATTGGTGATAGGTGGTAGGTGATAGGTGGCAGGTGATTGGTGATAGGTGGTAGGTGATAGGCGGCAGGTGATTGGTGATAGGTGGCAGGTGATTGGTGATAGGTGGCAGGTGTTAGGTGGCAGGTGATTTGTGATAGGTGGTAGGTGATAGGCAGCAGGTGATTGGTGATAGGCTGCAGGTGATTGGTGATAGGTGGTGGGTGATAGGCAGCAGGTGATTGGTGATAGGTGGTAGGTGATAGGTGGCAGGCAGCAGGTGATTGGTGATAGTTGGCAGGTGGTAGGTGATAGGTGGCAGGTGGTAGGTGGCAGGTGGCAGGTGGTAGGTGGTAGGCGATAGGTGATAGGTTGCAGGTGATAGGTGGCAGGTGATAGGTGGTAGGTGATAGGTGGTAGGTGATAGGTGGCAGGTGATAGGTGGCAGGTGATTGGTGATATGTGGTAGGTGATAGGTGGCAGGTGGCAGGTGATAGGTGGCAGGTGGCAGGTGATAGGTGGTAGGTGATAGGTGGCAGGTGGTAGGCGGCAGGCCGCAGGCAGCAGGTGATTGGTGATAGGTGGTAGGTGGCAGGTGATTGGTAATTGTTGATAGTTGGTAGGTGGCAGGTGGCAGGCAGCATGTGATTGGTGATAGGTGGTAGGTGGCAGGTCATAAGTGGCAGGTGATAGGTGATAGGTGGTAGGTGGCAGGTGATTGGTAATTGTTGATAGTTGGTAGGTAGCAGGTGGCAGGTCATAAGTGGCAGTTGATAGGTGATTTGTGATTGGTGATTGTTGAAAGGTGGTTGTGTCTACGTGTGTGGACGACTCTGAGGCGTTGGGTCGTAATACCTTTAAAAAGCTGAGCTGAAGAACATTGCTGCTGTGTCCTTGACAGAAGCTCGTCTTTGCCCAGCACACCGGGCGGGCGGCCATGACAGTTTATGGTGGATCGAAGAGGCACAAGTTATGTGTTGGAGGCTGTCGCATCTCTGATAAAGGAGGCAATACATACCACAGGAGTAATAGAACAGGACAAGCCAATGAATATCCAGAGAGGCCGTTTGACCCAGGCTTTAAAATGACACTCACTGCCCTATGCCTCTGTCGTTTCAGCCTCGGCTGAGATGGGTCTAGGGGGAGGGTGGGACATAATGACGTGGACCTCTTCAGATTGGCTTACAGAGGAATAGATACTTCAAATGACTCACTCACTGCCCTATGCCTCTGTCGTTTCAGCCTCGGCTGAGATGGGTCTAGGGGGAGGGTGGGACATAATGACGTGGACCTCTTCAGATTGGCTTACAGAGGAATAGATACTTCAATTGGAATCGCATGTTTTTTCCCTATAATTCTTGTTGTTGTTGAAAACGTTGTGTTTGTTTGTGTGTGTGTACCTGCCTAACCCTGAAGCATTAACTGACATCGGGAGCCAGTGGAGTGGAAACAGGTGTTTCACCCGAGTAAACAGGGCTGCTGTATAAACAACCTCTTGTTTCCTTCTAGATAAAACACAGCTGCTCAGCCAAGAGATAATATGGTACAAATACATAGATAATGTAGTATGTCCCTGTCTGTCTGTCTGTCTGTCTGTCTGTCTGTCTGTCTGTCTGTCTGTCTGTCTGTCTGTCTGTCTGTCTGTCTGTCTGTCTGTCTGTCTGTCTGTCTGTCTGTCTCTCTCTCTCTCTCTCTCTCCCTCTCTCTCATTCCCTCCCACTCTTTACCTGTCTACCTCTCTACCTGTCTACCTCTCTATGGCTCTACCTGTCTATGTCTCTACCTGTCTACATATCTACTTGTTTACCTGTCTACGTCTCTACCTGTCTACCTGTCTACGTCTCTAACGGTCTACGTCTCTACGTATCTACCTGTCTATGTCTCTACATGTTTACCTGTCTACCTGTCTACGTCTCTACCTGTCTACCTGTCTACGTCTCTACCTGTCTACCTGTTTACGTCTCTAACGGTCTACGTCTCTACGTATCTACCTGTCTACCTGTCTACGTCTCTAACGGTCTACGTCTCTACGTATCTACCTGTCTATGGCTCTACCTGTCTATGTCTCTACCTGTCTACATATCTACCTGTTTACCTGTCTACGTCTCTACCTGTCTACCTGTCTACGTCTCTAACGGTCTACGTCTCTACGATCTACCTGTCTATGTCTACTGTTTACCTGTCTACCTGTCTACATCTCTACCTGTCTACCTGTCTACCTCTCTACCTGTCTACCTGTTTACGTCTCTAACGGTCACGTCTCTACGTATCTACCTGTTCTACCTGTCTACGTATCTACCTGTCTATGTCTCTACATATCTACCTGTTTACCTGTCTACGTCTCTACCTGTCTACCTGTCTACGTCTCTAACGGTCTACGTCTCTACGTATCTACCTGTCTACGTCTCTACCTGTCTATGTCTCTACATGTCTATGTCTCTACATGTTTACCTGTCTACCTGTCTACCTCTCTATGGCTCTACCTGTCTACATCTCTACCTGTCTACGTCTCTACCTGTCTACCTGTTTACGCTCTCTACCTGTCTACCTGTTTACGTCTCTACCTGTCTACCTGTCTACGTCTCTACCGTTTATGTCTCTACCTGTCTACCTCTCTACCTGTCTACCTCTCTACCTGCCTACATCTCTACCTGTCTACGTCTCTACCTGTCTACCTCTCTACCTGTCTACGTCTCTACCTGTCTACCTCTCTACCTGTCTACCTCTCTACCTGTCTACCTCTCGACCTGCCTACATCTCTACCTGTCTACGTCTCTACCTGTCTACGTCTCTACCTGTCTACCTGTCTACGTCTCTACCTGTCTACCTCTCTACCTGTCTATGTCTCTACATGTTTACCTGTCTACCTGTCTACGTCTCTACCTGTCTACCTGTCTACGTCTCTACCTGTCTACCTGTTTACGTCTCTAACGGTCTACGTCTCTACGTATCTACCTGTCTACCTGTCTACGTCTCTAACGGTCTACGTCTCTACGTATCTACCTGTCTACCTCTCTATGGCTCTACCTGTCTATGTCTCTACCTGTCTACATATCTACCTGTTTACCTGTCTACGTCTCTACCTGTCTACCTGTTTACGTCTCTAACGGTCTACGTCTCTACGTATCTACCTGTCTACCTGTCTACGTCTCTAACGGTCTACGTCTCTACGTATCTACCTGTCTATGTCTCTACATATCTACCTGTTTACCTGTCTACGTCTCTACCTGTCTACCTGTCTACGTCTCTAACGGTCTACGTCTCTACGTATCTACCTGTCTACGTCTCTACCTGTCTATGTCTCTACATGTCTATGTCTCTACATGTTTACCTGTCTACCTGTCTACCTCTCTATGGCTCTACCTGTCTACATCTCTACCTGTCTACGTCTCTACCTGTCTACCTGTTTACGTCTCTACCTGTCTACCTGTTTACGTCTCTACCTGTCTACCTGTCTACGTCTCTACCGTTTATGTCTCTACCTGTCTACCTCTCTACCTGTCTACCTCTCTACCTGCCTACATCTCTACCTGTCTACGTCTCTACCTGTCTACCTCTCTACCTGTCTACGTCTCTACCTGTCTACCTCTCTACCTGTCTACCTCTCTACCTGTCTACCTCTCGACCTGCCTACATCTCTACCTGTCTACGTCTCTACCTGTCTACGTCTCTACCTGTCTACCTGTCTACGTCTCTACCTGTCTACCTCTCTACCTGTCTATGTCTCTACATGTTTACCTGTCTACCTGTCTACGTCTCTACCTGTCTACCTGTCTACGTCTCTACCTGTCTACCTGTTTACGTCTCTAACGGTCTACGTCTCTACGTATCTACCTGTCTACCTGTCTACGTCTCTAACGGTCTACGTCTCTACGTATCTACCTGTCTACCTCTCTATGGCTCTACCTGTCTATGTCTCTACCTGTCTACATATCTACCTGTTTACCTGTCTACGTCTCTACCTGTCTACCTGTCTACGTCTCTAACGGTCTACGTCTCTACGTATCTACCTGTCTATGTCTCCACATGTTTACCTGTCGACCTGTCTACGTCTCTACCTGTCTACGTCTCTACCTGTCTACCTGTTTACGTCTCTAACGGTCTACGTCTCTACGTATCTACCTGTCTACCTGTCTACGTCTCTAACGGTCTACGTCTCTACGTATCTACCTGTCTATGTCTCTACATATCTACCTGTTTACCTGTCTACGTCTCTACCTGTCTACCTGTCTACGTCTCTAACGGTCTACGTCTCTACGTATCTACCTGTCTACGTCTCTACCTGTCTATGTCTCTACATGTCTATGTCTCTACATGTTTACCTGTCTACCTGTCTACCTCTCTATGGCTCTACCTGTCTACATCTCTACCTGTCTACGTCTCTACCTGTCTACCTGTTTACGTCTCTACCTGTCTACCTGTTTACGTCTCTACCTGTCTACCTGTCTACGTCTCTACCGTTTATGTCTCTACCTGTCTACCTCTCTACCTGTCTACCTCTCTACCTGCCTACATCTCTACCTGTCTACGTCTCTACCTGTCTACCTCTCTACCTGTCTACGTCTCTACCTGTCTACCTCTCTACCTGTCTACCTCTCTACCTGTCTACCTCTCGACCTGCCTACATCTCTACCTGTCTACGTCTCTACCTGTCTACGTCTCTACCTGTCTACCTGTCTACGTCTCTACCTGTCTACCTCTCTACCTGTCTATGTCTCTACATGTTTACCTGTCTACCTGTCTACGTCTCTACCTGTCTACCTGTCTACGTCTCTACCTGTCTACCTGTTTACGTCTCTAACGGTCTACGTCTCTACGTGTCTACCTGTCTACCTGTCTCGTCTCTACCTGTCTACGTCTCTACGTATCTACCTGTCTACCTGTCTATGCTCTACCTGTCTATGTCTCTACCTGTCTACATATCTACCTGTTTACCTGTCTACGTCTCTACCTGTCTACCTGTCTACGTCTCTAACGGTCTACGTCTCTACGTATCTGCCTGTCTATGTCTCTGCATGTCTACCTGTCTGACCTGTCTACGTCTCTACCTGTCTACGTCTCTACCTGTCTACCTGTCTACGTCTCTACCTGTCTACCTCTCTACGTATCTACCTGTCTACCTGTCTACGTCTCTAACGTGTCTACGTCTCTACGTATCTACCTGTCTATGTCTCTACATATCTACCTGTTTACCTGTCTACGTCTCTACCTGTCTACGTCTCTACCTGTCTATGTCTCTACATGTCTATGTCTCTACATGTTTACCTGTCTACCTGTCTACCTCTCTATGGCTCTACCTGTCTACATCTCTACCTGTCTACGTCTCTGCCTGTCTACCTGTTTACTGTCTCTACCTGTCTACCTGTCTACTGTCTCTACCTGTCTACCTGTCTACGTCTCTGCCTGTCTACCTGTCTACGTCTCTACCTGTTTATGTCTCTACCTGTCTACCTCTCTACCTGTCTACTTCTCTACCTGCCTACATCTCTACCTGTCTACGTCTCTGCCTGTCTACCTCTCTACCTGTCTACGTCTCTACCTGCCTGCATCTCTGCCTGTCTGCGTCTCTACCTGTCTACCTCTCTACCTGTCTACGTCTCTGCCTGTCTACGTCTCTACCTGTCTACCTCTCTACCTGTCTACGCTCTCTACCTGCCTACATCTCTACCTGTCTACGTCTCTACCTGTCTACGTCTCTACCTGTCTACCTGTCTACGTCCTCTACCTGTCTACCTCTCTACCTGTCTATGTCTCTGCACTGTCTATGTCTCTGCATGTCTGCCTGTCTACGTCTTTACCTGCCTACCTGTCTACCTGCTCTACCTGTCTACGTCTCTGCCTGTCTACGCCTCTGCCTGTCTACCTGTCTACGTCTCTGCCTGTCTGCCTCTCTGCCTGTCTATGTCTCTACATGTCTATGTCTCTACATGTCTATGTCTCTACATGTCTACCTGTCTACGATCTTTGCCTGCCTACCTGCATCTACCTCTCTACCTGTCTACCTCTCTACCTGTCTATGTCTCTGCATGTCTACCTGTCTCATCGTCTTTACCTGCCTACCTGTCTCGTCTCTGCCTGTCTGCCTCTGCCTGTACTCATGTCTACGCATGTCTACCTGTCTACTCTCTCTACCTGTCTACCTCTCTACCTGCCTACATCTCTACCTGTCTACGTCTCTACCTGTCTACGTCTCTACCTGTCTACCTGTCTACGTCTCTACCTGTCTACCTCTCTACCTGTCTATGTCTCTACATGTCTATGTCTCTACATGTCTATGTCTCTACATGTCTACCTGTCTACGTCTTTACCTTGCCTGCCTGTCTACCTCTCTACCTGTCTACGTCTCTGCCTGTCTACCTGTCTCTGCACTGTCTGCCTGTCTACATCTCTACCTGTCTACGTCTCTACCTAGTCTGCGTCTCTGCCTGTCTACGTCTCTACCTGTCTACCT
>NC_088422.1:90922010-90928478 GCF_034236695.1 Oncorhynchus nerka
AACAAGTGTGCAAAGCTGTCATCAAGGCAAAGGGTGGCTACTATGAAGAACCTCAAATATCAAAAATATTTTTGGGGTTACTACATGATACATGATGTTATTTCATAGTTTTGATGTCTTCACTATTATTCTACAATGTAGAAAATGGTAAAAAATAAAGAAAAAACCTTGAATGAGTAGGTGTGTCCAAACTTTTGACTGGTACTGTATATCAATTGATTCTTGAAGAATATAACTTATAAATGCCTCATCAGCTTAGTTCAACTGTCCCAATCCATGAGAACCCAAAATATAAACTTGTTTTTCTCCAATGTTTGTAAACATGATAAATGTAAACAAACACTGTATAGCCTCATAACATGGTTGAAACAATATGCTTGATTTCATGGATGGTCAGTCCTTGCCTCCATAGCTCTGCCTATTAATCTGTGTGGTTATCCCTTTACCAAACACACTTCTCCATAGGCCCATCCAGGCCCATTTTACCAAAACACAGGCGGGTGGTCAGGTCCCTTACCAAAACACAGGCGGGTGGTCTCCTTGCATCCATAGCTCTGCCTATTAATCTGTGTGGTTATCCCTTTTACCAAAACACACTTCTCCAGGCCCATCCCTTTTTACCAAAACACAGGCGGGTGGTCAGTCCTTGCCTCCATAGCTCTGCCTATTAATCTGTGTGGTTAGGCGGTGGTCAGTCCTTCTCCAGGCCCATCCCTTTTGCAAAACACAGGCGGGTGGTCAGTCCATAGCTTGCCTCCATAGCTCTGCCTATTAATCTGTGTGGTTATACTTCTCAGGCCCATCCCTTTTTACCCAAAACACAGGCGGGTGGTCAGTCCTTGCCTCCATAGCTCTGCCTATTAATCTGTGTGGTTAATCTGTGTGGTCAGTTATACTTCTCCAGGCCCATCCCCTTTTACCAAAAACACAGGCGGGTGGTCAGTCCTTGCCTCCATAGCTCTGCCTATTAATCTGTGTGGTTATACTTCTCCAGGCCCATCCCTTTTACCAAAACACAGGCGGGTGGTCAGTCCTTGCCTCCATAGCTCTGCCTATTAATCTGTGTGGTTATACTTCTTTACCAAAACACAGGCGGGTGGTCAGTCCTTGCCTCCATATCCTGGTTATATTTCTCCAGGCCCAACCAAAACACAGGCGGGTGGTCAGTCCGCCTCCATAGCTCTGCCTATTAATCTGTGTGGTTTATTTCTCCAGGCCCATCCCTTTTACCAAAACACTGCGGGTGGTCAGGCCCATCCTATTAATCTGTGTGGTTATTTCCAGGCCCATCCAAAACACAGGCGGGTGGTCAGTCCTTGCCTCCATAGCTCTGCCTATTAATCTGTGTGGTTATCCAGGCCCACTTCGGGTGGTCAGGCTCCATATCCTTTTTCCAGGCCCATCCCTTTACCAAACACAGGCGGGTGGTCAGTCTTTGCCTCCATAGCTCTGCCTATTAATCTGTGTGGTTATACTTCTCCAGGCCCATCCCTTTTACCAAAACACAGGCGGGTGGGTCAGTCCTTGCCTCCATAGCTCTGCCTATTAATCTGTGTGGTTATGGTCAGTCCCTTCTCCATAGGCCTATTAATCTGTGTGGTTATACTTCTCCAGGCCCATCCCTTTTACCAAAACACAGGCGGGTGGTCAGTCCTTGCCTCCATAGCTCTGCCTATTAATCTGTGTGGTCCAGGTTAGGCGGGTGGTCACTTCTCCATAGCTCTGCCCTGTGTGGTTATATCCAGGCCCATTTTACCAAAACACAGGCGGGTGGTCAGTCCTTGCCTCCATAGCTCTGCCTATTAATCTGTGTGGCCCATCCCTTTTTATGGTCAGTCCTTGCCTCCATAGCTCTGCCTATTAATCTTCTCCAGGCCCATCCTTTTACCAAAACACAGGCGGGTGGTCAGTCCTTGCCTCCATAGCTCTGCCTATTAATCTGTGTGGTTATACTTCTCCAGGCCCATCCCTTTTTACCAAAACACAGGCGGGTGGTCAGTCCTTGCCTCCATAGCTCTGCCTATTAATCTGTGTGGTCTATCCCTTTACCAAAACACACTTCTCCATAGGCCCATCCTCCAGGCCCATTTTACCAAAACAACACAGCCTGCGGGTGGTCAGGCCCATCCCTTTACCAAACACAGGCGGGTGGTCGCCTCCATAGCTCTGCCTATTAATCTGTGTGGTTATACTTCTCCAGGCCCATCCCAGCTTTTACCAAAACACAGGTGGGTGGTCAGTCCTTGCCTCCATAGCTCTGCCTATTAATCTGTGTCCAGGTTACCAAAACACAGGCGGGTGGTCAGTCCTTGCCTCCATAGCTCTGCCTATTAATCTGTGTGGTTATATCCAGGCCCATTTTACCAAAACACAGGCGGGTGGTCAGTCCTTGCCTCCATAGCTCTGCCTATTAATCTGTGTGGTTATATTTCTCCAGGCCCATCCCTTTTTACCAAAACACAGGCGGGTGGGTTTTAGCTCTGCCTATTAACTGTTATACTTCTCCAGGCCCACCCTTTACCAAAACACAGGCGGGTGGTCAGTCCTTGCCTCCATAGCTCTGCCTATTAATCAAGAGTGGTTATACTTCTCCAGGCATAGTGGTTTTTACCTTGAAGAAATCAAAGTTCAAAGTACGAAACAGCTGCATATTATCCAGTGTCACAACAAAAGGTAAACAATAGGCCTATAGCAAACGCAGCATATGGCATTCATTTTCCACATGTAAATAGCACTTTTCAGTAGTGCTCAAAGCATGCCATTCCATGAGAGCAGCATTTCTTTTTCAACTGGAAACAATGAGCCCAATCAGTCCTCCAAACAACAGAGTAGGGCTGGCTAATAAGTCCTTAGTTTTGGGGTCATGCTCAGGTAAAACAATTTGGCTGATCTATACTTCCAAGTCCTTTTCTTGAAGATCAAGGGGTATAACATTTATTGGAATGACTGAAATTCTGCTCGACTTTAGTTTTTAATAAAGACATCATTTTATCTTATTATTATACGCAGTAGAAAGTGATGGGTTAGAAGAAGCCTAAATAACCAACCCATAAAGTACAATTTTACATCCATATAAGGCCAGCTATGTAAACTTTAACATTGATTTATCCTGCAATAGATGGCATTCAATTGGTAACGTACATTTGTGTCTTCTTCTAATGCCTCTTAAGGGGAAAGTAATCTAAAAGTAACTGAATGTAATCCGATTATGTTACTGATTACAATTTGTAACTGCAACAAATTACATTTTGGTAACCTACCCAACCTGGTAGTAGTAGTAGTAGTAGTAGCAGCGGCAGTAGTAGCAGTGGTAGTAGTAGTAGTAGTGGTAGTAGTAGCAGTGGCAGTAGTAGTGGTAGTAGTGGCAGCAGTAGTAGTTGTAGTAGTAGTAGTAGTAGTGGTAGTTGTAGTAGTAGTAGTAGTATTGGTAGTAGCAGTGGTAGTGCAAAGCGGCAGTAGTAGTGCAGCAGTAGTAAGCGGCAGTGCAGTAGTAGTGGCAGTAGTAATAGCGGCGGTAGTAGTAGTAGTAGTATTGGCAGCAGTGGTGGTAGTAGTGGTAGTGGTGCAGTAGTAGTGGTAGTAGTAATGGTAGTGGTGGTAGTAGTAGTGGTAGTGGCGGTAGTAGTAGTGGTTGCATGTAGTAGTAGTGGTGGTAGTAGCAGTGGTGTGCTGGTAGTAGTAGTGGCAGTGGTGGTGGCAGTGGTGGCAGCAGTAGTGGCAGTGGTGGCAGCAGCAGTGGTAGTGGTGGTGGTGGTAGTAGTAGTAGTGGTGGCAGTAGTAGTGGTGGTAATGGTAGTGGTGGAAGTAGCAGTAGTGGTGGTAGTAGTAGTGGTGGTGGTAGTAGCAGTGGTAGTGGTGGTAGTAGTGGCGGTAGTAGTGGTAGTGGCAGTAGTAGTAGTAGTAGGGTGCAGTGGCAGCAGTGGTAGTAGTAGTGGCAGCAGTGGCAGTGGTGGTAGTAGTAGTGGTAGTATTGGCAGTAGTAGTGGCAGCAGTGTTAGTGCCAGTGGCAGCAGCAGCAGCAGTAGTAGTAGTAGTGGTGGCAGTGGTAGTAGTGGTAGTAGTGGTGGTAGTAGTGGTAGCAGTAGTAGTAGTAGTGGTGGTGGTAGTAATAGTATACAATGTATGTTAATAGTGTTTTGCTCAGTTCAAAGTCCCCACATTTGTATGTGTGGATATGCACTGGAGTTGTGTAAAGGACATGATGAAGTGTTGTGAAAAGGTTGCTATGATTTTGTGTTTATTTAGCAGTGGAGGGTAGAATACAGTATGTGTTCTGAGGTCATCTGCAGGTCATCTACTGTGGATTCAATCAATAGATCAGAGTTCAACCAAACAATGGAAACGCCACGTGTATGTTGGGTGGAGAATAATGCTTGTATGGATGTCAACCCAAATACATGTTCATGTCATTGTCACCAACCAGAGAGACAGGGAAGCAGGCAGCACCATCCACAGAACCACTACAGTTGGCCATGTAATCCCCTCAACCTCCCTTCAGTAAGTAATGCATAGCAGACTTAACGACTTTATACCACAGTCTGGTTTTAGCTCAGTGAGGTACAGCAGATATAGCTGAATTTATGTCTGTCCTCAAGCAACCTCCTCAGTACCACTAACGAACTCACACACACACACACACACACACACACACACACACACACACACACACACACACACACACACACACACACACACACACACACACACACACACACACACACACACACACACTGCACTCCATCTGTCTGTCTGTCCCCATGCAACCTCTTATCGACCCTCTCTCCCAATACTCCCTCCCACCCTTGACACACGCACAGTTGGACACCCTACAGACCCCCTTCCACACACACCCTCCCTTCTACAACCCCAAGCCTTGCATGTGCACACACATACCCCTCCTTCCAAATACACACACCCCACCCAGAAACGTCACTATGGAGATCGTAGTTTAATCCCAGGGAGCCGGGTAATCCCAGGACAGGTTGTATTGGGACATGACAGGATGGGACAGGAAAGGACAGGAAAGGACACACATAGAGAGGTAGACAGGTAGAGAGGTAAACAGGTAGACAGGTAGAGAGGTAGACAGGTAGAGACGTAGACAGGTAGAGAGGTAGAGACGTAGACAGGTAGAGACAGTAGACAGGTAGAGATGTAGGCAGGTAGAGGAGTGACAGGTAGGGTAGACGGGTAGAGGTAGACAGGTGGGGGTAGACAGGTAGAGGTAGACAGGTAGAGACGTAGACAGGTAGAGAGGTAGACAGGTAGAGACGTAGACAGGTAGAGAGGTAGACAGGTAGAGATGTAGACAGGTAGAGAGGTAGACAGGTAGAGAGGTAGACAGGTAGGCAGGTAAAGACGTAGACAGGTAGACATGTAGAGACATAGACATGTAGAGACATAGACAGGTAGAGAGGTAGACAGGTAGAGACGTAGACAGGTAGACAGGTAGAGACGTAGACAGGTAGAGACGTAGACAGGTAGAGAGGTAGACAGGTAGGCAGGTAAAGACGTAGACAGGTAGACATGTAGAGACATAGACATGTAGAGACATAGACATGTAGAGACATAGACAGGTAGAGAGGTAGACAGGTAGAGACGTAGACAGGTAGGCAGGTAGAGACGTAGACAGGTAGAGACGTAGACAGGTAGAAATGTAGGCAGGTAGAGAGGTAGACAGGTAGAGAGGTAGACAGGTAGAGACGTAGACAGGTAGACATGTAGAGACATAGACAGGTAGAGAGGTAGACAGGTAGAGAGGTAGACAGGTAGGCAGGTAAAGACGTAGACAGGGAGACATGTAGAGACATAGACAGGTAGAGAGGTAGACAGGTAGACAGGTAGAGACGTAGACAGGTAAAGACGTAGACAGGTAGACATGTAGAGACATAGACAGGTAGAGAGGTAGACAGGTAGAGAGGTAGACAGGTAGGCAGGTAAAGACGTAGACAGGTAGAGAGGTAGACAGGTAGAGAGGTAGACAGGTAGAGACGTAGACAGGTAAAGACGTAGACAGGTAGACATGTAGAGACATAGACAGGTAGAGAGGTAGACAGGTAGAGAGGTAGACAGGTAGGCAGGTAAAGACGTAGACAGGTAGACATGTAGAGACATAGACATGTAGAGACATAGACAGGTAGAGAGGTAGACAGGTAGAGAGGTAGACAGGTAGACAGGTAGAGACGTAGACAGGTAGAGACGTAGACAGGTAGAGATGTAGGCAGGTAGAGAGGTAGACAGGTAGAGAGGTAGACAGGTAGAGACGTAGACAGGTAGAGAGGTAGACAGGTAGGCAGGTAAAGACGTAGACAGGTAGACATGTAGAGACATAGACATGTAGAGAGGTAGACAGGTAGAGAGGTAGACAGGTAGGCAGGTAAAGACGTGACAGGTAGACATGTAGAGACATAGACATGTAGAGACATAGACATGTAGAGACATAGACATGTAGAGACATAGACAGGTAGA
>NC_088422.1:90928978-91026561 GCF_034236695.1 Oncorhynchus nerka
TCTCCCATCACCCACCTCCCCTCCTTCCTCTCCTATCACCCACCTCCCTCCTTCCTCTCCTATCACCCACCTCCCTCCTTCCTCTCCCATCACCCCTCTCCCTCCTTCCCTCTCCATCTTCTACTTCCCTCCTTCCTCCCTCCTTCCTCTCCCATCACCCACCTCCCTCCTTCCTCTCCCATCACCTCTCCCCTCCTTCCACTCCCATCACCTACTTCCCTCTCTTCCTTCCTCTCCCATCACCCACCTCCCTCCTTTCTCTCCATCACCACCTCCCTCCTTCCTCTCCCATCACCACCTCCCTCCTTTCTCTCCATCACCACCTCCCTACTTCCTCCCTCCCTTCTTTCTCTCCCATCACCTACCTCCCTCCTTCCTCTCCATCACCATCTCCCTCCTTTCTCTCCATCACCACCTCCCTCCTTTCTCTCCCATCACCTACCTCCGCCCTTCCTCTCCATCACCCACCTCACACCTTTCTCTCCCATCACCACCTCCCTCCTTCCTCTCCCATCAACACCTCCCCTCCTTCTCTCCCTGCTCCACCTCTCTCCTTCCTCTACCATCACCCACCCCTCCTTCCTCTCCCATCACCACCCCCTCTCTCCTTCCTCTACCATCACCCACCCCCTCCTTCCTCCCCATCACCTCTCTCCTTCCTCTACCATCACCCACCCCCCTCACTAGGCGTGCCCTGAACAGCAACAATTCACCGTCACAAATGAAAGTACAGAACCTGTCCATCCCAAAGAGATGTTTTGGGTGCTTTTAGCGGGGGTAATTCTGACGCACACATCAATACATCATAGGTCCTCTAAACTGAGCTCTGATAAACAAGGGAACAGCATCAGATGGACCCAGAAATCAATCTGCTGCCTGATAACGCAGAGCCGAGTGGAGGAACGCACGTGACGCTAGCGCCACCACCGCCGTTCCCTCTCAGCGCACGACAAGGTGTCTGCGGCGCTCACTAACATCTGTCTGTCTATTTGTCAGGTCCTCAGTAAACAATCGTCTCTGACATGCAGTATAGAAGGATTGAGGCAGCAACAGATAACACTACTTTGTCATGCCACAGCTTGGAGAATCTGAGAGATACGTTTTGGAACAGAAAGTGAATGATAAAGAAAAGAATGAACGGGGGGGTTGAAAGTGAAAAATGAAAAGTATTTAACAGATGAAAATGTCATAATTTGTGGCAACAAGTTTGAACCAAAATGTAGCAGTCTATAACTATATGTGTTTTACAGTTGATACACCTTCATACCAATCTAACAACAATTAGCTAGCTACCTAAATGAGAGGTAGAGACAGAGAGAGAGAGAGAGAGAGAGAGAGAGAAGAGAGAGAGAGAGAGAGAGAGAGAGAGAGAGAGAGGGAGAGGGAGAGAAAGAAGAGGATGTATTCACCCTGCACCCTAATTGACAGCAAACAAGCCAAAACAAAAAGGCAAAGTCTTCTCATGCTTTGTTGATTTCAAAAAGCCTTCGACTCAATTTGGCATGAGGGTCTGCTATACAAACTGATGGAAAGTGGTGTTGGGGGTAAAACTGCTCTGACATTAAAAATCCATGTACACAAACAGCAAGTGTGCTGCGGTTAAAATTGGCAAAAAAACACACATTTCTTCACACAGGGTCGTGGGGTTAGACAGGGATGCAGCTTAAGCCCACCCTCTTCAACATATATATCAACGAATTGGCGCGGACACTAGAAAGTCTGCAGCACCCGGCCTCCCCTGCTAGAATCCGAAGTCAAATGTCTGCTGTTTGCTGATGATCTGGTGCTTCTGTCACCAACCAAGGAGGGCCTACAGCAGCACCTAGATCTTATGCACAGATTCTGTCAGACCTGGGCCTGACAGTAAATCTCAGTAAGACCAAAATAATGGTGTTCAAAAGGTCCAATCACCAGGACCACAAATTCAAATTCCATCTAGACACTGTTGCCCTAGAGCACACAAAAAACTATACATACCTTGGCCTAAACATCAGTGCCACAGGTAACTTCCACAAAGCTGTGAGCGATCTGAGAGACAAGGCAAGAAGGGCATTCTATGCCATCAAAAGAAACATAAATTTCAACATACCAATTAGGATTTGGCTAAAAATACTTGAATCAGTCATAGAGCCCATTGCCCTTTATGGTTGTGAGGTCTGGGGTCCGCTCACCAGCAAGACTTCACAAAATGGGACAAACACCAAATTGAGACTCTGCACGCAGAAATTCTGCAAAAATATCCTCCGTGTACAACGTAAAACACCAAATAATGCATGCAGAGCAGAATTAGGCCGATACCCACTAATTATCAAAAATCCAGAAAAGAGCCATTAAATTCTACAACCACCTAAAAGGAAGCGATTCACAAACCTTCCATAACAAAGCCATCACCTACAGAGAGATGAACCTGGAGAAGAGTCCCTAAGCAAGCTGGTCCTGGGGCTCTGTTCACAAACACAAACACACCCTACAGAGCCCCAGGACAACAGCACAATTAGACCCAACCAAATCATGAGAAAACAAAGATAATTACTTAACACATTGGAAAGAATTAACAAAAAAACAGAGCAAACTAGAATGCTATTTGGCCCTACACAGAGAGTACACAGCGGCAGAATACCTGACCACTGTGACTGACCCAAAAATTAAGGAAAAGCTTTGACTATGTACAGACTCAGTGAGCATAGCCTTGCTATTGAGAAAGGCCGCCGTAGGCAGACATGGCTCTCAGAGAAGACAGGCTATGTGCTCACTGCCCACAAAATGAGGTGTGAAACTGAGCTGCTCTTCCTAACCTCCTGCCCAATGTATGACCATATTAGAGATACATATTTCCCCCAGATCACACAGATCCAGAGACAGTGGGGGACACTACACAGATCCACAAAGAATTCGAAAACAAACCCAATATTGATCAACTCTCATATCTACTGGGTGACATTCCACAGTGTGCCATCAGAGCATCAAGATTTGTGACCTGTTGCCACAAGAAAAGGGCAACCAGTGAAGAACAAACACCATTGTAAATACAACCCATATTTATGATTATTTATTTTCCCTTTTGTACTCTACTTGCACATCGTTACGACACTGTATATATACATAATATGACATTTGAAATGCCTTTATTCTTTTGGAGCTTCTGTGAGTGTAATGTTCACTCTTCATTTATATTGTTTATTTCACTTTTGTATGTTGTCTACCTCACTTGCTTTGGCAATGTTAACACATGTTTCCCATGCCAATAAAGCCCTTGAATTGAATTGAGAGAGAGACCGAGACACAAGGGAGGACAGCAACAGAGTGAGATAGATAGGCCTATAGAGAGAGGGAGTTTCTGTAAAGGACAGCTTGAGGGTTATCAGAGAAGTTTGCGCTTTGCCCCGGTTGTTGAAATGTTTACTGTTAATCGTAAAGTCTGTGGGATTAGCTCAGCACTCGAGGAGCCACTACAGGCACAGTACCCCACACGAGGGAAACTGTAGCCAGCCACCTGTGTGTCTGCTGTGTAATGCCATATTAATGCATTTATAGATATTTACTGTATAGCTTTGGTACTTTTAAAGAGCCTTATGAGCTGGTATGAGTTTTATAACAGGCCTTATAATGCTGCTGTGTAGACTGAACCTGCTGGGTAGACTGGGTTTGCTGGGTCTCTCTGCTGCTGCTATTGATCCACAGCACATTACTTCTGCTCTGATGGAGCGCAGCATCAAACTGCTGGGACTACTGGGTCTGCTGGTTAGACTGGGTCTGCTGTGTAGACTGGGTCTGCTGTGTAGACTGGGTCTGCTGAGTAGACTGGGTCCACTGGGTAGACTGGGTCTGCTGTGGAGACTGGGTCTGCTGGATCTGCTGTGTAGACTGGGTCTGCTGGGTCTACTGTGTAGACTGGGTATGCTGTGTAGACTGGGTCTGCTGTGTAGACTGGGTCTGCTGGGTAGACTGGGTTTACTGGGTCTGCTGGGTCTGTTGGGTCTGCTGGGTCTACTGTGTAGACTGGGTTTACTGGGTCTGCTGTGTAGACTGGGTTCACTCTGTCTGCTGTGTCTACTGGGTCTGCTGAGTCTGCTGTGTAGACTGGGTCTGCTGGGTCTGCTGTGTAGACTGGGTCTGCTGTGTAGACTGGGTCTTGTAGACTGGGTCTGCTGTGTAGACTGGGTCTGCTGGGTAGACTGGGTCTGCTGTGTAGACTGGGTCTGCTGGGTCTGCTGTGTAGACTGGGTCTGCTGGGTAGACTGGGTCTGCTGGGTCTGCCATGTAGACTGGGTCTGCTGGGTCTGCTGTGTATACTGGGCCTGCTGGGTAGATTGGATCTGCTGGGTCTGCCGGGTCTGCTGTGTAGACTGGGTCTGCTGGGTCTGCTGTGTAGACTGGGTCTGCTGGGTGCACTGGGTCTGCTGGGTCTGCTGTGTAGACTGGGTCTGCTGTGTAGACTGGGTCTGCTGGGTCTGCTGTGTAGACTGGGTCTGCTGGGTAGACTGGGTCTGCTGGGTCTGCTGTGTAGACTGGGTCTGCTGGGTAGACTGGGTCTGCTGTGTAGACTGCGTCTGCTGTGTAGACTGGGTCTGCTGGATCTGCTGTGTAGACTGGGTCTGCTGTGGAGACTGGGTCTGCTGGATCTGCTGTGTAGACTGGGTCTGCTGGGTCTACTGTGTAGACTGGGTATGCTGTGTAGACTGGGTCTGCTGTGTAGACTGGGTCTGCTGGGTAGACTGGGTTTACTGGGTCTGCTGGGTCTGTTGGGTCTGCTGGGTCTACTGTGTAGACTGGGTTTACTGGGTCTGCTGTGTAGACTGGGTTCACTCTGTCTGCTGTGTCTACTGGGTCTGCTGAGTCTGCTGTGTAGACTGGGTCTGCTGGGTCTGCTGTGTAGACTGGGTCTGCTGTGTAGACTGGGTCTTGTAGACTGGGTCTGCTGTGTAGACTGGGTCTGCTGGGGTAGACTGGGTCTGCTGTGTAGACTGGGTCTGCTGGGTCTGCTGTGTAGACTGGGTCTGCTGGGTAGACTGGGTCTGCTGGGTCTGCCATGTAGACTGGGTCTGCTGGGTCTGCTGTGTATACTGGGCCTGCTGGGTAGATTGGATCTGCTGGGTCTGCCGGGTCTGCTGTGTAGACTGGGTCTGCTGGGTCTGCTGTGTAGACTGGGTCTGCTGGGTGCACTGGGTCTGCTGGGTCTGCTGTGTAGACTGGGTCTGCTGTGTAGACTGGGTCTGCTGGGTCTGCTGTGTAGACTGGGTCTGCTGGGTAGACTGGGTCTGCTGGGTCTGCTGTGTAGACTGGGTCTGCTGGGTAGACTGGGTCTGCTGTGTAGACTGCGTCTGCTGTGTAGACTGGGTCTGCTGGATCTGCTGTGTAGACTGGGTCTGCTGGGTCTACTGTGTAGACTGGGTATGCTGTGTAGACTGGGTCTGCTGTGTAGACTGGGTTTACTGGGTCTGCTGGGTCTGTTGGGTCTGCTGGGTCTACTGTGTAGACTGGGTTTACTGGGTCTGCTGTGTAGACTGGGCTCACTCTGTCTGCTGTGTCTACTGGGTCTGCTGAGTCTGCTGGTAGACTGGGTCTGCTGGGTCTGCTGTGTAGACTGGGTCTGCTGTGTAGACTGGGTCTGCTGTGTAGACTGGGTCTGCTGTGTAGACTGGGTCTGCTGTGTACTGGGTCTGCTGGGTCTGGGTCTGCTGGTCTGCTGTGGAGACTGGGTCTGCTGGGTCTGCTGTGTAGACTGGGTCTGCTGGGTCTGCTGGTCTGCTGGGTCTGCTGGGTAGACTGGGTCTGCTGGGTCTGCTGTGTAGACTGGGTCTGCTGGGTAGACTGGGTCTGCTGGGTGTGTGTAGACTGGGTCTGCTGGGTCTGGGTATGTTGTAGACTGGGTCTGCTGGGTCTGTTGGGTCTGCTGGGTCTACTGTGTAGACTGGGTTTACTGGGTCTGCTGTGTAGACTGGGTCTTACTGGTCTGCTGGGTCTGCTGGGTCTGGGTAGACTGGGTCTGCTGGGTCTGCTGTGGAGACTGGGTTTGCTGGGTCTGCTGTGTAGACTGGGTCTGCTGGGTCTGCTGTGTAGACTGGGTCTGCTGGGTAGACTGGGTCTGCTGCTGGTAGACTGCTGGTCTAGACTGGGTCTGCTGGGTAGACTGGGTCTGCTGGGTGGGTCTGCTGTGTAGACTGGGTCTGCTGGGTAGACTGGGTTGTTGTGGGTAGACTGGGTCTGCTGGGTCTGTTGGGTCTGCTGGGTCTACTGTGTAGACTGGGTTTACTGGGTCTGCTGTGTAGACTGGGTTTACTCTGGTCTGCTGGGTCTGCTGGGTCTGCTGTGTAGACTGGGTCTGCTGGGTCTGCTGGGTAGACTGGGTCTGCTGGGTCTGCTGTGTAGACTGGGTCTTGTGTAGACTGGGTCTGCTGGGTCTGCTGTGGGTAGACTGGGTCTGCTGTGTAGACTGGGTCTGCTGGATCTGCTGTGTAGACTGGGTCTGCTGGGTCTACTGTGTAGACTGGGTATGCTGTGTCTGGGTCTGCTGTGTAGACTGGGTCTGCTGGGTAGACTGGGTTTACTGGGTCTGCTGGGTCTGTTGGGTCTGCTGGGTCTACTGTGTCTGCTGGGTTTACTGGGTCTGCTGTGTAGACTGGGTTCACTCTGTCTGCTGTGTCTACTGGGTCTGCTGAGTCTGCTGTGTAGACTGGGTCTGCTGGGTCTGCTGTGTAGACTGGGTCTGCTGGGTCTGCTGTGTAGACTGGGTCTTGTAGACTGGGTCTGCTGTGTAGACTGGGTCTGCTGGGTAGACTGGGTCTGCTGTGTAGACTGGGTCTGCTGGGTCTGCTGTGTAGACTGGGTCTGCTGGGTAGACTGGGTCTGCTGGGTCTGCCATGTAGACTGGGTCTGCTGGGTCTGCTGTGTATACTGGGTCTGCTGGGTAGATTGGGTCTGCTGGGTCTGCCGGGTCTGCTGTGTAGACTGGGTCTGCTGGGTCTGCTGTGTAGACTGGGTCTGCTGGGTAGACTGGGTCTGCTGGGTCTGCTGGGTCTGCTGTGTAGACTGGGTCTGCTGGGTGCACTGGGTCTGCTGGGTCTGCTGTGTAGACTGGGTCTGCTGTGTATACTGGGTCTGCTGGGTCTGCTGTGTAGACTGGGTCTGCTGGGTAGACTGGGTCTGCTGTGTAGACTGGGTCTGCTGTGTAGACTGGGTCTGCTGTGTAGACTGGGTCTGCTGGGTAGACTGGGTCTGCTGTGTAGACTGCGTCTGCTGTGTAGACTGGGTCTGCTGGATCTGCTGTGTAGACTGGGTCTGCTGGGTCTACTGTGTAGACTGGGTATGCTGTGCTGTGACTGGGTCTGCTGTGTAGACTGGGTCTGCTGGGTAGACTGGGTTTACTGGGTCTGCTGGGTCTGTTGGGTCTGCTGGGTCTACTGTGTAGACTGGGTTTACTGGGTCTGCTGTGTAGACTGGGTTCACTCTGTCTGCTGTGTCTGCTGAGTCTGCTGTGTAGACTGGGTCTGCTGGGTCTGCTGTGTAGACGGGGTCTGCTGTGTAGACTGGGTCTGCTGGGTAGACTGGGTCTGCTGTGTAGACTGGGTCTGCTGGGTCTGCTGTGTAGACTGGGTCTGCTGGGTAGACTGGGTCTGCTGGGTCTGCCATGTAGACTGGGTCTGCTGGGTCTGCTGTGTATACTGGGTCTGCTGGGTAGATTGGGTCTGCTGGGTCTGCCGGGTCTGCTGTGTAGACTGGGTCTGCTGGGTCTGCTGTGTAGACTGGGTCTGCTGGGTAGACTGGGTCTGCTGGGTCTGCTGTGTAGACTGGGTCTGCTGGGTGCACTGGGTCTGCTGGGTCTGCTGTGTAGACTGGGTCTGCTGTGTAGACTGGGTCTGCTGTGTAGACTGGGTCTGCTGGGTAGACTGGGTCTGCTGGGTCTGCTGTGTAGACTGGGTCTGCTGTGTAGACTGGGTCTGCTGGGTCTGCTGTATAGACTGGGTCTGCTGGGTAGACTGGGTCTGCTGGGTCTGCCATGTAGACTGGGTCTGCTGGGTCTGCTGTGTATACTGGGTCTGCTGGGTAGTTTGGGTCTGCTGGGTCTGCCGGGTCTGCTGTGTAGACTGGGTCTGCTGGGTCTGCTGTGTAGACTGGGTCTGCTGGGTAGACTGGGTCTGCTGGGTCTGCTGGGTCTGCTGTGTAGACTGGGTCTGCTGGGTGCACTGGGTCTGCTGTGTAGACTGGGTCTGCTGGGTGACCTGGGTCTGCTGGGTCTGCTGTGTAGACTGGGTCTGCTGTGTAGACTGGGTCTGCTGGGTCTGCTGTGTAGACTGGGTCTGCTGGGTAGACTGGGTCTGCTGCGTCTGCTGGGTCTGCTGTGTAGACTGGGTCTGCTGGGTCTGCTGTGTAGACTGGGTCTGCTGGGTAGACTGGGTCAGCTGGGTGTACTGTGTAGACTGGGTATGCTGGGTAGACTGGGTCTGCTGTGTAGACTGGGTCTGCTGGGTTTACTGGGTCTGTTGGGTCTGCTGGGTCTGCTGTGTAGACTGGGTCTGCTGGGTGCACTGGGTCTGCTGGGTCTGCTGTGTAGACTGGGTCTGCTGTGTAGACTGGGTCTGCTGGGTCTGCTGTGTAGACTGGGTCTGCTGGGTAGACTGGGTCTGCTGCGTCTGCTGGGTCTGCTGTGTAGACTGGGTCTGCTGTGTAGACTGGGTCTGCTGGGTCTGCTGTGTAGACTGGGTCTGCTGGGTAGACTGGGTCAGCTGGGTGTACTGTGTAGACTGGGTATGCTGGGTAGACTGGGTCTGCTGTGTAGACTAGGTCTGCTGGGTTTACTGGGTCTGTTGGGTCTGCTGGGTCTATTGTGTAGACTGGGTTTACTGGGTCTGCTGTGTAGACTGGGTCTGCTGGGCCTGCTTGTAGACTGGGTCTGCTGGGTAGACTGGGTCTGCTGGGTAGACTGGGTCTGCTGGGTCTGCTGTGTAGACTGGGTCTGCTGGGTAGATTGGGTCTGCTGGTTATACTGGGTCTGCTGGGTAGACTAGGTCTGCTGGGTAGACTGGGTTTGCTGGGTGCTTGTAGACTGGGTCTGCTGGGTTTGCTGGGTCTGCTGGTTAGACTGGGTATGCTGGGTCTGCTGTGTAGACTGGGTCTGCTGGGTCTGCTGTGTAGACTGGGTCTGCTGTGTAGACTGGGTCTGCTGGGTCTGCTGTGTAGACTGGGTCTGCTGTGTAGACTGGGTCTGCTGTGTATACTGGGTCTGCTGGGTCTGCTGTGTAGACTGGGTCTGCTGTGTAGACTGGGTCTGCTGGGTAGACTGGGTCTGCTGGGTAGACTGGGTCTGCTGGGTCTGCTGGGTAGACTGGGTCTGCTGAGTCTGCTGTGTAGACGGTCTGCTGGGTGCACTGGGTCTGCTGGGTCTGCTGTGTAGACTGGGTCTGCTGGGTTTACTGGGTCTGTTGGGTCTGCTGGGTCTATTGTGTAGACTGGGTTTACTGGGTCTGCTGTGTAGACTGGGTCTGCTGGGCCTGCTTGTAGACTGGGTCTGCTGGGTAGACTGGGTCTGCTGGGTAGACTGGGTCTGCTGTGTAGACTGGGTCTGCTGGGTCTGCTGGGTAGACTGGGTCTGCTGTGTATACTGGGTCTGCTGGGTAGACTGGGTCTGCTGTGTATACTGGGTCTGCTGGGCCTGCTTGTAGACTGGGTCTGCTGGGTAGACTGGGTCTGCTGGGTAGACTGGGTCTGCTGTGTAGACTGGGTCTGCTGGGTATGCTGGGTAGACTGGGTCTGCTGTGTATACTGGGTCTGCTGTGTAGACTGGGTCTGCTGGGTCTGCTGTGTAGACTGGGTCTGCTGGGTCTGCTGGTTAGACTGGGTCTGCTGGGTAGACTGGGTCTGCTGTGTAGACTGGGTCTGCTGGGTAGACTGGGTCTGCTGGTAAGACTGGGTCTGCTGGGTCTGCTGGGTAGACTAGGTCTGCTGGGTCTGCTGGGTAGACTGGGTTTGCTGGGTAGACTGGGTCTGCTGGGTAGACTAGGTCTGCTGGGTCTGCTGGGTAGACTGGGTTTGCTGGGTCTGCTGTGTAGACTGGGTCTGCTGTGTAGACTGGGTCTGCTGGGTCTGCTGTGTAGACTGGGTCTGCTGGGTAGATTGGGTCTGCTGGTTAGACTGGGTCTGCTGGGTAGACTAGGTCTGCTGGGTCTGCTCGGTAGACTGGGTTTGTTGGGTAGACTGGGTCTGCTGGGTTTGCTGGGTCTGCTGGTTAGACTGGGTCTGCTGGGTCTGCTGTGTAGACTGGGTGCTGGGTCTACTGCTGGGTCTGCTGGGTAGACTGGATCTGCTGGGTCTGCTGTGTAGACTGGGTATGCTGGGTCTGCTGTGTAGACTGGGTCTGCTGGGTCTGCTGTAGACTGGGTCTGCTGTGTAGACTGGGTCTGCTGGGTCTGGGTCCACTGGGTAGACTGGGTCTGCTGGGTCTGACTGGGTCTGGGTATGCTGGGTCTGCTGTGTAGACTGGGTCTGCTGGGTCTGCTGTGTATACTGGGCCTGCTGGGTAGATTGGATCTGCTGGGTCTGCTCTGCTGTGTAGACTGGGTCTGCTGTGGTAGACTGGGTCTGCTGGGTAGACTGGGTCTGCTGGGTCTGCTGTGTAGACTGGGTCTGCTGGAGTGCACTGGGTCTGCTGGGTCTGCTGTGTCTGCTGGGTCTGCTGTGTAGACTGGGTCTGCTGGGTCTGCTGTGTAGACTGGGTCTGCTGGGTCTGACTGGGTCTGCTGGGTCTGCTGGGTAGACTGGGTCTGCTGTGTAGACTGGGTCTGCTGGGTCTGCTGTGTAGACTGGGTCTGCTGTATAGACTGGGTCTGCTGGGTCTGCTGTGTAGACTGCGTCTGCTGTGTAGACTGGGTCTGCTGGATCTGCTGTGTAGACTGGGTCTGCTGGGTCTACTGTGTAGACTGGGTATGCTGTGTAGACTGGGTCTGCTGTGTAGACTGGGTCTGCTGGGTAGACTGGGTTTACTGGGTCTGCTGGGTCTGTTGGGTCTGCTGGGTCTACTGTGTAGACTGGGTTTACTGGGTCTGCTGTGTAGACTGGGTTCACTCTGTCTGCTGTGTCTACTGGGTCTGCTGAGTCTGCTGTGTAGACTGGGTCTGCTGTGTAGACTGGGTCTGCTGGGTCTGCTGTGTAGACTGGGTCTTGTAGACTGGGTCTGCTGTGTAGACTGGGTCTGCTGGGTAGACTGGGTCTGCTGTGTAGACTGGGTCTGCTGGGTCTGCTGTGTAGACTGGGTCTGCTGGGTAGACTGGGTCTGCTGGGTCTGCCATGTAGACTGGGTCTGCTGGGTCTGCTGTGTATACTGGGTCTGCTGGGTAGATTGGGTCTGCTGGGTCTGCCGGGTCTGCTGTGTAGACTGGGTCTGCTGGGTCTGCTGTGTAGACTGGGTCTGCTGGGTAGACTGGGTCTCCTGGGTCTGCTGGGTCTGCTGTGTAGACTGGGTCTGCTGGGTGCACTGGGTCTGCTGGGTCTGCTGTGTAGACTGGGTCTGCTGTGTATACTGGGTCTGCTGGGTCTGCTGTGTAGACTGGGTCTGCTGGGTAGACTGGGTCTGCTGGGTCTGCTGTGTAGACTGGGTCTGCTGTGTAGACTGGGTCTGCTGGGTCTGCTGTGTAGACTGGGTCTGCTGGGTAGACTGGGTCTGCTGTGTAGACTGCGTCTGCTGTGTAGACTGGGTCTGCTGGATCTGCTGTGTAGACTGGGTCTGCTGGGTCTACTGTGTAGACTGGGTATGCTGTGTAGACTGGGTCTGCTGTGTAGACTGGGTCTGCTGGGTAGACTGGGTTTACTGGGTCTGCTGGGTCTGTTGGGTCTGCTGGGTCTACTGTGTAGACTGGGTTTACTGGGTCTGCTGTGTAGACTGGGTTCACTCTGTCTGCTGTGTCTACTGGGTCTGCTGAGTCTGCTGTGTAGACTGGGTCTGCTGGGTCTGCTGTGTAGACTGGGTCTGCTGTGTAGACTGGGTCTGCTGTGTAGACTGGGTCTGCTGGGTAGACTGGGTCTGCTGTGTAGACTGGGTCTGCTGGGTCTGCTGTGTAGACTGGGTCTGCTGGGTAGACTGGGTCTGCTGGGTCTGCCATGTAGACTGGGTCTGCTGGGTCTGCTGTGTATACTGGGTCTGCTGGGTAGATTGGGTCTGCTGGGTCTGCCGGGTCTGCTGTGTAGACTGGGTCTGCTGGGTCTGCTGTGTAGACTGGGTCTGCTGGGTAGACTGGGTCTGCTGGGTCTGCTGTGTAGACTGGGTCTGCTGGGTGCACTGGGTCTGCTGGGTCTGCTGTGTAGACTGGGTCTGCTGTGTAGACTGGGTCTGCTGTGTAGACTGGGTCTGCTGGGTAGACTGGGTCTGCTGGGTCTGCTGTGTAGACTGGGTCTGCTGTGTAGACTGGGTCTGCTGGGTCTGCTGTATAGACTGGGTCTGCTGGGTAGACTGGGTCTGCTGGGTCTGCCATGTAGACTGGGTCTGCTGGGTCTGCTGTGTATACTGGGTCTGCTGGGTAGTTTGGGTCTGCTGGGTCTGCCGGGTCTGCTGTGTAGACTGGGTCTGCTGGGTCTGCTGTGTAGACTGGGTCTGCTGGGTAGACTGGGTCTGCTGGGTCTGCTGTGTAGACTGGGTCTGCTGGGTGCACTGGGTCTGCTGTGTAGACTGGGTCTGCTGGGTGACCTGGGTCTGCTGGGTCTGCTGTGTAGACTGGGTCTGCTGTGTAGACTGGGTCTGCTGGGTCTGCTGTGTAGACTGGGTCTGCTGGGTAGACTGGGTCTGCTGCGTCTGCTGGGTCTGCTGTGTAGACTGGGTCTGCTGTGTAGACTGGGTCTGCTGGGTCTGCTGTGTAGACTGGGTCTGCTGGGTAGACTGGGTCAGCTGGGTGTACTGTGTAGACTGGGTATGCTGGGTAGACTGGGTCTGCTGTGTAGACTGGGTCTGCTGGGTTTACTGGGTCTGTTGGGTCTGCTGGGTCTGCTGTGTAGACTGGGTCTGCTGGGTGCACTGGGTCTGCTGGGTCTGCTGTGTAGACTGGGTCTGCTGTGTAGACTGGGTCTGCTGGGTCTGCTGTGTAGACTGGGTCTGCTGGGTAGACTGGGTCTGCTGCGTCTGCTGGGTCTGCTGTGTAGACTGGGTCTGCTGTGTAGACTGGGTCTGCTGGGTCTGCTGTGTAGACTGGGTCTGCTGGGTAGACTGGGTCAGCTGGGTGTACTGTGTAGACTGGGTATGCTGGGTAGACTGGGTCTGCTGTGTAGACTAGGTCTGCTGGGTTTACTGGGTCTGTTGGGTCTGCTGGGTCTATTGTGTAGACTGGGTTTACTGGGTCTGCTGTGTAGACTGGGTCTGCTGGGCCTGCTTGTAGACTGGGTCTGCTGGGTAGACTGGGTCTGCTGGGTAGACTGGGTCTGCTGGGTCTGCTGTGTAGACTGGGTCTGCTGGGTAGATTGGGTCTGCTGGTTATACTGGGTCTGCTGGGTAGACTAGGTCTGCTGGGTAGACTGGGTTTGTTGGGTAGACTGGGTCTGCTGGGTTTGCTGGGTCTGCTGGTTAGACTGGGTATGCTGGGTCTGCTGTGTAGACTGGGTCTGCTGGGTCTGCTGTGTAGACTGGGTCTGCTGTGTAGACTGGGTCTGCTGGGTCTGCTGTGTAGACTGGGTCTGCTGTGTAGACTGGGTCTGCTGTGTATACTGGGTCTGCTGGGTCTGCTGTGTAGACTGGGTCTGCTGTGTAGACTGGGTCTGCTGGGTAGACTGGGTCTGCTGGGTCTGCTGGGTAGACTGGGTCTGCTGAGTCTGCTGTGTAGACGGTCTGCTGGGTGCACTGGGTCTGCTGGGTCTGCTGTGTAGACTGGGTATGCTGGGTCGACTGGGTCTGCTGTGTAGACTGGGTCTGCTGGGTTTACTGGGTCTGTTGGGTCTGCTGGGTCTATTGTGTAGACTGGGTTTACTGGGTCTGCTGTGTAGACTGGGTCTGCTGGGCCTGCTTGTAGACTGGGTCTGCTGGGTAGACTGGGTCTGCTGGGTAGACTGGGTCTGCTGTGTAGACTGGGTCTGCTGGGTCTGCTGGGTAGACTGGGTCTGCTGTGTATACTGGGTCTGCTGGGTAGACTGGGTCTGCTGTGTATACTGGGTCTGCTGGGCCTGCTTGTAGACTGGGTCTGCTGGGTAGACTGGGTCTGCTGGGTAGACTGGGTCTGCTGTGTAGACTGGGTCTGCTGGGTATGCTGGGTAGACTGGGTCTGCTGTGTAGACTGGGTCTGCTGTGTAGACTGGGTCTGCTGGGTCTGATGTGTAGACTGGGTCTGCTGGGTCTGCTGGTTAGACTGGGTCTGCTGGGTAGACTGGGTCTGCTGTGTAGACTGGGTCTGCTGGGTAGACTGGGTCTGCTGGTAAGACTGGGTCTGCTGCGTCTGCTGGGTAGACTAGGTCTGCTGGGTCTGCTGGGTAGACTGGGTTTGCTGGGTAGACTGGGTCTGCTGGGTAGACTAGGTCTGCTGGGTCTGCTGGGTAGACTGGGTTTGCTGGGTCTGCTGTGTAGACTGGGTCTGCTGTGTAGACTGGGTCTGCTGGGTCTGCTGTGTAGACTGGGTCTGCTGGGTAGATTGGGTCTGCTGGTTAGACTGGGTCTGCTGGGTAGACTAGGTCTGCTGGGTCTGCTCGGTAGACTGGGTTTGTTGGGTAGACTGGGTCTGCTGGGTTTGCTGGGTCTGCTGGTTAGACTGGGTCTGCTGGGTCTGCTGTGTAGACTGGGTCTGCTGGGTCTGTTGGGTAGACTGGATCTGCTGGGTCTGCTGTGTAGACTGGGTATGCTGGGTCTGCTGTGTAGACTGGGTCTGCTGGGTCTGCTGTGTAGACTGGGTCTGCTGTGTAGACTGGGTCTGCTGGGTCTGCTGTGTAGACTGGGTCTGCTGTGTAGACTGGGTCTGCTGTGTATACTGGTCTGCTGGGTCTGCTGTGTAGACTGGGTCTGCTGTGTAGACTGGGTCTGCTGGGTAGACTGGGTCTGCTGGGTAGACTGGGTCTGCTGGGTAGACTGGGTCTGCTGGGTCTGCTGTGTAGACGGTCTGCTGGGTGCACTGGGTCTGCTGGGTCTGCTGTGTAGACTGGGTATGCTGGGTCGACTGGGTCTGCTGTGTAGACTGGGTCTGCTGGGTTTACTGGGTCTGTTGGGTCTGCTGGGTCTATTATGTAGACTGGGTTTACTGGGTCTGCTGTGTAGACTGGGTTTACTTGGTCTGCTGGGTCTACTGGGTCTGCTGGGTCTGCTGGGTCTGCTGTGTAGACTGGGTCTCCTGGGTAGACTGGGTCTGTTGTGTAGACTGGGTCTGCTGGGTTTACTGGGTCTGTTGGGTCTGCTGGGTCTATTGTGTAGACTGGGTTTACTGGGTCTGCTGTGGAGACTGGGTTTACTTGGTCTGCTGGGTCTACTGGGTCTGCTGGGTCTGCTGTGTAGACTGGGTCTGCTGGGCCTGCTTGTAGACTGGGTCTGCTGGGTAGACTGGGCCTGCTGTGTAGACTGGGTCTGCTGGGTAGACTGGGTCTGCTGTGTAGACTGGGTCTGCTGGGTAGACTGGGTCTGCTGTGTATACTGGGTCTGCTGTGTAGACTGGGTCTGCTGGGTCTGCTGTGTAGACTGGGTCTGCTGGGTCTGCTGTGTAGACTGGGTCTGCTGGTTAGACTGGGTCTTCTGGGTAGACTGGGTCTGCTGTGTAGACTGGGTCTGCTGGGTAGACTGGGTCTGCTGGTAAGACTGGGTCTGCTGGGTCTGCTGGGTAGACTAGGTCTGCTGGGTCTGCTGGGTAGACTGGGTTTGCTGGGTAGACTGGGTCTGCTGGGTAGACTAGGTCTGCTGGGTCTGCTGGGTAGACTGGGTTTGCTGGGTAGACTGGGACTGCTGGGTCTGCTGGTTAGACTGGGTCTGCTGGGTCTGCTGTGTAGACTGGGTCTACTGGGTCTGTTGGGTAGACTGGATCTGCTGGGTCTGCTGTGTAGACTGGGTATGCTGGGTCTGCTGTGTAGACTGGGTCTGCTGGGTCTGCTGTGTAGACTGGGTCTGCTGTGTAGACTGGGTCTGCTGGGTCTGCTGTGTAGACTGGGTCTGCTGTGTAGACTGGGTCTGCTGTGTATACTGGTCTGCTGGGTCTGCTGTGTAGACTGGGTCTGCTGTGTAGACTGGGTCTGCTGGGTAGACTGGGTCTGCTGGGTAGACTGGGTCTGCTGGGTAGACTGGTCTGCTGGGTCTGCTGTGTAGACTGGGTCTGCTGTGTAGACTGGGTCTGCTGTGTAGACTGGGTCTGCTGGGTAGACTGGGTCTGCTGGGTAGACTGGGTCTGCTGGGTCTGCTGTGTAGACGGTCTGCTGGGTGCACTGGGTCTGCTGGGTCTGCTGTGTAGACTGGGTATGCTGGGTCGACTGGGTCTGCTGTGTAGACTGGGTCTGCTGGGTTTACTGGGTCTGTTGGGTCTGCTGGGTCTATTATGTAGACTGGGTTTACTGGGTCTGCTGTGTAGACTGGGTTTACTTGGTCTGCTGGGTCTACTGGGTCTGCTGGGTCTGCTGGGTAGACTGGGTCTGCTGGGTCTGCTGTGTAGACTGGGTCTCCTGGGTAGACTGGGTCTGTTGTGTAGACTGGGTCTGCTGGGTTTACTGGGTCTGTTGGGTCTGCTGGGTCTATTGTGTAGACTGGGTTTACTGGGTCTGCTGTGGAGACTGGGTTTACTTGGTCTGCTGGGTCTACTGGGTCTGCTGGGTCTGCTGTGTAGACTGGGTCTGCTGGGCCTGCTTGTAGACTGGGTCTGCTGGGTAGACTGGGTCTGCTGTGTAGACTGGGTCTGCTGGGTAGACTGGGTCTGCTGTGTATACTGGGTCTGCTGTGTAGACTGGGTCTGCTGGGTCTGCTGTGTAGACTGGGTCTGCTGGGTCTGCTGTGTAGACTGGGTCTGCTGGTTAGACTGGGTCTTCTGGGTAGACTGGGTCTGCTGTGTAGACTGGGTCTGCTGGGCCTGCTTGTAGACTGGGTCTGCTGGGTAGACTGGGCCTGCTGTGTAGACTGGGTCTGCTGGGTAGACTGGGTCTGCTGTGTAGACTGGGTCTGCTGGGTAGACTGGGTCTGCTGTGTATACTGGGTCTGCTGTGTAGACTGGGTCTGCTGGGTCTGCTGTGTAGACTGGGTCTGCTGGGTCTGCTGTGTAGACTGGGTCTGCTGGTTAGACTGGGTCTTCTGGGTAGACTGGGTCTGCTGTGTAGACTGGGTCTGCTGGGTAGACTGGGTCTGCTGGTAAGACTGGGTCTGCTGGGTCTGCTGGGTAGACTAGGTCTGCTGGGTCTGCTGGGTAGACTGGGTTTGCTGGGTAGACTGGGTCTGCTGGGTAGACTAGGTCTGCTGGGTCTGCTGGGTAGACTGGGTTTGCTGGGTAGACTGGGACTGCTGGGTCTGCTGGTTAGACTGGGTCTGCTGGGTCTGCTGTGTAGACTGGGTCTACTGGGTCTGTTGGGTAGACTGGATCTGCTGGGTCTGCTGTGTAGACTGGGTATGCTGGGTCTGCTGTGTAGACTGGGTCTGCTGGGTCTGCTGTGTAGACTGGGTCTGCTGTGTCTGCTGGGTCTGCTGGGTCTGCTGTGTAGACTGGGTCTGCTGTGTAGACTGGGTCTGCTGTGTATACTGGTCTGCTGGGTCTGCTGTGTAGACTGGGTCTGCTGTGTAGACTGGGTCTGCTGGGTAGACTGGGTCTGCTGGGTAGACTGGGTCTGCTGGGTAGACTGGTCTGCTGGGTCTGCTGTGTAGACTGGGTCTGCTGTGTAGACTGGGTCTGCTGTGTAGACTGGGTCTGCTGGGTAGACTGGGTCTGCTGGGTAGACTGGGTCTGCTGGGTCTGCTGTGTAGACGGTCTGCTGGGTGCACTGGGTCTGCTGGGTCTGCTGTGTAGACTGGGTATGCTGGGTCGACTGGGTCTGCTGTGTAGACTGGGTCTGCTGGGTTTACTGGGTCTGTTGGGTCTGCTGGGTCTATTATGTAGACTGGGTTTACTGGGTCTGCTGTGTAGACTGGGTTTACTTGGTCTGCTGGGTCTACTGGGTCTGCTGGGTCTGCTGGGTAGACTGGGTCTGCTGGGTCTGCTGTGTAGACTGGGTCTCCTGGGTAGACTGGGTCTGTTGTGTAGACTGGGTCTGCTGGGTTTACTGGGTCTGTTGGGTCTGCTGGGTCTATTGTGTAGACTGGGTTTACTGGGTCTGCTGTGGAGACTGGGTTTACTTGGTCTGCTGGGTCTACTGGGTCTGCTGGGTCTGCTGTGTAGACTGGGTCTGCTGGGCCTGCTTGTAGACTGGGTCTGCTGGGTAGACTGGGTCTGCTGTGTAGACTGGGTCTGCTGGGTAGACTGGGTCTGCTGTGTATACTGGGTCTGCTGTGTAGACTGGGTCTGCTGGGTCTGCTGTGTAGACTGGGTCTGCTGGGTCTGCTGTGTAGACTGGGTCTGCTGGTTAGACTGGGTCTTCTGGGTAGACTGGGTCTGCTGTGTAGACTGGGTCTGCTGGGTAGACTGGGTCTGCTGGTAAGACTGGGTCTGCTGGGTCTGCTGGGTAGACTAGGTCTGCTGGGTCTGCTGGGTAGACTGGGTTTGCTGGGTAGACTGGGTCTGCTGGGTAGACTAGGTCTGCTGGGTCTGCTGGGTAGACTGGGTTTGCTGGGTAGACTGGGACTGCTGGGTCTGCTGGTTAGACTGGGTCTGCTGGGTCTGCTGTGTAGACTGGGTCTGCTGTGTAGACTGGGTCTGCTGGGTAGATTGGGTCTGCTGGTTAGACTGGGTCTGCTGGGTAGACTAGGTCTGCTGGGTCTGCTGGGTAGACTGGGTTTGTTGGGTAGACTGGGTCTGCTGGGTCTGCTGTGTAGACTGGGTCTGCTGGGTCTGCTGGATAGACTGGGTCTGCTGGGTAGACTGGGTCTGCTGTGTAGACTGGGTCTGCTGGGTAGACTGGGTCTGCTGGTAAGACTGGGTCTGCTGGGTAGACTAGGTCTGCTGGGTCTGCTGGGTAGACTGGGTTTGCTGGGTAGACTGGGTCTGCTGGGTCTGCTGGGTAGACTAGGTCTGCTGGGTCTGCTGTGTAGACTGGGTCTGCTGTGTAGACTGGGTCTGCTGGGTAGACTGGGTCTGCTGTGTAGACGGTCTGCTGGGTGCACTGGGTCTGCTGGGTCTGCTGTGTAGACTGGGTATGCTGGGTCGACTGGGTCTGCTGTGTAGACTGGGTCTGCTGGGTTTACTGGGTCTGTTGGGTCTGCTGGGTCTATTATGTAGACTGGGTTTACTGGGTCTGCTGTGTAGACTGGGTTTACTTGGTCTGCTGGGTCTACTGGGTCTGCTGGGTAGACTGGGTCTGCTGGGTCTGCTGTGTAGACTGGGTCTGCTGGGTAGACTGGGTCTGTTGTGTAGACTGGGTCTGCTGGGTTTACTGGGTCTGTTGGGTCTGGTGGGTCTATTGTGTAGACTGGGTTTACTGGGTCTGCTGTGGAGACTGGGTTTACTTGGTCTGCTGGGTCTACTGGGTCTGCTGGGTCTGCTGTGTAGACTGGGTCTGCTGGGCCTGCTTGTAGACTGGGTCTGCTGGGTAGACTGGGTCTGCTGGGTAGACTGGGTCTGCTGGGTCTGCTGGTTATACTGGGTCTGCTGGGTAGACTAGGTCTGCTGGGTAGACTGGGTTTGTTGGGTAGACTGGGTCTGCTGGGTTTGCTGGGTCTGCTGGTTAGACTGGGTATGCTGGGTCTGCTGTGTAGACTGGGTCTGCTGGGTCTGCTGTGTAGACTGGGTCTGCTGTGTAGACTGGGTCTGCTGGGTCTGCTGTGTAGACTGGGTCTGCTGTGTAGACTGGGTCTGCTGGGTAGACTGGGTCTGCTGGGTAGACTGGGTCTGCTGGGTCTGCTGGGTAGACTGGGTCTGCTGAGTCTGCTGTGTAGACGGTCTGCTGGGTGCACCGGGTCTGCTGGGTCTGCTGTGTAGACTGGGTATGCTGGGTCGACTGGGTCTGCTGTGTAGACTGGGTCTGCTGGGTTTACTGGGTCTGTTGGGTCTGCTGGGTCTATTGTGTAGACTGGGTTTACTGGGTCTGCTGTGTAGACTGGGTCTGCTGGGCCTGCTTGTAGACTGGGTCTGCTGGGTAGACTGGGTCTGCTGGGTAGACTGGGTCTGCTGGGTCTGCTGGGTAGACTGGGTCTGCTGTGTATACTGGGTCTGCTGGGTAGACTGGGTCTGCTGTGTATACTGGGTCTGCTTGTAGACTGGGTCTGCTGGGTAGACTGGGTCTGCTGGGTAGACTGGGTCTGCTGTGTAGACTGGGTCTGCTGGGTAGACTGGGTCTGCTGTGTAGACTGGGTCTGCTGTGTATACTGGGTCTGCTGTGTAGACTGGGTCTGCTGGGTAGACTGGGTCTGTTGTGTAGACTGGGTCTGCTGGGTTTACTGGGTCTGTTGGGTCTGGTGGGTCTATTGTGTAGACTGGGTTTACTGGGTCTGCTGTGGAGACTGGGTTTACTGGGTCTGTTGGGTCTGCTGGGTCTATTATGTAGACTGGGTTTACTGGGTCTGCTGTGTAGACTGGGTTTACTTGGTCTGCTGGGTCTACTGGGTCTGCTGGGTCTGCTGGGTAGACTGGGTCTGCTGGGTCTGCTGTGTAGACTGGGTCTGCTGGGTAGACTGGGTCTGTTGTGTAGACTGGGTCTGCTGGGTTTACTGGGTCTGTTGGGTCTGGTGGGTCTATTGTGTAGACTGGGTTTACTGGGTCTGCTGTGGAGACTGGGTTTACTTGGTCTGCTGGGTCTACTGGGTCTGCTGGGTCTGCTGTGTAGACTGGGTCTGCTGGGCCTGCTTGTAGACTGGGTCTGCTGGGTAGACTGGGTCTGCTGGGTAGACTGGGTCTGCTGGGTCTGCTGTGTAGACTGGGTCTGCTGGGTAGATTGGGTCTGCTGGTTATACTGGGTCTGCTGGGTAGACTAGGTCTGCTGGGTAGACTGGGTTTGTTGGGTAGACTGGGTCTGCTGGGTTTGCTGGGTCTGCTGGTTAGACTGGGTATGCTGGGTCTGCTGTGTAGACTGGGTCTGCTGGGTCTGCTGTGTAGACTGGGTCTGCTGTGTAGACTGGGTCTGCTGGGTCTGCTGTGTAGACTGGGTCTGCTGTGTAGACTGGGTCTGCTGTGTATACTGGGTCTGCTGGGTCTGCTGTGTAGACTGGGTCTGCTGTGTAGACTGGGTCTGCTGTGTAGACTGGGTCTGCTGGGTAGACTGGGTCTGCTGGGTAGACTGGGTCTGCTGGGTCTGCTGGGTAGACTGGGTCTGCTGAGTCTGCTGTGTAGACGGTCTGCTGGGTGCACTGGGTCTGCTGGGTCTGCTGTGTAGACTGGGTATGCTGGGTCGACTGGGTCTGCTGTGTAGACTGGGTCTGCTGGGTTTACTGGGTCTGTTGGGTCTGCTGGGTCTATTGTGTAGACTGGGTTTACTGGGTCTGCTGTGTAGACTGGGTCTGCTGGGCCTGCTTGTAGACTGGGTCTGCTGGGTAGACTGGGTCTGCTGGGTAGACTGGGTCTGCTGTGTAGACTGGGTCTGCTGGGTCTGCTGGGTAGACTGGGTCTGCTGTGTATACTGGGTCTGCTGGGTAGACTGGGTCTGCTGTGTATACTGGGTCTGCTGGGCCTGCTTGTAGACTGGGTCTGCTGGGTAGACTGGGTCTGCTGGGTAGACTGGGTCTGCTGTGTAGACTGGGTCTGCTGGGTCTGCTGGGTAGACTGGGTCTGCTGTGTAGACTGGGTCTGCTGTGTATACTGGGTCTGCTGGGTCTGCTGTGTAGACTGGGTCTGCTGGGTAGACTGGGTATGTTGTGTAGACTGGGTCTGCTGGGTTTACTGGGTCTGTTGGGTCTGGTGGGTCTATTGTGTAGACTGGGTTTACTGGGTCTGCTGTGGAGACTGGGTTTACTTGGTCTGCTGGGTCTACTGGGTCTGCTGGGTCTGCTGTGTAGACTGGGTCTGCTGGGCCTGCTTGTAGACTGGGTCTGCTGGGTAGACTGGGTCTGCTGGGTAGACTGGGTCTGCTGGGTCTGCTGTGTAGACTGGGTCTGCTGGGTAGATTGGGTCTGCTGGTTATACTGGGTCTGCTGGGTAGACTAGGTCTGCTGGGTAGACTGGGTTTGTTGGGTAGACTGGGTCTGCTGGGTTTGCTGGGTCTGCTGGTTAGACTGGGTATGCTGGGTCTGCTGTGTAGACTGGGTCTGCTGGGTCTGCTGTGTAGACTGGGTCTGCTGGGTCTGCTGTGTAGACTGGGTCTGCTGTGTAGACTGGGTCTGCTGTGTATACTGGGTCTGCTGGGTCTGCTGTGTAGACTGGGTCTGCTGTGTAGACTGGGTCTGCTGTGTAGACTGGGTCTGCTGGGTAGACTGGGTCTGCTGGGTAGACTGGGTCTGCTGGGTCTGCTGGGTAGACTGGGTCTGCTGAGTCTGCTGTGTAGACGGTCTGCTGGGTGCACTGGGTCTGCTGGGTCTGCTGTGTAGACTGGGTATGCTGGGTCGACTGGGTCTGCTGTGTAGACTGGGTCTGCTGGGTTTACTGGGTCTGTTGGGTCTGCTGGGTCTATTGTGTAGACTGGGTTTACTGGGTCTGCTGTGTAGACTGGGTCTGCTGGGCCTGCTTGTAGACTGGGTCTGCTGGGTAGACTGGGTCTGCTGGGTAGACTGGGTCTGCTGTGTAGACTGGGTCTGCTGGGTCTGCTGGGTAGACTGGGTCTGCTGTGTATACTGGGTCTGCTGGGTAGACTGGGTCTGCTGTGTATACTGGGTCTGCTGGGCCTGCTTGTAGACTGGGTCTGCTGGGTAGACTGGGTCTGCTGGGTAGACTGGGTCTGCTGTGTAGACTGGGTCTGCTGGGTATGCTGGGTAGACTGGGTCTGCTGTGTATACTGGGTCTGCTGTGTAGACTGGGTCTGCTGGGTCTGCTGTGTAGACTGGGTCTGCTGGGTCTGCTGGTTAGACTGGGTCTGCTGGGTAGACTGGGTCTGCTGTGTAGACTGGGTCTGTTGGGTAGACTGGGTCTGCTGGTATGACTGGGTCTGCTGCGTCTGCTGGGTAGACTAGGTCTGCTGGGTCTGCTGGGTAGACTGGGTTTGCTGGGTAGACTGGGTCTGCTGGGTAGACTAGGTCTGCTGGGTCTGCTGGGTAGACTGGGTTTGCTGGGTAGACTGGGACTGCTGGGTCTGCTGGTTAGACTGGGTCTGCTGGGTCTGCTGTGTAGACTGGGTCTGCTGTGTAGACTGGGTCTGCTGGGTCTGCTGTGTAGATTGGGTCTGCTGGTTAGACTGGGTCTGCTGGGTAGACTAGGTCTGCTGGGTCTGCTCGGTAGACTGGGTTTGTTGGGTAGACTGGGTCTGCTGGGTTTGCTGGGTCTGCTGGTTAGACTGGGTCTGCTGGGTCTGCTGTGTAGACTGGGTCTGCTGGGTCTGTTGGGTAGACTGGATCTGCTGGGTCTGCTGTGTAGACTGGGTATGCTGGGTCTGCTGTGTAGACTGGGTCTGCTGGGTCTGCTGTGTAGACTGGGTCTGCTGTGTAGACTGGGTCTGCTGGGTCTGCTGTGTAGACTGGGTCTGCTGTGTAGACTGGGTCTGCTGTGTATACTGGTCTGCTGGGTCTGCTGTGTAGACTGGGTCTGCTGTGTAGACTGGGTCTGCTGGGTCTGCTGTGTAGACGGTCTGCTGGGTGCACTGGGTCTGCTGGGTCTGCTGTGTAGACTGGGTATGCTGGGTCGACTGGGTCTACTGGGTCTGCTGGGTCTGCTGGGTAGACTGGGTCTGCTGGGTCTGCTGTGTAGACTGGGTCTGCTGTGTAGACTGGGTCTGCTGGGTAGACTGGGTCTGCTGGGTAGACTGGGTCTGCTGGGTAGACTGGTCTGCTGGGTCTGCTGTGTAGACTGGGTCTGCTGTGTAGACTGGGTCTGCTGTGTAGACTGGGTCTGCTGGGTAGACTGGGTCTGCTGGGTAGACTGGGTCTGCTGGGTAGACTGGGTCTGCTGGGTCTGCTGTGTAGACGGTCTGCTGGGTGCACTGGGTCTGCTGGGTCTGCTGTGTAGACTGGGTCTGCTGGGTTTACTGGGTCTGTTGGGTCTGCTGGGTCTATTATGTAGACTGGGTTTACTGGGTCTGCTGTGTAGACTGGGTTTACTTGGTCTGCTGGGTCTACTGGGTCTGCTGGGTCTGCTGGGTAGACTGGGTCTGCTGGGTCTGCTGTGTAGACTGGGTCTCCTGGGTAGACTGGGTCTGTTGTGTAGACTGGGTCTGCTGGGTTTACTGGGTCTGTTGGGTCTGCTGGGTCTATTGTGTAGACTGGGTTTACTGGGTCTGCTGTGGAGACTGGGTTTACTTGGTCTGCTGGGTCTACTGGGTCTGCTGGGTCTGCTGTGTAGACTGGGTCTGCTGGGCCTGCTTGTAGACTGGGTCTGCTGGGTAGACTGGGTCTGCTGTGTAGACTGGGTCTGCTGGGTAGACTGGGTCTGCTGTGTATACTGGGTCTGCTGTGTAGACTGGGTCTGCTGGGTCTGCTGTGTAGACTGGGTCTGCTGGGTCTGCTGTGTAGACTGGGTCTGCTGGTTAGACTGGGTCTTCTGGGTAGACTGGGTCTGCTGTGTAGACTGGGTCTGCTGGGTAGACTGGGTCTGCTGGTAAGACTGGGTCTGCTGGGTCTGCTGGGTAGACTAGGTCTGCTGGGTCTGCTGGGTAGACTGGGTTTGCTGGGTAGACTGGGTCTGCTGGGTAGACTAGGTCTGCTGGGTCTGCTGGGTAGACTGGGTTTGCTGGGTAGACTGGGACTGCTGGGTCTGCTGGTTAGACTGGGTCTGCTGGGTCTGCTGTGTAGACTGGGTCTGCTGTGTAGACTGGGTCTGCTGGGTAGATTGGGTCTGCTGGTTAGACTGGGTCTGCTGGGTAGACTAGGTCTGCTGGGTCTGCTGGGTAGACTGGGTTTGTTGGGTAGACTGGGTCTGCTGGGTCTGCTGTGTAGACTGGGTCTGCTGGGTCTGCTGGATAGACTGGGTCTGCTGGGTAGACTGGGTCTGCTGTGTAGACTGGGTCTGCTGGGTAGACTGGGTCTGCTGGTAAGACTGGGTCTGCTGGGTAGACTAGGTCTGCTGGGTCTGCTGGGTAGACTGGGTTTGCTGGGTAGACTGGGTCTGCTGGGTCTGCTGGGTAGACTAGGTCTGCTGGGTCTGCTGTGTAGACTGGGTCTGCTGTGTAGACTGGGTCTGCTGGGTAGACTGGGTCTGCTGTGTAGACGGTCTGCTGGGTGCACTGGGTCTGCTGGGTCTGCTGTGTAGACTGGGTATGCTGGGTCGACTGGGTCTGCTGTGTAGACTGGGTCTGCTGGGTTTACTGGGTCTGTTGGGTCTGCTGGGTCTATTATGTAGACTGGGTTTACTGGGTCTGCTGTGTAGACTGGGTTTACTTGGTCTGCTGGGTCTACTGGGTCTGCTGGGTAGACTGGGTCTGCTGGGTCTGCTGTGTAGACTGGGTCTGCTGGGTAGACTGGGTCTGTTGTGTAGACTGGGTCTGCTGGGTTTACTGGGTCTGTTGGGTCTGGTGGGTCTATTGTGTAGACTGGGTTTACTGGGTCTGCTGTGGAGACTGGGTTTACTTGGTCTGCTGGGTCTACTGGGTCTGCTGGGTCTGCTGTGTAGACTGGGTCTGCTGGGCCTGCTTGTAGACTGGGTCTGCTGGGTAGACTGGGTCTGCTGGGTAGACTGGGTCTGCTGGGTCTGCTGGTTATACTGGGTCTGCTGGGTAGACTAGGTCTGCTGGGTAGACTGGGTTTGTTGGGTAGACTGGGTCTGCTGGGTTTGCTGGGTCTGCTGGTTAGACTGGGTATGCTGGGTCTGCTGTGTAGACTGGGTCTGCTGGGTCTGCTGTGTAGACTGGGTCTGCTGTGTAGACTGGGTCTGCTGGGTCTGCTGTGTAGACTGGGTCTGCTGTGTAGACTGGGTCTGCTGTGTATACTGGGTCTGCTGGGTCTGCTGTGTAGACTGGGTCTGCTGTGTAGACTGGGTCTGCTGTGTAGACTGGGTCTGCTGGGTAGACTGGGTCTGCTGGGTAGACTGGGTCTGCTGGGTCTGCTGGGTAGACTGGGTCTGCTGAGTCTGCTGTGTAGACGGTCTGCTGGGTGCACCGGGTCTGCTGGGTCTGCTGTGTAGACTGGGTATGCTGGGTCGACTGGGTCTGCTGTGTAGACTGGGTCTGCTGGGTTTACTGGGTCTGTTGGGTCTGCTGGGTCTATTGTGTAGACTGGGTTTACTGGGTCTGCTGTGTAGACTGGGTCTGCTGGGCCTGCTTGTAGACTGGGTCTGCTGGGTAGACTGGGTCTGCTGGGTAGACTGGGTCTGCTGGGTCTGCTGGGTAGACTGGGTCTGCTGTGTATACTGGGTCTGCTGGGTAGACTGGGTCTGCTGTGTATACTGGGTCTGCTTGTAGACTGGGTCTGCTGGGTAGACTGGGTCTGCTGGGTAGACTGGGTCTGCTGTGTAGACTGGGTCTGCTGGGTCTGCTGGGTAGACTGGGTCTGCTGTGTAGACTGGGTCTGCTGTGTATACTGGGTCTGCTGTGTAGACTGGGTCTGCTGGGTAGACTGGGTCTGTTGTGTAGACTGGGTCTGCTGGGTTTACTGGGTCTGTTGGGTCTGGTGGGTCTATTGTGTAGACTGGGTTTACTGGGTCTGCTGTGGAGACTGGGTTTACTGGGTCTGTTGGGTCTGCTGGGTCTATTATGTAGACTGGGTTTACTGGGTCTGCTGTGTAGACTGGGTTTACTTGGTCTGCTGGGTCTACTGGGTCTGCTGGGTCTGCTGGGTAGACTGGGTCTGCTGGGTCTGCTGTGTAGACTGGGTCTGCTGGGTAGACTGGGTCTGTTGTGTAGACTGGGTCTGCTGGGTTTACTGGGTCTGTTGGGTCTGGTGGGTCTATTGTGTAGACTGGGTTTACTGGGTCTGCTGTGGAGACTGGGTTTACTTGGTCTGCTGGGTCTACTGGGTCTGCTGGGTCTGCTGTGTAGACTGGGTCTGCTGGGCCTGCTTGTAGACTGGGTCTGCTGGGTAGACTGGGTCTGCTGGGTCTGCTGTGTAGACTGGGTCTGCTGGGTAGATTGGGTCTGCTGGTTATACTGGGTCTGCTGGGTAGACTAGGTCTGCTGGGTAGACTGGGTTTGTTGGGTAGACTGGGTCTGCTGGGTTTGCTGGGTCTGCTGGTTAGACTGGGTATGCTGGGTCTGCTGTGTAGACTGGGTCTGCTGGGTCTGCTGTGTAGACTGGGTCTGCTGTGTAGACTGGGTCTGCTGGGTCTGCTGTGTAGACTGGGTCTGCTGTGTAGACTGGGTCTGCTGTGTATACTGGGTCTGCTGGGTCTGCTGTGTAGACTGGGTCTGCTGTGTAGACTGGGTCTGCTGTGTAGACTGGGTCTGCTGGGTAGACTGGGTCTGCTGGGTAGACTGGGTCTGCTGGGTCTGCTGGGTAGACTGGGTCTGCTGAGTCTGCTGTGTAGACGGTCTGCTGGGTGCACTGGGTCTGCTGGGTCTGCTGTGTAGACTGGGTATGCTGGGTCGACTGGGTCTGCTGTGTAGACTGGGTCTGCTGGGTTTACTGGGTCTGTTGGGTCTGCTGGGTCTATTGTGTAGACTGGGTTTACTGGGTCTGCTGTGTAGACTGGGTCTGCTGGGCCTGCTTGTAGACTGGGTCTGCTGGGTAGACTGGGTCTGCTGGGTAGACTGGGTCTGCTGTGTAGACTGGGTCTGCTGGGTCTGCTGGGTAGACTGGGTCTGCTGTGTATACTGGGTCTGCTGGGTAGACTGGGTCTGCTGTGTATACTGGGTCTGCTGGGCCTGCTTGTAGACTGGGTCTGCTGGGTAGACTGGGTCTGCTGGGTAGACTGGGTCTGCTGTGTAGACTGGGTCTGCTGGGTCTGCTGGGTAGACTGGGTCTGCTGTGTAGACTGGGTCTGCTGTGTATACTGGGTCTGCTGTGTAGACTGGGTCTGCTGGGTAGACTGGGTATGTTGTGTAGACTGGGTCTGCTGGGTTTACTGGGTCTGTTGGGTCTGGTGGGTCTATTGTGTAGACTGGGTTTACTGGGTCTGCTGTGGAGACTGGGTTTACTTGGTCTGCTGGGTCTACTGGGTCTGCTGGGTCTGCTGTGTAGACTGGGTCTGCTGGGCCTGCTTGTAGACTGGGTCTGCTGGGTAGACTGGGTCTGCTGGGTAGACTGGGTCTGCTGGGTCTGCTGTGTAGACTGGGTCTGCTGGGTAGATTGGGTCTGCTGGTTATACTGGGTCTGCTGGGTAGACTAGGTCTGCTGGGTAGACTGGGTTTGTTGGGTAGACTGGGTCTGCTGGGTTTGCTGGGTCTGCTGGTTAGACTGGGTATGCTGGGTCTGCTGTGTAGACTGGGTCTGCTGGGTCTGCTGTGTAGACTGGGTCTGCTGGGTCTGCTGTGTAGACTGGGTCTGCTGTGTAGACTGGGTCTGCTGTGTATACTGGGTCTGCTGGGTCTGCTGTGTGACTGGGTCTGCTGTGTAGACTGGGTCTGCTGTGTAGACTGGGTCTGCTGGGTAGACTGGGTCTGCTGGGTAGACTGGGTCTGCTGGGTCTGCTGGGTAGACTGGGTCTGCTGAGTCTGCTGTGTAGACGGTCTGCTGGGTGCACTGGGTCTGCTGGGTCTGCTGTGTAGACTGGGTATGCTGGGTCGACTGGGTCTGCTGTGTAGACTGGGTCTGCTGGGTTTACTGGGTCTGTTGGGTCTGCTGGGTCTATTGTGTAGACTGGGTTTACTGGGTCTGCTGTGTAGACTGGGTCTGCTGGGCCTGCTTGTAGACTGGGTCTGCTGGGTAGACTGGGTCTGCTGGGTAGACTGGGTCTGCTGTGTAGACTGGGTCTGCTGGGTCTGCTGGGTAGACTGGGTCTGCTGTGTATACTGGGTCTGCTGGGTAGACTGGGTCTGCTGTGTATACTGGGTCTGCTGGGCCTGCTTGTAGACTGGGTCTGCTGGGTAGACTGGGTCTGCTGGGTAGACTGGGTCTGCTGTGTAGACTGGGTCTGCTGGGTATGCTGGGTAGACTGGGTCTGCTGTGTATACTGGGTCTGCTGTGTAGACTGGGTCTGCTGGGTCTGCTGTGTAGACTGGGTCTGCTGGGTCTGCTGGTTAGACTGGGTCTGCTGGGTAGACTGGGTCTGCTGTGTAGACTGGGTCTGCTGGGTAGACTGGGTCTGCTGGTATGACTGGGTCTGCTGCGTCTGCTGGGTAGACTAGGTCTGCTGGGTCTGCTGGGTAGACTGGGTTGCTGGGTGACTGGGTCTGCTGGGTAGACTAGGTCTGCTGGGTCTGCTGGGTAGACTGGGTTTGCTGGGTAGACTGGGACTGCTGGGTCTGCTGGTTAGACTGGGTCTGCTGGGTCTGCTGTGTAGACTGGGTCTGCTGGGTCTGCTGTGTAGATTGGGTCTGCTGGTTAGACTGGGTCTGCTGGGTAGACTAGGTCTGCTGGGTCTGCTCGGTAGACTGGGTTTGTTGGGTAGACTGGGTCTGCTGGGTTTGCTGTGTAGACTGGGTATGCTGGGTCTGCTGTGTAGACTGGGTCTGCTGGGTCTGTTGGGTAGACTGGATCTGCTGGGTCTGCTGTGTAGACTGGGTATGCTGGGTCTGCTGTGTAGACTGGGTCTGCTGGGTCTGCTGTGTAGACTGGGTCTGCTGTGTAGACTGGGTCTGCTGGGTCTGCTGTGTAGACTGGGTCTGCTGTGTAGACTGGGTCTGCTGTGTATACTGGTCTGCTGGGTCTGCTGTGTAGACTGGGTCTGCTGTGTAGACTGGGTCTGCTGGGTCTGCTGTGTAGACGGTCTGCTGGGTGCACTGGGTCTGCTGGGTCTGCTGTGTAGACTGGGTATGCTGGGTCGACTGGGTCTGCTGTGTAGACTGGGTCTGCTGGGTTTACTGGGTCTGCTGGGTCTATTATGTAGACTGGGTTTACTGGGTCTGCTGTGTAGACTGGGTTTACTTGGTCTGCTGGGTCTACTGGGTCTGCTGGGTCTGCTGGGTAGACTGGGTCTGCTGGGTCTGCTGTGTAGACTGGGTCTCCTGGGTAGACTGGGTCTGTTGTGTAGACTGGGTCTGCTGGGTTTACTGGGTCTGTTGGGTCTGCTGGGTCTATTGTGTAGACTGGGTTTACTGGGTCTGCTGTGGAGACTGGGTTTACTTGGTCTGCTGGGTCTACTGGGTCTGCTGGGTCTGCTGTGTAGACTGGGTCTGCTGGGCCTGCTTGTAGACTGGGTCTGCTGTGTAGACTGGGTCTGCTGGGTAGACTGGGTCTGCTGTGTATACTGGGTCTGCTGTGTAGACTGGGTCTGCTGGGTCTGCTGTGTAGACTGGGTCTGCTGGGTCTGCTGTGTAGACTGGGTCTTCTGGTTAGACTGGGTCTGCTGGGTAGACTGGGTCTGCTGTGTAGACTGGGTCTGCTGGGTAGACTGGGTCTGCTGGTAAGACTGGGTCTGCTGGGTCTGCTGGGTAGACTAGGTCTGCTGGGTCTGCTGGGTAGACTGGGTTTGCTGGGTAGACTGGGTCTGCTGGGTCTGCTGGGTAGACTAGGTCTGCTGGGTCTGCTGTGTAGACTGGGTCTGCTGTGTAGACTGGGTCTGCTGGGTAGACTGGGTCTGCTGGGTCTGCTGTGGGGTCTGCTGGGTGCACTGGGTCTGCTGGGTCTGCTGTGTAGACTGGGTATGCTGGGTCGACTGGGTCTGCTGTGTAGACTGGGTCTGCTGGGTTTACTGGGTCTGTTGGGTCTGCTGGGTCTATTATGTAGACTGGGTTTACTGGGTCTGCTGTGTAGACTGGGTTTACTTGGTCTGTTGGGTCTACTGGGTCTGCTGGGTCTGCTGGGTCTGCTGGGTCTGCTGTGTAGACTGGGTCTGCTGGGTAGACTGGGTCTGTGTAGACTGGGTCTGCTGGGTTTACTGGGTCTGTTGGGTCTATTGTGTAGACTGGGTTTACTGGGTCTGCTGTGGAGACTGGGTTTGCTGGGTCTGCTGGGTCTACTGGGTCTGCTGGGTAGACTGGGTCTGCTGGGCCTGCTTGTAGACTGGGTCTGCTGGGTAGACTGGGTCTGCTGTGTAGACTGGGTCTGCTGGGTAGACTGGGTCTGCTGTGTATACTGGGTCTGCTGTGTAGACTGGGTCTGCTGTGTAGACTGGGTCTTCTGGGTCTGCTGTGTAGACTGGGTCTGCTGGTTAGACTGGGTCTGCTGGGTAGACTGGGTCTGCTGTGTAGACTGGGTCTGCTGGGTAGACTGGGTCTGCTGGGTCTGCTGGGTAGACTAGGTCTGCTGGGTCTGCTGGGTAGACTGGGTTTGCTGGGTAGACTGGGTCTGCTGGGTCTGCTGGGTAGACTAGGTCTGCTGGGTCTGCTGGGTAGACTGGGTTTGCTGGGTAGACTGGGACTGCTGGGTCTGCTGGTTAGACTGGGTCTGCTGGGTCTGCTGTGTAGACTGGGTCTGCTGTGTAGACTGGGTCTGCTGGGTAGATTGGGTCTGCTGGTTAGACTGGGTCTGCTGGGTAGACTAGGTCTGCTGGGTCTGCTGGGTAGACTGGGTTTGTTGGGTAGACTGGGTCTGCTGGGTCTGCTGTGTAGACTGGGTCTGCTGGGTCTGCTGGATAGACTGGGTCTGCTGGGTAGACTGGGTCTGCTGTGTAGACTGGGTCTGCTGGGTAGACTGGGTCTGCTGGTAAGACTGGGTCTGCTGGGTCTGCTGGGTAGACTAGGTCTGCTGGGTCTGCTGGGTAGACTGGGTTTGCTGGGTAGACTGGGTCTGCTGGGTCTGCTGGGTAGACTGGGTTTGCTGGGTAGACTGGGACTGCTGGGTCTGCTGGTTAGACTGGGTCTGCTGTGTAGACTGGAACTGCTGTGTAGACTGGGTCTGCTGGGTCTGCTGTGTAGACTGGGTCTGCTGGGTAGATTGGGTCTGCTGGTTAGACTGGGTCTGCTGGGTAGACTAGGTCTGCTGGGTCTGCTGGGTAGACTGGGTTTGTTGGGTAGACTGGATCTGCTGGGTTTGCTGGGTAGACTGGGTCTGCTGGGTCTAATGGTTAGACTGGGTCTGCTGGGTCTGCTGTGTAGACTGGGTCTGCTGGGTCTGTTGGGTAGACTGGGTCTGCTGGGTCTGCTGTGTAGACTGGGTATGCTGGGTCTGCTGGGTCTGCTGTAGACTGGGTCTGCTGGGTCTGCTGTGTAGACTGGGTCTGCTGTGTAGACTGGGTCTGCTGGGTCTGCTGTGTAGACTGGGTCTGCTGTGTAGACTGGGTCTGCTGGGTAGACTGGGTCTGCTGGGTCTGCTGGGTAGACTGGGTCTGCTGTGTAGACTGGGTCTGCTGTGTAGACTGGGTCTGCTGTGTATACTGGGTCTGCTGTGTCTGCTGTGTAGACTGGGTCTGCTGTGTAGACTGGGTCTGCTGGGTAGACTGGGTCTGCTGGGTAGACTGGGTCTGCTGGGTCTGCTGGGTAGACTGGGTTTGTTGGGTAGACTGGGTCTGCTGGGTCTGCTGTGTAGACTGGGTCTGCTGGGTCTGCTGGATAGACTGGGTCTGCTGGGTAGACTGGGTCTGCTGTGTAGACTGGGTCTGCTGGGTAGACTGGGTCTGCTGGTAAGACTGGGTCTGCTGGGTAGACTAGGTCTGCTGGGTAGACTGGGTTTGCTGGGTAGACTGGGTCTGCTGGGTCTGCTGGGTAGACTGGGTTTTCTGGGTAGACTGGGACTGCTGGGTCTGCTGGTTAGACTGGGTCTGCTGTGTAGACTGGAACTGCTGTGTAGACTGGGTCTGCTGGGTCTGCTGTGTAGACTGGGTCTGCTGGGTAGATTGGGTCTGCTGGTTAGACTGGGTCTGCTGGGTAGACTGGTCTGCTGGGTCTGCTGGGTAGACTGGGTTTGTTGGGTAGACTGGGTCTGCTGGGTTTGCTGGGTAGACTGGGTCTGCTGGGTCTAATGGTTAGACTGGGTCTGCTGGGTCTGCTGTGTAGACTGGGTCTGCTGGGTCTGTTGGGTAGACTGGGTCTGCTGGGTCTGCTGTGTAGACTGGGTATGCTGGGTCTGCTGGGTCTGCTGTGTAGACTGGGTCTGCTGGGTCTGCTGTGTAGACTGGGTCTGCTGTGTAGACTGGGTCTGCTGGGTCTGCTGTGTAGACTGGGTCTGCTGGGTAGACTGGGTCTGCTGGGTAGACTGGGTCTGCTGTGTAGACTGGGTCTGCTGTGTAGACTGGGTCTGCTGTGTATACTGGGTCTGCTGTGTCTGCTGTGTAGACTGGGTCTGCTGTGTAGACTGGGTCTGCTGGGTAGACTGGGTCTGCTGGGAAGACTGGGTCTGCTGGGTCTGCTGGGTAGACTAGGTCTGCTGGGTCTGCTGGGTAGACTGGGTTTGCTGGGTAGACTGGGTCTGCTGGGTCTGCTGTGTAGACTGGGTCTGCTGGGTAGATTGGGTCTGCTGGTTAGACTGGGTCTGCTGGGTAGACTAGGTCTGCTGGGTCTGCTGGGTAGACTGGGTTTGTTGGGTAGACTGGGTCTGCTGGGTCTACTGTGTAGACTGGGTATAATGGGTAGACTGGGTTTACTGGGTCTGCTGGGTCTCAAGGGTCTGCTGGGTCTACTGTGTAGACTGGGTTTACTGGGTCTGCTGGGTCTGCTGTGTAGACTGGGTTTACTGGGTCTGCTGGGTCTACTGGGTCTGCTGGGTCTGCTGTGTAGACTGGGTCTGCTGGGTACTGGGTCTGCTGTGTAGACTGGGTCTGCTGGGTCTGTTGGGTCTGCTGGGTCTACTGTGTAGACTGGGTTTACTGGGTCTGCTGGGTCTGCTGTGTAGACTGGGTTCACTGGGTCTGCTGTGTCTACTGGGTCTGCTGGGTCTGCTGTGTAGACTGGGTCTGCTGTGTAGACTGGGTCTGCTGGGTAGACTGGGTCTTCTGGGTCTGCTGTGTAGACTGGGTCTACTGTGTAGACTGGGTCTGCTGGGTAGACTGGGTCTGCTGGGTCTGCTGTGTAGACTGGGTCTGCTGGATCTGCTGTGTAGACTGGGTCTGCTGGGTCTACTGTGTAGACTGGGTATGCTGGGTAGACTGGGTCTGCTGTGTAGACTGGGTCTGCTGGGTAGACTGGGTTTACTGGGTCTGCTCGGTCTGTTGGGTCTGCTGGGTCTACTGTGTAGACTGGGTTTACTGGGTCTGCTGTGTAGACTGGGTTCACTGGGTCTGCTGTGTCTACTGGGTCTGCTGGGTCTGCTGTGTAGACTGGGTCTGCTGGGTAGACTGGGTCTGCTGGGTCTGCTGTGTAGACTGGGTCTGCTGGGTCTGCTGTGTAGACTGGGTCTGCTGGGTAGACTGTGTTTGCTGGGTCTCTCTGCTGCTGCTATTGATCCACAACACATTACTTCTGCTCTGATAGAGCGCAGCATCAAACTGCTGGGACTACTGGGTCTGCTGGTTAGACTGGGTCTGCTGTGTAGACTGGGTTTGCTGTGTAGACTGGGTCTGCTGAGTAGACTGGGTCCACTGGGTAGACTGGGTCTGCTGGGTCTGCTGTGGAGACTGGGTATGCTGGGTCTGCTGTGTAGACTGGGTCTGCTGGGTCTGCTGTGTAGACTGGGTCTGCTGGGTAGACTGGGTCTGCTGGGTCTGCTGTGTAGACTGGGTCTGCTGGGTAGACTGGGTCTGCTGGGTGTACTGTGTAGACTGGGTATGCTGGGTAGACTGGGTCTGCTGGGTCTGTAGGGTCTGCTGGGTCTACTGTGTAGACTGGGTTTACTGGGTCTGCTGTGTAGACTGGGTTTACTTGGTCTGCTGGGTCTACTGGGTCTGCTGGGTAGACTAGGTCTGCTGTGTAGACTGGGTCTGCTGGGTCTGCTGGGTAGACTGGGTCTGCTGTGTATATACTGGGTCTGCTGTGTAGACTGGGTCTGCTGGGTCTGCTGTGTAGACTGGGTCTGCTGTGTAGACTGGGTCTGCTGGATCTGCTGTGTAGACTGGGTCTGCTGGGTCTACTGTGTAGACTGGGTCTGCTGGGTATACTGTGTAGACTGGGTATGCTGGGTAGACTGGGTCTGCTGTGTAGACTGGGTCTGCTGGGTTTACTGGGTCTGCTGGGTCTGTTGGGTCTGCTGGGTCTACTGTGTAGACTGGGTTTACTGGGTCTGCTGTGTAGACTGGGTTTACTTGGTCTGCTGGGTCTACTGGGTCTGCTGGGTAGACTAGGTCTGCTGTGTAGACTGGGTCTGCTGGGTCTGCTGGGTAGACTGGGTCTGCTGTGTATATACTGGGTCTGCTGTGTAGACTGGGTCTGCTGGGTCTGCTGTGTAGACTGGGTCTGCTGTGTAGACTGGGTCTGCTGGATCTGCTGTGTAGACTGGGTCTGCTGGGTCTACTGTGTAGACTGGGTATGATGTGTAGACTGGATCTGCTGTGTAGACTGGGTCTGCTGGGTAGACTGGGTTTACTGGGTCTGCTGGGCCTGTTGGGTCTGCTGGGTCTACTGTGTAGACTGGGTTTACTGGGTCTGCTGGGTCTGCTGTGTAGACTGGGTTCACTTTGTCTGCTGTGTCTACTGGGTCTGCTGGGTAGACTGGGTCTGCTGTGTAGACTGGGTCTGCTGTGTAGACTGGGTCTGCTGAGTAGACTGGGTCCACTGGGTAGACTGGGTCTGCTGTGGAGACTGGGTATGCTGGGTCTGCTGTGTAGACTGGGTCTGCTGGGTCTGCTGTGTAGACTGGGTCTGCTGTGTAGACTGGGTCTGCTGGGTCTGCTGTGTAGACTGGGTCTGCTGTGTAGACTGGGTCTGCTGTGTATACTGGTCTGCTGGGTCTGCTGTGTAGACTGGGTCTGCTGTGTAGACTGGGTCTGCTGTGTAGACTGGGTCTGCTGGGTAGACTGGGTCTGCTGGGTAGACTGGGTCTGCTGGGTCTGCTGTGTAGACGGTCTGCTGGGTGCACTGGGTCTGCTGGGTCTGCTGTGTAGACTGGGTATGCTGGGTCGACTGGGTCTGCTGTGTAGACTGGGTCTGCTGTGTAGACTGGGTCTGCTGTGTATACTGGTCTGCTGGGTCTGCTGTGTAGACTGGGTCTGCTGTGTAGACTGGGTCTGCTGGGTCTGCTGTGTAGACGGTCTGCTGGGTGCACTGGGTCTGCTGGGTCTGCTGTGTAGACTGGGTATGCTGGGTCGACTGGGTCTGCTGTGTAGACTGGGTCTGCTGGGTTTACTGGGTCTGCTGGGTCTATTATGTAGACTGGGTTTACTGGGTCTGCTGTGTAGACTGGGTTTACTTGGTCTGCTGGGTCTACTGGGTCTGCTGGGTCTGCTGGGTAGACGGTCTGCTGGGTCTGCTGTGTAGACTGGGTCTCCTGGGTAGACTGGGTCTGTTGTGTAGACTGGGTCTGCTGGGTTTACTGGGTCTGTTGGGTCTGCTGGGTCTATTGTGTAGACTGGGTTTACTGGGTCTGCTGTGGAGACTGGGTTTACTTGGTCTGCTGGGTCTACTGGGTCTGCTGGGTCTGCTGTGTAGACTGGGTCTGCTGGGCCTGCTTGTAGACTGGGTCTGCTGTGTAGACTGGGTCTGCTGGGTAGACTGGGTCTGCTGTGTATACTGGGTCTGCTGTGTAGACTGGGTCTGCTGGGTCTGCTGTGTAGACTGGGTCTGCTGGGTCTGCTGTGTAGACTGGGTCTTCTGGTTAGACTGGGTCTGCTGGGTAGACTGGGTCTGCTGTGTAGACTGGGTCTGCTGGGTAGACTGGGTCTGCTGGTAAGACTGGGTCTGCTGGGTCTGCTGGGTAGACTAGGTCTGCTGGGTCTGCTGGGTAGACTGGGTTTGCTGGGTAGACTGGGTCTGCTGGGTCTGCTGGGTAGACTAGGTCTGCTGGGTCTGCTGTGTAGACTGGGTCTGCTGTGTAGACTGGGTCTGCTGGGTAGACTGGGTCTGCTGGGTCTGCTGTGTAGACGGTCTGCTGGGTGCACTGGGTCTGCTGGGTCTGCTGTGTAGACTGGGTATGCTGGGTCGACTGGGTCTGCTGTGTAGACTGGGTCTGCTGGGTTTACTGGGTCTGTTGGGTCTGCTGGGTCTATTATGTAGACTGGGTTTACTGGGTCTGCTGTGTAGACTGGGTTTACTTGGTCTGTTGGGTCTACTGGGTCTGCTGGGTCTGCTGGGTAGACTGGGTCTGCTGGGTCTGCTGTGTAGACTGGGTCTGCTGGGTAGACTGGGTCTGTTGTGTAGACTGGGTCTGCTGGGTTTACTGGGTCTGTTGGGTCTATTGTGTAGACTGGGTTTACTGGGTCTGCTGTGGAGACTGGGTTTACTTGGTCTGCTGGGTCTACTGGGTCTGCTGGGTCTGCTGTGTAGACTGGGTCTGCTGGGCCTGCTTGTAGACTGGGTCTGCTGGGTAGACTGGGTCTGCTGTGTAGACTGGGTCTGCTGGGTAGACTGGGTCTGCTGTGTATACTGGGTCTGCTGTGTAGACTGGGTCTGCTGTGTAGACTGGGTCTTCTGGGTCTGCTGTGTAGACTGGGTCTGCTGGTTAGACTGGGTCTGCTGGGTAGACTGGGTCTGCTGTGTAGACTGGGTCTGCTGGGTAGACTGGGTCTGCTGGGTCTGCTGGGTAGACTAGGTCTGCTGGGTCTGCTGGGTAGACTGGGTTTGCTGGGTAGACTGGGTCTGCTGGGTCTGCTGGGTAGACTAGGTCTGCTGGGTCTGCTGGGTAGACTGGGTTTGCTGGGTAGACTGGGACTGCTGGGTCTGCTGGTTAGACTGGGTCTGCTGGGTCTGCTGTGTAGACTGGGTCTGCTGTGTAGACTGGGTCTGCTGGGTAGATTGGGTCTGCTGGTTAGACTGGGTCTGCTGGGTAGACTAGGTCTGCTGGGTCTGCTGGGTAGACTGGGTTTGTTGGGTAGACTGGGTCTGCTGGGTCTGCTGTGTAGACTGGGTCTGCTGGGTCTGCTGGATAGACTGGGTCTACTGGGTAGACTGGGTCTGCTGTGTAGACTGGGTCTGCTGGGTAGACTGGGTCTGCTGGTAAGACTGGGTCTGCTGGGTAGACTAGGTCTGCTGGGTCTGCTGGGTAGACTGGGTTTGCTGGGTAGACTGGGTCTGCTGGGTCTGCTGGGTAGACTGGGTTTGCTGGGTAGACTGGGACTGCTGGGTCTGCTGGTTAGACTGGGTCTGCTGTGTAGACTGGAACTGCTGTGTAGACTGGGTCTGCTGGGTCTGCTGTGTAGACTGGGTCTGCTGGGTAGATTGGGTCTGCTGGTTAGACTGGGTCTGCTGGGTAGACTAGGTCTGCTGGGTCTGCTGGGTAGACTGGGTTTGTTGGGTAGACTGGATCTGCTGGGTTTGCTGGGTAGACTGGGTCTGCTGGGTCTAATGGTTAGACTGGGTCTGCTGGGTCTGCTGTGTAGACTGGGTCTGCTGGGTCTGTTGGGTAGACTGGGTCTGCTGGGTCTGCTGTGTAGACTGGGTATGCTGGGTCTGCTGGGCCTGCTGTGTAGACTGGGTCTGCTGGGTCTGCTGTGTAGACTGGGTCTGCTGTGTAGACTGGGTCTGCTGGGTCTGCTGTGTAGACTGGGTCTGCTGTGTAGACTGGGTCTGCTGGGTAGACTGGGTCTGCTGGGTCTGCTGGGTAGACTGGGTCTGCTGTGTAGACTGGGTCTGCTGTGTAGACTGGGTCTGCTGTGTATACTGGGTCTGCTGTGTCTGCTGTGTAGACTGGGTCTGCTGTGTAGACTGGGTCTGCTGGGTAGACTGGGTCTGCTGGGTAGACTGGGTCTGCTGGGTCTGCTGGGTAGACTGGGTTTGTTGGGTAGACTGGGTCTGCTGGGTCTGCTGTGTAGACTGGGTCTGCTGGGTCTGCTGGATAGACTGGGTCTGCTGGGTAGACTGGGTCTGCTGTGTAGACTGGGTCTGCTGGGTAGACTGGGTCTGCTGGTAAGACTGGGTCTGCTGGGTAGACTAGGTCTGCTGGGTAGACTGGGTTTGCTGGGTAGACTGGGTCTGCTGGGTCTGCTGGGTAGACTGGGTTTTCTGGGTAGACTGGGACTGCTGGGTCTGCTGGTTAGACTGGGTCTGCTGTGTAGACTGGAACTGCTGTGTAGACTGGGTCTGCTGGGTCTGCTGTGTAGACTGGGTCTGCTGGGTAGATTGGGTCTGCTGGTTAGACTGGGTCTGCTGGGTAGACTAGGTCTGCTGGGTCTGCTGGGTAGACTGGGTTTGTTGGGTAGACTGGGTCTGCTGGGTTTGCTGGGTAGACTGGGTCTGCTGGGTCTAATGGTTAGACTGGGTCTGCTGGGTCTGCTGTGTAGACTGGGTCTGCTGGGTCTGTTGGGTAGACTGGGTCTGCTGGGTCTGCTGTGTAGACTGGGTATGCTGGGTCTGCTGGGTCTGCTGTGTAGACTGGGTCTGCTGGGTCTGCTGTGTAGACTGGGTCTGCTGTGTAGACTGGGTCTGCTGGGTCTGCTGTGTAGACTGGGTCTGCTGTGTAGACTGGGTCTGCTGGGTAGACTGGGTCTGCTGGGTAGACTGGGTCTGCTGTGTAGACTGGGTCTGCTGTGTAGACTGGGTCTGCTGTGTATACTGGGTCTGCTGTGTCTGCTGTGTAGACTGGGTCTGCTGTGTAGACTGGGTCTGCTGGGTAGACTGGGTCTGCTGGGAAGACTGGGTCTGCTGGGTCTGCTGGGTAGACTAGGTCTGCTGGGTCTGCTGGGTAGACTGGGTTTGCTGGGTAGACTGGGTCTGCTGGGTCTGCTGTGTAGACTGGGTCTGCTGGGTAGATTGGGTCTGCTGGTTAGACTGGGTCTGCTGGGTAGACTAGGTCTGCTGGGTCTGCTGGGTAGACTGGGTATAATGGGTAGACTGGGTTTACTGGGTCTGCTGGGTCTCAAGGGTCTGCTGGGTCTACTGTGTAGACTGGGTTTACTGGGTCTGCTGGGTCTGCTGTGTAGACTGGGTTTACTGGGTCTGCTGGGTCTACTGGGTCTGCTGGGTAGACTAGGTCTGCTGTGTAGACTGGGTCTGCTGGGTCTGCTGGGTAGACTGGGTCTGCTGTGTATATACTGGGTCTGCTGTGTAGACTGGGTCTGCTGGGTCTGCTGTGTAGACTGGGTCTGCTGTGTAGACTGGGTCTGCTGGATCTGCTGTGTAGACTGGGTCTGCTGGGTCTACTGTGTAGACTGGGTATGATGTGTAGACTGGATCTGCTGTGTAGACTGGGTCTGCTGGGTAGACTGGGTTTACTGGGTCTGCTGGGCCTGTTGGGTCTGCTGGGTCTACTGTGTAGACTGGGTTTACTGGGTCTGCTGGGTCTGCTGTGTAGACTGGGTTCACTTTGTCTGCTGTGTCTACTGGGTCTGCTGGGTAGACTGGGTCTGCTGTGTAGACTGGGTCTGCTGTGTAGACTGGGTCTGCTGAGTAGACTGGGTCCACTGGGTAGACTGGGTCTGCTGTGGAGACTGGGTATGCTGGGTCTGCTGTGTAGACTGGGTCTGCTGGGTCTGTGTTCACTGGGTCTGCTGTGTAGACTGGGTCTGCTGGGTCTGCTGTGTAGACTGGGTCTGCTGTGTAGACTGGGTCTGCTGTGTATACTGGTCTGCTGGGTCTGCTGTGTAGACTGGGTCTGCTGTGTAGACTGGGTCTGCTGGGTAGACTGGGTCTGCTGGGTAGACTGGGTCTGCTGGGTCTGCTGTGTAGACGGTCTGCTGGGTGCACTGGGTCTGCTGGGTCTGCTGTGTAGACTGGGTATGCTGGGTCGACTGGGTCTGCTGTGTAGACTGGGTCTGCTGGGTTTACTGGGTCTGTTGGGTCTGCTGGGTCTATTATGTAGACTGGGTCTGCTGGGTACTGGGTCTGCTGTGTAGACTGGGTCTGCTGGGTCTGTTGGGTCTGCTGGGTCTACTGTGTAGACTGGGTTTACTGGGTCTGCTGGGTCTGCTGTGTAGACTGGGTTCACTGGGTCTGCTGTGTCTACTGGGTCTGCTGGGTCTGCTGTGTAGACTGGGTCTGCTGTGTAGACTGGGTCTGCTGGGTAGACTGGGTCTTCTGGGTCTGCTGTGTAGACTGGGTCTACTGTGTAGACTGGGTCTGCTGGGTAGACTGGGTCTGCTGGGTCTGCTGTGTAGACTGGGTATGCTGGGTCTGCTGGGTCTGCTGTGTAGACTGGGTCTGCTGTGTAGACTGGGTCTGCTGGGTCTGCTGTGTAGACTGGGTCTGCTGTGTAGACTGGGTCTGCTGGGTAGACTGGGTCTGCTGGGTAGACTGGGTCTGCTGTGTAGACTGGGTCTGCTGTGTAGACTGGGTCTGCTGTGTATACTGGGTCTGCTGTGTCTGCTGTGTAGACTGGGTCTGCTGTGTAGACTGGGTCTGCTGGGTAGACTGGGTCTGCTGGGAAGACTGGGTCTGCTGGGTCTGCTGGGTAGACTAGGTCTGCTGGGTCTGCTGGGTAGACTGGGTTTGCTGGGTAGACTGGGTCTGCTGGGTCTGCTGTGTAGACTGGGTCTGCTGGGTAGATTGGGTCTGCTGGTTAGACTGGGTCTGCTGGGTAGACTAGGTCTGCTGGGTCTGCTGGGTAGACTGGGTTTGTTGGGTAGACTGGGTCTGCTGGGTCTACTGTGTAGACTGGGTATAATGGGTAGACTGGGTTTACTGGGTCTGCTGGGTCTCAAGGGTCTGCTGGGTCTACTGTGTAGACTGGGTTTACTGGGTCTGCTGGGTCTGCTGTGTAGACTGGGTTTACTGGGTCTGCTGGGTCTACTGGGTCTGCTGGGTCTGCTGTGTAGACTGGGTCTGCTGGGTACTGGGTCTGCTGTGTAGACTGGGTCTGCTGGGTCTGCTGGGTCTACTGTGTAGACTGGGTTTACTGGGTCTGCTGGGTCTGCTGTGTAGACTGGGTTCACTGGGTCTGCTGTGTCTACTGGGTCTGCTGGGTCTGCTGTGTAGACTGGGTCTGCTGTGTAGACTGGGTCTGCTGGGTAGACTGGGTCTTCTGGGTCTGCTGTGTAGACTGGGTCTACTGTGTAGACTGGGTCTGCTGGGTCTGCTGGGTAGACTGGGTCTGCTGGGTCTGCTGTGTAGACTGGGTCTGCTGGATCTGCTGTGTAGACTGGGTCTGCTGGGTCTACTGTGTAGACTGGGTATGCTGGGTAGACTGGGTCTGCTGTGTAGACTGGGTCTGCTGGGTAGACTGGGTTTACTGGGTCTGCTGGGTCTGTTGGGTCTGCTGGGTCTACTGTGTAGACTGGGTTTACTGGGTCTGCTGTGTAGACTGGGTTCACTGGGTCTGCTGTGTCTACTGGGTCTGCTGGGTCTGCTGTGTAGACTGGGTCTGCTGGGTAGACTGGGTCTGCTGGGTCTGCTGTGTAGACTGGGTCTGCTGTGTAGACTGGGTCTGCTGGGTAGACTGGGTTTGCTGGGTCTCTCTGCTGCTGCTATTGATCCACAACACATTACTTCTGCTCTGATAGAGCGCAGCATCAAACTGCTGGGACTACTGGGTCTGGTTAGACTGGGTCTGCTGTGTAGACTGGGTCTGCTGGGTAGACTGGGTCTGCTGAGCAGACTGGGTCCACTGGGTGACTGGGTCTGCTGGGTCTGCTGTGGAGACTGGGTATGCTGGGTCTGCTGTGTAGACTGGGTCTGTGGGTAGACTGGGTCTGCTGGTCTGCTGTGTCTACTGGGTCTGCTGGGTAGACTGGGTCTGCTGGGTGTACTGTGTAGACTGGGTATGCTGGGTAGACTGGGTCTGCTGTGTAGACTGGGTCTGCTGGGTTTACTGGGTCTGCTGGGTCTGTAGGGTCTGCTGGGTCTACTGTGTAGACTGGGTTTACTGGGTCTGCTGTGTAGACTGGGTTTGCTGGTCTGCTGGGTCTACTGGGTCTGCTGGGTAGACTAGGTCTGCTGTGTAGACTGGGTCTGCTGTGTAGACTGGGTCTGCTGGGTGTACTGTGTAGACTGGGTATGCTGGGTAGACTGGGTCTGCTGTGTAGACTGGGTCTGCTGGGTTTACTGGGTCTGCTGGGTCTGTAGGGTCTGCTGGGTCTACTGTGTAGACTGGGTTTACTGGGTCTGCTGTGTAGACTGGGTTTACTTGGTCTGCTGGGTCTACTGGGTCTGCTGGGTAGACTAGGGTCTGCTGTGTAGACTGGGTCTGCTGGGTCTGCTGGGTAGACTGGGTCTGCTGTGTATATACTGGGTCTGCTGTGTAGACTGGGTCTGCTGGGTCTGCTGTGTAGACTGGGTCTGCTGTGTAGACTGGGTCTGCTGGATCTGCTGTGTAGACTGGGTCTGCTGGGTCTACTGTGTAGACTGGGTCTGCTGGGTATACTGTGTAGACTGGGTATGCTGGGTAGACTGGGTCTGCTGTGTGTAGACTGGGTCTGCTGGGTTTACTGGGTCTGCTGGGTCTGTTGGGTCTGCTGGGTCTACTGTGTAGACTGGGTTTACTGGGTCTGCTGTGTAGACTGGGTTTACTTGGTCTGCTGGGTCTACTGGGTCTGCTGGGTAGACTAGGTCTGCTGTGTAGACTGGGTCTGCTGGGTCTGCTGGGTAGACTGGGTCTGCTGTGTATATACTGGGTCTGCTGTGTAGACTGGGTCTGCTGGGTCTGCTGTGTAGACTGGGTCTGCTGTGTAGACTGGGTCTGCTGGATCTGCTGTGTAGACAGGGTCTGCTGGGTCTACTGCTGTGTAGACTGGGTCTGCTGGGTATACTGTGTAGACTGGGTATGCTGGGTAGACTGGGTCTGCTGTGTAGACTGGGTCTGCTGGGTTTACTGGGTCTGCTGGGTCTGTTGGGTCTGCTGGGTCTACTGTGTAGACTGGGTTTACTGGGTCTGCTGTGTAGACTGGGTTTACTTGGTCTGCTGGGTCTACTGGGTCTGCTGGGTAGACTAGGTCTGCTGTGTAGACTGGGTCTGCTGGGTCTGCTGGGTAGACTGGGTCTGCTGTGTATATACTGGGTCTGCTGTGTAGACTGGGTCTGCTGGGTCTGCTGTGTAGACTGGGTCTGCTGTGTAGACTGGGTCTGCTGGATCTGCTGTGTAGACTGGGTCTGCTGGGTCTACTGTGTAGACTGGGTCTGCTGGGTCTGTTGGGTAGACTGGGTCTGCTGGGTCTGCTGTGTAGACTGGGTATGCTGGGTCTGCTGGGTCTGCTGTGTAGACTGGGTCTGCTGGGTCTGCTGTGTAGACTGGGTCTGCTGTGTAGACTGGGTCTGCTGGGTCTGCTGTGTAGACTGGGTCTGCTGTGTAGACTGGGTCTGCTGGGTAGACTGGGTCTGCTGGGTCTGCTGGGTAGACTGGGTCTGCTGTGTAGACTGGGTCTGCTGTGTATACTGGGTCTGCTGTGTCTGCTGTGTAGACTGGGTCTGCTGTGTAGACTGGGTCTGCTGGGTAGACTGGGTCTGCTGGGTAGACTGGGTCTGCTGGGAAGACTGGGTCTGCTGGGTAGACTAGGTCTGCTGGGTCTGCTGGGTTTGCTGGGTAGACTGGGTCTGCTGGGTAGACTAGGTCTGCTGGGTCTGCTGGGTAGACTGGGTTTGCTGGGTAGACTGGGTCTGCTGGGTCTGCTGTGTAGACTGGGTTTGCTGGATAGATTGGGTCTGCTGGTTAGACTGGGTCTGCTGGGTAGACTAGGTCTGCTGGGTCTGCTGGGTAGACTGGGTTTGTTGGGTAGACTGGGTCTGCTGGGTCTACTGTGTAGACTGGGTATAATGGGTAGACTGGGTTTACTGGGTCTGCTGGGTCTCAAGGGTCTGCTGGGTCTACTGTGTAGACTGGGTTTACTGGGTCTGCTGGGTCTGCTGTGTAGACTGGGTTTACTGGGTCTGCTGGGTCTACTGGGTCTGCTGGGTCTGCTGTGTAGACTGGGTCTGCTGGGTACTGGGTCTGCTGTGTAGACTGGGTCTGCTGGGTCTGTTGTCTGCTGGGTCTACTGTGTAGACTGGGTTTACTGGGTCTGCTGGGTCTGCTGTGTAGACTGGGTTCACTGGGTCTGCTGTGTCTACTGGGTCTGCTGGGTCTGCTGTGTAGACTGGGTCTGCTGTGTAGACTGGGTCTGCTGGGTAGACTGGGTCTTCTGGGTCTGCTGTGTAGACTGGGTCTACTGTGTAGACTGGGTCTGCTGGGTCTGCTGGGTAGACTGGGTCTGCTGGGTCTGCTGTGTAGACTGGGTCTGCTGGATCTGCTGTGTAGACTGGGTCTGCTGGGTCTACTGTGTAGACTGGGTATGCTGGGTAGACTGGGTCTGCTGTGTAGACTGGGTCTGCTGGGTAGACTGGGTCTGCTGGGTCTGTTGGGTCTGCTGGGTCTACTGTGTAGACTGGGTTTACTGGGTCTGCTGTGTAGACTGGGTTCACTGGGTCTGCTGTGTCTACTGGGTCTGCTGGGTCTGCTGTGTAGACTGGGTCTGCTGGGTAGACTGGGCCTGCTGGGTCTGCTGTGTAGACTGGGTCTGCTGTGTAGACTGGGTCTGCTGGGTAGACTGGGTTTGCTGGGTCTCTCTGCTGCTGCTATTGATCCACAACACATTACTTCTGCTCTGATAGAGCGCAGCATCAAACTGCTGGGACTACTGGGTCTGCTGGTTAGACTGGGTCTGCTGTGTAGACTGGGTCTGCTGTGTAGACTGGGTCTGCTGAGTAGACTGGGTCCACTGGGTAGACTGGGTCTGCTGGTCTGCTGTGGAGACTGGGTATGCTGGGTCTGCTGTGTAGACTGGGTCTGCTGGGTCTGCTGTGTAGACTGGGTCTGCTGGGTAGACTGGGTCTGCTGGGTCTGCTGTGTAGACTGGGTCTGCTGGGTAGACTGGGTCTGCTGGGTGTACTGTGTAGACTGGGTATGCTGGGTAGACTGGGTCTGCTGTGTAGACTGGGTCTGCTGGGTTTACTGGGTCTGCTGGGTCTGTAGGGTCTGCTGGGTCTACTGTGTAGACTGGGTTTACTGGGTCTGCTGTGTAGACTGGGTTTACTTGGTCTGCTGGGTCTACTGGGTCTGCTGGGTAGACTAGGTCTGCTGTGTAGACTGGGTCTGCTGGGTCTGCTGGGTAGACTGGGTCTGCTGTGTATATACTGGGTCTGCTGTGTAGACTGGGTCTGCTGGGTCTGCTGTGTAGACTGGGTCTGCTGTGTAGACTGGGTCTGCTGGATCTGCTGTGTAGACTGGGTCTGCTGGGTCTACTGTGTAGACTGGGTCTGCTGGGTATACTGTGTAGACTGGGTATGCTGGGTAGACTGGGTCTGCTGTGTAGACTGGGTCTGCTGGGTTTACTGGGTCTGCTGGGTCTGTTGGGTCTGCTGGGTCTACTGTGTAGACTGGGTTTACTGGGTCTGCTGTGTAGACTGGGTTTACTTGGTCTGCTGGGTCTACTGGGTCTGCTGGGTAGACTAGGTCTGCTGTGTAGACTGGGTCTGCTGGGTCTGCTGGGTAGACTGGGTCTGCTGTGTATATACTGGGTCTGCTGTGTAGACTGGGTCTGCTGGGTCTGCTGTGTAGACTGGGTCTGCTGTGTAGACTGGGTCTGCTGGATCTGCTGTGTAGACTGGGTCTGCTGGGTCTACTGTGTAGACTGGGTATGATGTGTAGACTGGATCTGCTGTGTAGACTGGGTCTGCTGGGTAGACTGGGTTTACTGGGTCTGCTGTGTAGACTGGGTTTACTTGGTCTGCTGGGTCTACTGGGTCTGCTGGGTAGACTAGGTCTGCTGTGTAGACTGGGTCTGCTGGGTCTGCTGGGTAGACTGGGTCTGCTGTGTATATACTGGGTCTGCTGTGTAGACTGGGTCTGCTGGGTCTGCTGTGTAGACTGGGTCTGCTGTGTAGACTGGGTCTGCTGGATCTGCTGTGTAGACTGGGTCTGCTGGGTCTACTGCTGTGTAGACTGGGTCTGCTGGGTATACTGTGTAGACTGGGTATGCTGGGTAGACTGGGTCTGCTGTGTAGACTGGGTCTGCTGGGTTTACTGGGTCTGCTGGGTCTGTTGGGTCTGCTGGGTCTACTGTGTAGACTGGGTTTACTGGGTCTGCTGTGTAGACTGGGTTTACTTGGTCTGCTGGGTCTACTGGGTCTGCTGGGTAGACTAGGTCTGCTGTGTAGACTGGGTCTGCTGGAGTCTGCTGGGTAGACTGGGTCTGCTGTGTATATACTGGGTCTGCTGTGTAGACTGGGTCTGCTGGGTCTGCTGTGTAGACTGGGTCTGCTGTGTAGACTGGGTCTGCTGGATCTGCTGTGTAGACTGGGTCTGCTGGGTCTACTGTGTAGACTGGGTCTGCTGGGTCTGTTGGGTAGACTGGGTCTGCTGGGTCTGCTGTGTAGACTGGGTATGCTGGGTCTGCTGGGTCTGCTGTGTAGACTGGGTCTGCTGGGTCTGCTGTGTAGACTGGGTCTGCTGTGTAGACTGGGTCTGCTGGGTCTGCTGTGTAGACTGGGTCTGCTGTGTAGACTGGGTCTGCTGGGTAGACTGGGTCTGCTGGGTAGACTGGGTCTGCTGTGTAGACTGGGTCTGCTGTGTAGACTGGGTCTGCTGTGTATACTGGGTCTGCTGTGTCTGCTGTGTAGACTGGGTCTGCTGTGTAGACTGGGTCTGCTGGGTAGACTGGGTCTGCTGGGTAGACTGGGTCTGCTGGGAAGACTGGGTCTGCTGGGTAGACTAGGTCTGCTGGGTAGACTGGGTCTGCTGGATCTGCTGTGTAGACTGGGTCTGCTGGGTCTACTGTGTAGACTGGGTCTGCTGGGTCTGTTGGGTAGACTGGGTCTGCTGGGTCTGCTGTGTAGACTGGGTATGCTGGGTCTGCTGGGTCTGCTGTGTAGACTGGGTCTGCTGGGTCTGCTGTGTAGACTGGGTCTGCTGTGTAGACTGGGTCTGCTGGGTCTGCTGTGTAGACTGGGTCTGCTGTGTAGACTGGGTCTGCTGGGTAGACTGGGTCTGCTGGGTAGACTGGGTCTGCTGTGTAGACTGGGTCTGCTGTGTAGACTGGGTCTGCTGTGTATACTGGGTCTGCTGTGTCTGCTGTGTAGACTGGGTCTGCTGTGTAGACTGGGTCTGCTGGGTAGACTGGGTCTGCTGGGTAGACTGGGTCTGCTGGGAAGACTGGGTCTGCTGGGTAGACTAGGTCTGCTGGGTCTGCTGGGTTTGCTGGGTAGACTGGGTCTGCTGGGTAGACTAGGTCTGCTGGGTCTGCTGGGTAGACTGGGTTTGCTGGGTAGACTGGGTCTGCTGGGTCTGCTGTGTAGACTGGGTTTGCTGGGTAGATTGGGTCTGCTGGTTAGACTGGGTCTGCTGGGTAGACTAGGTCTGCTGGGTCTGCTGGGTAGACTGGGTTTGTTGGGTAGACTGGGTCTGCTGGGTCTACTGTAGACTGGGTATAATGGGTAGACTGGGTTTACTGGGTCTGCTGGGTCTCAAGGGTCTGCTGGGTCTACTGTGTAGACTGGGTTTACTGGGTCTGCTGGGTCTGCTGTGTAGACTGGGTTTACTGGGTCTGCTGGGTCTACTGGGTCTGCTGGGTCTGCTGTGTAGACTGGGTCTGCTGGGTACTGGGTCTGCTGTGTAGACTGGGTCTGCTGGGTCTGTTGGGTCTGCTGGGTCTACTGTGTAGACTGGGTTTACTGGGTCTGCTGGGTCTGCTGTGTAGACTGGGTTCACTGGGTCTGCTGTGTCTACTGGGTCTGCTGGGTCTGCTGTGTAGACTGGGTCTGCTGTGTAGACTGGGTCTGCTGGGTAGACTGGGTCTTCTGGGTCTGCTGTGTAGACTGGGTCTACTGTGTAGACTGGGTCTGCTGGGTCTGCTGGGTAGACTGGGTCTGCTGGGTCTGCTGTGTAGACTGGGTCTGCTGGATCTGCTGTGTAGACTGGGTCTGCTGGGTCTACTGTGTAGACTGGGTATGCTGGGTAGACTGGGTCTGCTGGGTAGACTGGGTTTACTGGGTCTGCTGGGTCTGTTGGGTCTGCTGGGTCTACTGTGTAGACTGGGTTTACTGGGTCTGCTGTGTAGACTGGGTTCACTGGGTCTGCTGTGTCTACTGGGTCTGCTGGGTCTGCTGTGTAGACTGGGTCTGCTGGGTAGACTGGGTCTGCTGGGTCTGCTGTAGACTGGGTCTGCTGTGTAGACTGGGTCTGCTGGGTTTGCTGGGTAGACTGGGTCTGCTGGGTAGACTAGGTCTGCTGGGTTTGCTGGGTAGACTGGGTCTGCTGTGTAGACTGGGTCTGCTGGGTCTGCTGTGTAGACTGGGTCTGCTGTGTAGACTGGGTCTGCTGGATCTGCTGTGTAGACTGGGTCTGCTGGGTCTACTGCTGTGTAGACTGGGTCTGCTGGGTATACTGTGTAGACTGGGTATGCTGGGTAGACTGGGTCTGCTGTGTAGACTGGGTCTGCTGGGTTTACTGGGTCTGCTGGGTCTGTTGGGTCTGCTGGGTCTACTGTGTAGACTGGGTTTACTGGGTCTGCTGTGTAGACTGGGTTTACTTGGTCTGCTGGGTCTACTGGGTCTGCTGGGTAGACTAGGTCTGCTGTGTAGACTGGGTCTGCTGGGTCTGCTGGGTAGACTGGCTCTGCTGTGTATATACTGGGTCTGCTGTGTAGACTGGGTCTGCTGGGTCTGCTGTGTAGACTGGGTCTGCTGTGTAGACTGGGTCTGCTGGATCTGCTGTGTAGACTGGGTCTGCTGGGTCTACTGTGTAGACTGGGTCTGCTGGGTCTGTTGGGTAGACTGGGTCTGCTGGGTCTGCTGTGTAGACTGGGTATGCTGGGTCTGCTGGGTCTGCTGTGTAGACTGGGTCTGCTGGGTCTGCTGTGTAGACTGGGTCTGCTGTGTAGACTGGGTCTGCTGGGTCTGCTGTGTAGACTGGGTCTGCTGTGTAGACTGGGTCTGCTGGGTAGACTGGGTCTGCTGGGTCTGCTGGGTAGACTGGGTCTGCTGTGTAGACTGGGTCTGCTGTGTAGACTGGGTCTGCTGTGTATACTGGGTCTGCTGTGTCTGCTGTGTAGACTGGGTCTGCTGTGTAGACTGGGTCTGCTGGGTAGACTGGGTCTGCTGGGTAGACTGGGTCTGCTGGGAAGACTGGGTCTGCTGGGTAGACTAGGTCTGCTGGGTCTGCTGGGTTTGCTGGGTAGACTGGGTCTGCTGGGTAGACTAGGTCTGCTGGGTCTGCTGGGTAGACTGGGTTTGCTGGGTAGACTGGGTCTGCTGGGTCTGCTGTGTAGACTGGGTTTGCTGGGTAGATTGGGTCTGCTGGTTAGACTGGGTCTGCTGGGTAGACTAGGTCTGCTGGGTCTGCTGGGTAGACTGGGTTTGTTGGGTAGACTGGGTCTGCTGGGTCTACTGTGTAGACTGGGTATAATGGGTAGACTGGGTTTACTGGGTCTGCTGGGTCTCAAGGGTCTGCTGGGTCTACTGTGTGACTGGGTTTACTGGGTCTGCTGGGTCTGCTGTGTAGACTGGGTTTACTGGGTCTGCTGGGTCTACTGGGTCTGCTGGGTCTGCTGTGTAGACTGGGTCTGCTGGGTACTGGGTCTGCTGTGTAGACTGGGTCTGCTGGGTCTGTTGGGTCTGCTGGGTCTACTGTGTAGACTGGGTTTACTGGGTCTGCTGGGTCTGCTGTGTAGACTGGGTTCACTGGGTCTGCTGTGTCTACTGGGTCTGCTGGGTCTGCTGTGTAGACTGGGTCTGCTGTGTAGACTGGGTCTGCTGGGTAGACTGGGTCTTCTGGGTCTGCTGTGTAGACTGGGTCTACTGTGTAGACTGGGTCTGCTGGGTCTGCTGGGTAGACTGGGTCTGCTGGGTCTGCTGTGTAGACTGGGTCTGCTGGATCTGCTGTGTAGACTGGGTCTGCTGGGTCTACTGTGTAGACTGGGTATGCTGGGTAGACTGGGTCTGCTGTGTAGACTGGGTCTGCTGGGTAGACTGGGTTTACTGGGTCTGCTGGGTCTGTTGGGTCTGCTGGGTCTACTGTGTAGACTGGGTTTACTGGGTCTGCTGTGTAGACTGGGTTCACTGGGTCTGCTGTGTCTACTGGGTCTGCTGGGTCTGCTGTGTAGACTGGGTCTGCTGGGTAGACTGGGTCTGCTGGGTCTGCTGTGTAGACTGGGTCTGCTGTGTAGACTGGGTCTGCTGGGTTTGCTGGGTAGACTGGGTCTGCTGGGTAGACTAGGTCTGCTGGGTCTGCTGGGTAGACTGGGTTTGCTGGGTAGACTGGGTCTGCTGGGTCTGCTGTGTAGACTGGGTTTGCTGGAGTAGATTGGGTCTGCTGGTTAGACTGGGTCTGCTGGGTAGACTAGGTCTGCTGGGTCTGCTGGGTAGACTGGGTTTGTTGGGTAGACTGGGTCTGCTGGGTCTACTGTGTAGACTGGGTATAATGGGTAGACTGGGTTTACTGGGTCTGCTGGGTCTCAAGGGTCTGCTGGGTCTACTGTGTAGACTGGGTTTACTGGGTCTGCTGGGTCTGCTGTGTAGACTGGGTTTACTGGGTCTGCTGGGTCTACTGGGTCTGCTGGGTCTGCTGTGTAGACTGGGTCTGCTGGGTACTGGGTCTGCTGTGTAGACTGGGTCTGCTGGGTCTGTTGGGTCTGCTGGGTCTACTGTGTAGACTGGGTTTACTGGGTCTGCTGGGTCTGCTGTGTAGACTGGGTTCACTGGGTCTGCTGTGTCTACTGGGTCTGCTGGGTCTGCTGTGTAGACTGGGTCTGCTGTGTAGACTGGGTCTGCTGGGTAGACTGGGTCTTCTGGGTCTGCTGTGTAGACTGGGTCTACTGTGTAGACTGGGTCTGCTGGGTCTGCTGGGTAGACTGGGTCTGCTGGGTCTGCTGTGTAGACTGGGTCTGCTGGATCTGCTGTGTAGACTGGGTCTGCTGGGTCTACTGTGTAGACTGGGTATGCTGGGTAGACTGGGTCTGCTGTGTAGACTGGGTCTGCTGGGTAGACTGGGTTTACTGGGTCTGCTGGGTCTGTTGGGTCTGCTGGGTCTACTGTGTAGACTGGGTTTACTGGGTCTGCTGTGTAGACTGGGTCTGCTGGGTCTGCTGGGTAGACTGGGTCTGCTGTGTATATACTGGGTCTGCTGTGTAGACTGGGTCTGCTGGGTCTGCTGTGTAGACTGGGTCTGCTGTGTAGACTGGGTCTGCTGGATCTGCTGTGTAGACTGGGTCTGCTGGGTCTACTGTGTAGACTGGGTCTGCTGGGTCTGTTGGGTAGACTGGGTCTGCTGGGTCTGCTGTGTAGACTGGGTATGCTGGGTCTGCTGGGTCTGCTGTGTAGACTGGGTCTGCTGGGTCTGCTGTGTAGACTGGGTCTGCTGTGTAGACTGGGTCTGCTGGGTCTGCTGTGTAGACTGGGTCTGCTGTGTAGACTGGGTCTGCTGGGTAGACTGGGTCTGCTGGGTAGACTGGGTCTGCTGTGTAGACTGGGTCTGCTGTGTAGACTGGGTCTGCTGTGTATACTGGGTCTGCTGTGTCTGCTGTGTAGACTGGGTCTGCTGTGTAGACTGGGTCTGCTGGGTAGACTGGGTCTGCTGGGTAGACTGGGTCTGCTGGGAAGACTGGGTCTGCTGGGTAGACTAGGTCTGCTGGGTCTGCTGGGTTTGCTGGGTAGACTGGGTCTGCTGGGTAGACTAGGTCTGCTGGGTCTGCTGGGTAGACTGGGTTTGCTGGGTAGACTGGGTCTGCTGGGTCTGCTGTGTAGACTGGGTTTGCTGGGTAGATTGGGTCTGCTGGTTAGACTGGGTCTGCTGGGTAGACTAGGTCTGCTGGGTCTGCTGGGTAGACTGGGTTTGTTGGGTAGACTGGGTCTGCTGGGTCTACTGTGTAGACTGGGTATAATGGGTAGACTGGGTTTACTGGGTCTGCTGGGTCTCAAGGGTCTGCTGGGTCTACTGTGTAGACTGGGTTTACTGGGTCTGCTGGGTCTGCTGTGTAGACTGGGTTTACTGGGTCTGCTGGGTCTACTGGGTCTGCTGGGTCTGCTGTGTAGACTGGGTCTGCTGGGTACTGGGTCTGCTGTGTAGACTGGGTCTGCTGGGTCTGTTGGGTCTGCTGGGTCTACTGTGTAGACTGGGTTTACTGGGTCTGCTGGGTCTGCTGTGTAGACTGGGTTCACTGGGTCTGCTGTGTCTACTGGGTCTGCTGGGTCTGCTGTGTAGACTGGGTCTGCTGTGTAGACTGGGTCTGCTGGGTAGACTGGGTCTTCTGGGTCTGCTGTGTAGACTGGGTCTACTGTGTAGACTGGGTCTGCTGGGTCTGCTGGGTAGACTGGGTCTGCTGGGTCTGCTGTGTAGACTGGGTCTGCTGGATCTGCTGTGTAGACTGGGTCTGCTGGGTCTACTGTGTAGACTGGGTATGCTGGGTAGACTGGGTCTGCTGGGTAGACTGGGTTTACTGGGTCTGCTGGGTCTGTTGGGTCTGCTGGGTCTACTGTGTAGACTGGGTTTACTGGGTCTGCTGTGTAGACTGGGTTCACTGGGTCTGCTGTGTCTACTGGGTCTGCTGGGTCTGCTGTGTAGACTGGGTCTGCTGGGTAGACTGGGTCTGCTGGGTCTGCTGTGTAGACTGGGTCTGCTGTGTAGACTGGGTCTGCTGGGTTTGCTGGGTAGACTGGGTCTGCTGGGTAGACTAGGTCTGCTGGGTTTGCTGGGTAGACTGGGTCTGCTGTGTAGACTGGGTCTGCTGGGTCTGCTGTGTAGACTGGGTCTGCTGTGTAGACTGGGTCTGCTGGATCTGCTGTGTAGACTGGGTCTGCTGGGTCTACTGCTGTGTAGACTGGGTCTGCTGGGTATACTGTGTAGACTGGGTATGCTGGGTAGACTGGGTCTGCTGTGTAGACTGGGTCTGCTGGGTTTACTGGGTCTGCTGGGTCTGTTGGGTCTGCTGGGTCTACTGTGTAGACTGGGTTTACTGGGTCTGCTGTGTAGACTGGGTTTACTTGGTCTGCTGGGTCTACTGGGTCTGCTGGGTAGACTAGGTCTGCTGTGTAGACTGGGTCTGCTGGGTCTGCTGGGTAGACTGGGTCTGCTGTGTATATACTGGGTCTGCTGTGTAGACTGGGTCTGCTGGGTCTGCTGTGTAGACTGGGTCTGCTGTGTAGACTGGGTCTGCTGGATCTGCTGTGTAGACTGGGTCTGCTGGGTCTACTGTGTAGACTGGGTCTGCTGGGTCTGTTGGGTAGACTGGGTCTGCTGGGTCTGCTGTGTAGACTGGGTATGCTGGGTCTGCTGGGTCTGCTGTGTAGACTGGGTCTGCTGGGTCTGCTGTGTAGACTGGGTCTGCTGTGTAGACTGGGTCTGCTGGGTCTGCTGTGTAGACTGGGTCTGCTGTGTAGACTGGGTCTGCTGGGTAGACTGGGTCTGCTGGGTCTGCTGGGTAGACTGGGTCTGCTGTGTAGACTGGGTCTGCTGTGTAGACTGGGTCTGCTGTGTATACTGGGTCTGCTGTGTCTGCTGTGTAGACTGGGTCTGCTGTGTAGACTGGGTCTGCTGGGTAGACTGGGTCTGCTGGGTAGACTGGGTCTGCTGGGAAGACTGGGTCTGCTGGGTAGACTAGGTCTGCTGGGTCTGCTGGGTAGACTGGGTCTGCTGGGTAGACTAGGTCTGCTGGGTCTGCTGGGTAGACTGGGTTTGCTGGGTAGACTGGGTCTGCTGGGTCTGCTGTGTAGACTGGGTTTGCTGGGTAGATTGGGTCTGCTGGTTAGACTGGGTCTGCTGGGTAGACTAGGTCTGCTGGGTCTGCTGGGTAGACTGGGTTTGTTGGGTAGACTGGGTCTGCTGGGTCTACTGTGTAGACTGGGTATAATGGGTAGACTGGGTTTACTGGGTCTGCTGGGTCTCAAGGGTCTGCTGGGTCTACTGTGTAGACTGGGTTTACTGGGTCTGCTGGGTCTGCTGTGTAGACTGGGTTTACTGGGTCTGCTGGGTCTACTGGGTCTGCTGGGTCTGCTGTGTAGACTGGGTCTGCTGGGTACTGGGTCTGCTGTGTAGACTGGGTCTGCTGGGTCTGTTGGGTCTGCTGGGTCTACTGTGTAGACTGGGTTTACTGGGTCTGCTGGGTCTGCTGTGTAGACTGGGTTCACTGGGTCTGCTGTGTCTACTGGGTCTGCTGGGTCTGCTGTGTAGACTGGGTCTGCTGTGTAGACTGGGTCTGCTGGGTAGACTGGGTCTTCTGGGTCTGCTGTGTAGACTGGGTCTACTGTGTAGACTGGGTCTGCTGGGTCTGCTGGGTAGACTGGGTCTGCTGGGTCTGCTGTGTAGACTGGGTCTGCTGGATCTGCTGTGTAGACTGGGTCTGCTGGGTCTACTGTGTAGACTGGGTATGCTGGGTAGACTGGGTCTGCTGTGTAGACTGGGTCTGCTGGGTAGACTGGGTTTACTGGGTCTGCTGGGTCTGTTGGGTCTGCTGGGTCTACTGTGTAGACTGGGTTTACTGGGTCTGCTGTGTAGACTGGGTTCACTGGGTCTGCTGTGTCTACTGGGTCTGCTGGGTCTGCTGTGTAGACTGGGTCTGCTGGGTAGACTGGGTCTGCTGGGTCTGCTGTGTAGACTGGGTCTGCTGTGTAGACTGGGTCTGCTGGGTTTGCTGGGTAGACTGGGTCTGCTGGGTAGACTAGGTCTGCTGGGTCTGCTGGGTAGACTGGGTTTGCTGGGTAGACTGGGTCTGCTGGGTCTGCTGTGTAGACTGGGTTTGCTGGGTAGATTGGGTCTGCTGGTTAGACTGGGTCTGCTGGGTAGACTAGGTCTGCTGGGTCTGCTGGGTAGACTGGGTTTGTTGGGTAGACTGGGTCTGCTGGGTCTACTGTGTAGACTGGGTATAATGGGTAGACTGGGTTTACTGGGTCTGCTGGGTCTCAAGGGTCTGCTGGGTCTACTGTGTAGACTGGGTTTACTGGGTCTGCTGGGTCTGCTGTGTAGACTGGGTTTACTGGGTCTGCTGGGTCTACTGGGTCTGCTGGGTCTGCTGTGACTGGGTCTGCTGGGTACTGGGTCTGCTGTGTAGACTGGGTCTGCTGGGTCTGTTGGGTCTGCTGGGTCTACTGTGTAGACTGGGTTTACTGGGTCTGCTGGGTCTGCTGTGTAGACTGGGTTCACTGGGTCTGCTGTGTCTACTGGGTCTGCTGGGTCTGCTGTGTAGACTGGGTCTGCTGTGTAGACTGGGTCTGCTGGGTAGACTGGGTCTTCTGGGTCTGCTGTGTAGACTGGGTCTACTGTGTAGACTGGGTCTGCTGGGTCTGCTGGGTAGACTGGGTCTGCTGGGTCTGCTGTGTAGACTGGGTCTGCTGGATCTGCTGTGTAGACTGGGTCTGCTGGGTCTACTGTGTAGACTGGGTATGCTGGGTAGACTGGGTCTGCTGTGTAGACTGGGTCTGCTGGGTAGACTGGGTTTACTGGGTCTGCTGGGTCTGTTGGGTCTGCTGGGTCTACTGTGTAGACTGGGTTTACTGGGTCTGCTGTGTAGACTGGGTTCACTGGGTCTGCTGTGTCTACTGGGTCTGCTGGGTCTGCTGTGTAGACTGGGTCTGCTGGGTAGACTGGGTCTGCTGGGTCTGCTGTGTAGACTGGGTCTGCTGTGTAGACTGGGTCTGCTGGGTAGACTGGGTTTGCTGGGTCTTCTGCTGCTGCTATTGATCCACAACACATTACTTCTGCTCTGATAGAGCGCAGCATCAAACTGCTGGGACTACTGGGTCTGCTGGTTAGACTGGGTCTGCTGTGTCTGACTGGGTCTGCTGTGTAGACTGGGTCTGCTGAGTAGACTGGGTCCACTGGGTAGACTGGGTCTGCTGGGTCTGCTGTGGAGACTGGGTCTGCTGGGTCTGCTGTGTAGACTGGGTCTGCTGGGTCTGCTGTGTAGACTGGGTCTGCTGGGTAGACTGGGTCTGCTGGGTCTGCTGTGTAGACTGGGTCTGCTGGGTAGACTGGGTCTGCTGGGTGTACTGTGTAGACTGGGTATGCTGCTGGGTCTGCTGTGTAGACTGGGTCTGCTGGGTTTACTGGGTCTGCTGGGTCTGTAGGGTCTGCTGGGTCTACTGTGTAGACTGGGTTTACTGGGTCTGCTGTGTAGACTGGGTTTACTTGGTCTGCTGGGTCTACTGGGTCTGCTGGGTAGACTAGGTCTGCTGTGTAGACTGGGTCTGCTGGGTAGACTGGGTCTGCTGTGTGTATACTGGGTCTGCTGTGTAGACTGGGTCTGCTGGTCTGCTGTGTAGACTGGGTCTGCTGTGTAGACTGGGTCTGCTGGATCTGCTGTGTAGACTGGGTCTGCTGGGTCTACTGTGTAGACTGGGTCTGCTGGGTATACTGTGTAGACTGGGTATGCTGGGTAGACTGGGTCTGCTGTGTAGACTGGGTCTGCTGGGTTTACTGGGTCTGCTGGGTCTGTTGGGTCTGCTGGGTCTACTGTGTAGACTGGGTTTACTGGGTCTGCTGTGTAGACTGGGTTTACTTGGTCTGCTGGGTCTACTGGGTCTGCTGGGTAGACTAGGTCTGCTGTGTAGACTGGGTCTGCTGGGTCTGCTGGGTAGACTGGGTCTGCTGTGTATATACTGGGTCTGCTGTGTAGACTGGGTCTGCTGGGTCTGCTGTGTAGACTGGGTTCACTGGGTCTGCTGTGTCTACTGGGTCTGCTGGGTCTGCTGTGTAGACTGGGTCTGCTGTGTAGACTGGGTCTGCTGGGTAGACTGGGTCTTCTGGGTCTGCTGTGTAGACTGGGTCTACTGTGTAGACTGGGTCTGCTGGGTCTGCTGGGTAGACTGGGTCTGCTGGGTCTGCTGTGTAGACTGGGTCTGCTGGATCTGCTGTGTAGACTGGGTCTGCTGGGTCTACTGTGTAGACTGGGTATGCTGGGTAGACTGGGTCTGCTGTGTAGACTGGGTCTGCTGGGTAGACTGGGTTTACTGGGTCTGCTGGGTCTGTTGGGTCTGCTGGGTCTACTGTGTAGACTGGGTTTACTGGGTCTGCTGTGTAGACTGGGTTCACTGGGTCTGCTGTGTCTACTGGGTCTGCTGGGTCTGCTGTGTAGACTGGGTCTGCTGGGTAGACTGGGTCTGCTGGGTCTGCTGTGTAGACTGGGTCTGCTGTGTAGACTGGGTCTGCTGGGTAGACTGGGTTTGCTGGGTCTCTGCTGCTGCTATTGATCCACAACACATTACTTCTGCTCTGATAGAGCGCAGCATCAAACTGCTGGGACTACTGGGTCTGCTGGTTAGACTGGGTCTGCTGTGTAGACTGGGTCTGCTGTGTAGACTGGGTCTGCTGAGTAGACTGGGTCCACTGGGTAGACTGGGTCTGCTGGGTCTGCTGTGGAGACTGGGTATGCTGGGTCTGCTGTGTAGACTGGGTCTGCTGGGTCTGCTGTGTAGACTGGGTCTGCTGGGTGACTGGGTCTGCTGGGTCTGCTGTGTAGACTGGGTCTGCTGGGTAGACTGGGTCTGCTGGGTGTACTGTGTAGACTGGGTATGCTGGGTAGACTGGGTCTGCTGTGTAGACTGGGTCTGCTGGGTTTACTGGGTCTGCTGGGTCTGTAGGGTCTGCTGGGTCTACTGTGTAGACTGGGTTTACTGGGTCTGCTGTGTAGACTGGGTTTACTTGGTCTGCTGGGTCTACTGGGTCTGCTGGGTAGACTAGGTCTGCTGTGTAGACTGGGTCTGCTGGGTAGACTGGGTCTGCTGTGTATATACTGGGTCTGCTGTGTAGACTGGGTCTGCTGGGTCTGCTGTGTAGACTGGGTCTGCTGTGTAGACTGGGTCTGCTGGATCTGCTGTGTAGACTGGGTCTGCTGGGTCTACTGTGTAGACTGGGTCTGCTGGGTATACTGTGTAGACTGGGTATGCTGGGTAGACTGGGTCTGCTGTGTAGACTGGGTCTGCTGGGTTTACTGGGTCTGCTGGGTCTGTTGGGTCTGCTGGGTCTACTGTGTAGACTGGGTTTACTGGGTCTGCTGTGTAGACTGGGTTTACTTGGTCTGCTGGGTCTACTGGGTCTGCTGGGTGACTAGGTCTGCTGTGTAGACTGGGTCTGCTGGGTCTGCTGGGTAGACTGGGTCTGCTGTGTATATACTGGGTCTGCTGTGTAGACTGGGTCTGCTGGGTCTGCTGTGTAGACTGGGTCTGCTGTGTAGACTGGGTCTGCTGGATCTGCTGTGTAGACTGGGTCTGCTGGGTCTACTGTGTAGACTGGGTATGATGTGTAGACTGGATCTGCTGTGTAGACTGGGTCTGCTGGGTAGACTGGGTTTACTGGGTCTGCTGTGTAGACTGGGTTTACTTGGTCTGCTGGGTCTACTGGGTCTGCTGGGTAGACTAGGTCTGCTGTGTAGACTGGGTCTGCTGGGTCTGCTGGGTAGACTGGGTCTGCTGTGTATATACTGGGTCTGCTGTGTAGACTGGGTCTGCTGGGTCTGCTGTGTAGACTGGGTCTGCTGTGTAGACTGGGTCTGCTGGATCTGCTGTGTAGACTGGGTCTGCTGGGTCTACTGCTGTGTAGACTGGGTCTGCTGGGTATACTGTGTAGACTGGGTATGCTGGGTAGACTGGGTCTGCTGTGTAGACTGGGTCTGCTGGGTTTACTGGGTCTGCTGGGTCTGTTGGGTCTGCTGGGTCTACTGTGTAGACTGGGTTTACTGGGTCTGCTGTGTAGACTGGGTTTACTTGGTCTGCTGGGTCTACTGGGTCTGCTGGGTAGACTAGGTCTGCTGTGTAGACTGGGTCTGCTGGGTCTGCTGGGTAGACTGGGTCTGCTGTGTATATACTGGGTCTGCTGTGTAGACTGGGTCTGCTGGGTCTGCTGTGTAGACTGGGTCTGCTGGATCTGCTGTGTAGACTGGGTCTGCTGGGTCTACTGTGTAGACTGGGTCTGCTGGGTCTGTTGGGTAGACTGGGTCTGCTGGGTCTGCTGTGTAGACTGGGTCTGCTGGGTCTGCTGTGTAGACTGGGTCTGCTGTGTAGACTGGGTCTGCTGGGTCTGCTGTGTAGACTGGGTCTGCTGTGTAGACTGGGTCTGCTGGGTAGACTGGGTCTGCTGGGTCTGCTGGGTAGACTGGGTCTGCTGTGTAGACTGGGTCTGCTGTGTAGACTGGGTCTGCTGTGTATACTGGGTCTGCTGTGTCTGCTGTAGACTGGGTCTGCTGTGTGGAGACTGGGTCTGCTGGGTCTGACTGGGTCTGCTGGGTAGACTGGGTCTGCTGGGAAGACTGGGTCTGCTGGGTAGACTGGGTCTGCTGGGTCTGCTGGGTTTGCTGGGTAGACTGGGTCTGCTGGGTAGACTGGGTCTAATGGGTCTGCTGGGTAGACTGGGTTTGCTGGGTAGACTGGGTCTGTGGGTCTGCTGTGTAGACTGGGTTTGCTGGGGTAGATTGGGTCTGCTGGTTAGACTGGGTCTGCTGGGTAGACTAGGTCTGCTGGGTCTGCTGGGTAGACTGGGTTTGTTGGGTAGACTGGGTCTGCTGGGTCTACTGTGTAGACTGGGTATAATGGGTAGACTGGGTTTACTGGGTCTGCTGGGTCTCAAGGGTCTGCTGTGTAGACTGGGTCTGCTGGGTCTGTTGGGTCTGCTGGGTCTACTGTGTAGACTGGGTTTACTGGGTCTGCTGGGTCTGCTGTGTAGACTGGGTTCACTGGGTCTGCTGTGTCTACTGGGTCTGCTGGGTCTGCTGTGTAGACTGGGTCTGCTGTGTAGACTGGGTCTGCTGGGTAGACTGGGTCTTCTGGGTCTGCTGTGTAGACTGGGTCTACTGTGTAGACTGGGTCTGCTGGGTCTGCTGGGTAGACTGGGTCTGCTGGGTCTGCTGTGTAGACTGGGTCTGCTGGATCTGCTGTGTAGACTGGGTCTGCTGGGTCTACTGTGTAGACTGGGTATGCTGGGTAGACTGGGTCTGCTGTGTAGACTGGGTCTGCTGGGTAGACTGGGTTTACTGGGTCTGCTGGGTCTGTTGGGTCTGCTGGGTCTACTGTGTAGACTGGGTTTACTGGGTCTGCTGTGTAGACTGGGTTCACTGGGTCTGCTGTGTCTACTGGGTCTGCTGGGTCTGCTGTGTAGACTGGGTCTGCTGGGTAGACTGGGTCTGCTGGGTCTGCTGTGTAGACTGGGTCTGCTGTGTAGACTGGGTCTGCTGGGTAGACTGGGTTTGCTGGGTCTCTCTGCTGCTGCTATTGATCCACAACACATTACTTCTGCTCTGATAGAGCGCAGCATCAAACTGCTGGGACTACTGGGTCTGCTGGGTAGACTGGGTCTGCTGGGTCTGCTGTGGAGACTGGGTATGCTGGGTCTGCTGTGTAGACTGGGTCTACTGTGTAGACTGGGTCTGCTGGGTCTGCTGGGTAGACTGGGTCTGCTGGGTCTGCTGTGTAGACTGGGTCTGCTGGATCTGCTGTGTAGACTGGGTCTGCTGGGTCTACTGTGTAGACTGGGTATGCTGGGTAGACTGGGTCTGCTGTGTAGACTGGGTCTGCTGGGTAGACTGGGTTTACTGGGTCTGCTGGGTCTGTTGGGTCTGCTGGGTCTACTGTGTAGACTGGGTTTACTGGGTCTGCTGTGTAGACTGGGTTCACTGGGTCTGCTGTGTCTACTGGGTCTGCTGGGTCTGCTGTGTAGACTGGGTCTGCTGGGTAGACTGGGTCTGCTGGGTCTGCTGTGTAGACTGGGTCTGCTGTGTAGACTGGGTCTGCTGGGTAGACTGGGTTTGCTGGGTCTCTCTGCTGCTGCTATTGATCCACAACACATTACTTCTGCTCTGATAGAGCGCAGCATCAAACTGCTGGGACTACTGGGTCTGCTGGTTAGACTGGGTCTGCTGTGTAGACTGGGTCTGCTGTGTAGACTGGGTCTGCTGAGTAGACTGGGTCCACTGGGTAGACTGGGTCTGCTGGGTCTGCTGTGGAGACTGGGTCTGCTGGGTCTGCTGTGGAGACTGGGTATGCTGGGTCTGCTGTGTAGACTGGGTCTGCTGGGTAGACTGGGTCTGCTGGGTCTGCTGTGTAGACTGGGTCTGCTGGGTAGACTGGGTCTGCTGGGTGTACTGTGTAGACTGGGTATGCTGGGTAGACTGGGTCTGCTGTGTAGACTGGGTCTGCTGGGTTTACTGGGTCTGCTGGGTCTGTAGGGTCTGCTGGGTCTACTGTGTAGACTGGGTTTACTGGGTCTGCTGTGTAGACTGGGTTTACTTGGTCTGCTGGGTCTACTGGGTCTGCTGGGTAGACTAGGTCTGCTGTGTAGACTGGGTCTGCTGGGTCTGCTGGGTAGACTGGGTCTGCTGTGTATATACTGGGTCTGCTGTGTAGACTGGGTCTGCTGGGTCTGCTGTGTAGACTGGGTCTGCTGTGTAGACTGGGTCTGCTGGATCTGCTGTGTAGACTGGGTCTGCTGGGTCTACTGTGTAGACTGGGTCTGCTGGGTATACTGTGTAGACTGGGTATGCTGGGTAGACTGGGTCTGCTGTGTAGACTGGGTCTGCTGGGTTTACTGGGTCTGCTGGGTCTGTTGGGTCTGCTGGGTCTACTGTGTAGACTGGGTTTACTGGGTCTGCTGTGTAGACTGGGTTTACTTGGTCTGCTGGGTCTACTGGGTCTGCTGGGTAGACTAGGTCTGCTGTGTAGACTGGGTCTGCTGGGTCTGCTGGGTAGACTGGGTCTGCTGTGTATATACTGGGTCTGCTGTGTAGACTGGGTCTGCTGGGTCTGCTGTGTAGACTGGGTCTGCTGTGTAGACTGGGTCTGCTGGATCTGCTGTGTAGACTGGGTCTGCTGGGTCTACTGTGTAGACTGGGTATGATGTGTAGACTGGATCTGCTGTGTAGACTGGGTCTGCTGGGTAGACTGGGTTTACTGGGTCTGCTGGGCCTGTTGGGTCTGCTGGGTCTACTGTGTAGACTGGGTTTACTGGGTCTGCTGGGTCTGCTGTGTAGACTGGGTTCACTTTGTCTGCTGTGTCTACTGGGTCTGCTGGGTAGACTGGGTCTGCTGTGTAGACTGGGTCTGCTGTGTAGACTGGGTCTGCTGAGGTAGACTGGTCCACTGGGTAGACTGGGTCTGCTGTGGAGACTGGGTATGCTGGGTCTGCTGTGTAGACTGGGACTGCTGGGTCTGCTGTGTAGACTGGGTCTGCTGGGTAGACTGGGTCTGCTGGGTCTGCTGGGTCTGCTGTGTAGACTGGGTCTGCTGGGTAGACTGGGTCTGCTGGGTGTACTGTGTAGACTGGGTATGCTGGGTAGACTGGGTCTGCTGTGTAGACTGGGTCTGCTGGGTTTACTGGGTCTGCTGGGTCTGTTGGGTCTGCTGGGTCTACTGTGTAGACTGGGTTTACTGGGTCTGCTGTGTAGACTGGGTTTACTTGGTCTGCTGGGTCTACTGGGTCTGCTGGGTAGACTGGGTCTGCTGTGTAGACTGGGTCTGCTGGGTCTGCTGGGTAGACTGGGTCTGCTGTGTATATACTGGGTCTGCTGTGTAGACTGGGTCTGCTGTGTAGACTGGGTCTGCTGGATCTGCTGTGTAGACTGGGGCTGCTGGGTCTACTGTGTAGACTGGGTATGATGTGTAGACTGGGTCTACTGGGTCTGCTGGGTAGACTGGGTTTACTGGGTCTGCTGGGTCTGTTGGGTCTGCTGGGTCTACTGTGTAGACTGGGTTTACTGGGTCTGCTGGGTCTGCTGTGTAGACTGGGTTCACTCTGTCTGCTGTGTCTACTGGGTCTGCTGAGTCTGCTGTGTAGACTGGGTCTGCTGTGTAGACTGGGTCTGCTGGGTCTGCTGTGTAGACTGGGTCTGCTGTGTAGACTGGGTCTTGTAGACTGGGTCTGCTGTGTAGACTGGGTCTGCTGGGTCTGTTGGGTCTGCTGGGTCTACTGTGTAGACTGGGTTTACTGGGTCTGCTGTGTAGACTGGGTCTGATGTGTAGACTGGGTCTGCTGGGTAGACTGGGTCTTCTGGGTCTGCTGTGTAGACTGGGTCTGCTGTGTAGACTGGGTCTGCTGGGTAGACTGGGTCTGCTGGGTCTGCTGTGTAGACTGGGTCTGCTGGATCTGCTGTGTAGACTGGGTCTGCTGGGTCTACTGTGTAGACTGGGTATGCTGGGTAGACTGGGTCTGCTGTGTAGACTGGGTCTGCTGGGTAGACTGGGTTTACTGGGTCTGCTGGGTCTACTGTGTAAACTGGGTTTACTGGGTCTGCTGGGTATGCTGTGTAGACTGGGTTCACTGGGTCTGCTGTGTCTACTGGGTCTGCTGTGTAGACTGGGTCTGCTGGGTATGCTGTGTAGACTGGGTCTGCTGGGTAGACTGGGTTTGCTGGGTCTCTCTGCAGCTGCTATTGATCCATAGCACATTACTTCTGCTCTGATAGAGCACAGCATCAAACTGCTGGGACTACTGGGTCTGCTGGTTAGACTGGGTCTGCTGTGTAGACTGGGTCTGCTGTGTAGACTGGGTCTGCTGAGTAGACTGGGTCCACTGGGTAGACTGGGTCTGCTGGGTCTGCTGTGGAGACTGGGTATGCTGGGTCTGCTGTGTAGACTGGGTCTGCTGGGTCTGCTGTGTAGACTGGGTCTGCTGGGTAGACTGGGTCTGCTGGGTCTTCTGGGTCTGCTGTGTAGACTGGGTCTGCTGGGTAGACTGGGTCTGCTGGGTGTACTGTGTAGACTGGGTATGCTGGGTAGACTGGGTCTGCTGTGTAGACTGGGTCTGCTGGGTTTACTGGGTCTGCTGGGTCTGTTGGGTCTGCTGGGTCTACTGTGTAGACTGGGTTTACTGGGTCTGCTGTGTAGACTGGGTTTACTTGGTCTGCTGGGTCTACTGGGTCTGCTGGGTAGACTGGGTCTGCTGTGTAGACTGGGTCTGCTGGGTAGACTGGGTCTGCTGTGTATATACTGGGTCTGCTGTGTAGACTGGGTCTGCTGGGTCTGCTGTGTAGACTGGGTCTGCTGTGTAGACTGGGTCTGCTGGATCTGCTGTGTAGACTGGGTCTGCTGGGTCTACTGTGTAGACTGGGTATGATGTGTAGACTGGGTCTGCTGTGTAGACTGGGTCTGCTGGGTAGACTGGGTTTACTGGGTCTGCTGGGTCTGTTGGGTCTGCTGGGTCTACTGTGTAGACTGGGTTTACTGGGTCTGCTGTGTAGACTGGGTTCACTCTGTCTGCTGTGTCTACTGGGTCTGCTGGGTAGACTGGGTCTGCTGTGTAGACTGGGTCTGCTGAGTAGACTGGGTCCACTGGGTAGACTGGGTCTGCTGGGTCTGCTGTGGAGACTGGGTATGCTGGGTCTGCTGTGTAGACTGGGTCTGCTGGGTCTGCTGTGTAGACTGGGTCTGCTGGGTAGACTGGGTCTGCTGGGTCTCCTGTGTAGACTGGGTCTGCTGGGTAGACTGGGTCTGCTGGGTCTTCTGGGTCTGCTGTGTAGACTGGGTCTGCTGGGTAGACTGGGTCTGCTGGGTGTACTGTGTAGACTGGGTATGCTGGGTAGACTGGGTCTGCTGTGTAGACTGGGTCTGCTGGGTTTACTGGGTCTGCTGGGTCTGTTGGGTCTGCTGGGTCTACTGTGTAGACTGGGTTTACTGGGTCTGCTGTGTAGACTGGGTTTACTTGGTCTGCTGGGTCTACTGGGTCTGCTGGGTAGACTGGGTCTGCTGTGTAGACTGGGTCTGCTGGGTCTGCTGTGTAGACTGGGTCTGCTGTGTATACTGGGTCTGCTGTGTCTGCTGTGTAGACTGGGTCTGCTGTGTAGACTGGATCTGCTGGGTAGACTGGGTCTGCTGGGTAGACTGGGTCTGCTGGGAAGACTGGGTCTGCTGGGTAGACTAGGTCTGCTGGGTCTGCTGGGTTTGCTGGGTAGACTGGGTCTGCTGGGTAGACTAGGTCTGCTGGGTCTGCTGGGTAGACTGGGTTTGCTGGGTAGACTGGGTCTGCTGGGTCTGCTGTGTAGACTGGGTTTGCTGGGTAGATTGGGTCTGCTGGTTAGACTGGGTCTGCTGGGTAGACTAGGTCTGCTGGGTCTGCTGGGTAGACTGGGTTTGTTGGGTAGACTGGGTCTGCTGGGTCTACTGTGTAGACTGGGTATAATGGGTAGACTGGGTTTACTGGGTCTGCTGGGTCTCAAGGGTCTGCTGGGTCTACTGTGTAGACTGGGTTTACTGGGTCTGCTGGGTCTGCTGTGTAGACTGGGTTTACTGGGTCTGCTGGGTCTACTGGGTCTGCTGGGTCTGCTGTGTAGACTGGGTCTGCTGGGTACTGGGTCTGCTGTGTAGACTGGGTCTGCTGGGTCTGTTGGGTCTGCTGGGTCTACTGTGTAGACTGGGTTTACTGGGTCTGCTGGGTCTGCTGTGTAGACTGGGTTCACTGGTCTGCTGGTCTACTGGGTCTGCTGGGTCTGCTGTGTAGACTGGGTCTGCTGTGTAGACTGGGTCTGCTGGGTAGACTGGGTCTTCTGGGTCTGCTGTGTAGACTGGGTCTACTGTGTAGACTGGGTCTGCTGGGTCTGCTGGGTAGACTGGGTCTGCTGGGTCTGCTGTGTAGACTGGGTCTGCTGGATCTGCTGTGTAGACTGGGTCTGCTGGGTCTACTGTGTAGACTGGGTATGCTGGGTAGACTGGGTCTGCTGTGTAGACTGGGTCTGCTGGGTAGACTGGGTTTACTGGGTCTGCTGGGTCTGCTGGGTCTACTGTGTAGACTGGGTTTACTGGGTCTGCTGTGTAGACTGGGTTCACTGGGTCTGCTGTGTCTACTGGGTCTGCTGGGTCTGCTGTGTAGACTGGGTCTGCTGGGTAGACTGGGTCTGCTGTGTAGACTGGGTCTGCTGTGTAGACTGGGTCTGCTGGGTAGACTGGGTTTGCTGGGTCTCTCTGCTGCTGCTATTGATCCACAACACATTACTTCTGCTCTGATAGAGCGCAGCATCAAACTGCTGGGACTACTGGGTCTGCTGGTTAGACTGGGTCTGCTGTGTAGACTGGGTCTGCTGTGTAGACTGGGTCTGCTGAGTAGACTGGGTCCACTGGGTAGACTGGGTCTGCTGGGTCTGCTGTGGAGACTGGGTATGCTGGGTCTGCTGTGTAGACTGGGTCTGCTGGGTCTGCTGTGTAGACTGGGTCTGCTGGGTAGACTGGGTCTGCTGGGTCTGCTGTGTAGACTGGGTCTGCTGGGTAGACTGGGTCTGCTGGGTGTACTGTGTAGACTGGGTATGCTGGGTAGACTGGGTCTGCTGTGTAGACTGGGTCTGCTGGGTTTACTGGGTCTGCTGGGTCTGTAGGGTCTGCTGGGTCTACTGTGTAGACTGGGTTTACTGGGTCTGCTGTGTAGACTGGGTTTACTTGGTCTGCTGGGTCTACTGGGTCTGCTGGGTAGACTAGGTCTGCTGTGTAGACTGGGTCTGCTGGGTCTGCTGGGTAGACTGGGTCTGCTGTGTATATACTGGGTCTGCTGTGTAGACTGGGTCTGCTGGGTCTGCTGTGTAGACTGGGTCTGCTGTGTAGACTGGGTCTGCTGGATCTGCTGTGTAGACTGGGTCTGCTGGGTCTACTGTGTAGACTGGGTCTGCTGGGTATACTGTGTAGACTGGGTATGCTGGGTAGACTGGGTCTGCTGTGTAGACTGGGTCTGCTGGGTTTACTGGGTCTGCTGGGTCTGTTGGGTCTGCTGGGTCTACTGTGTAGACTGGGTTTACTGGGTCTGCTGTGTAGACTGTGTTTACTTGGTCTGCTGGGTCTACTGGGTCTGCTGGGTAGACTAGGTCTGCTGTGTAGACTGGGTCTGCTGGTCTGCTGGGTAGACTGGGTCTGCTGTCTGGGTCTGCTGTGTAGACTGGGTCTGCTGGGTCTGCTGGGTCTGCTGGGTCTGTAGACTGGGTCTGCTGTGTAGACTGGGTCTGCTGGATCTGCTGTGTAGACTGGGTCTGCTGGGTCTACTGTGTAGACTGGGTATGATGTGTAGACTGGATCTGCTGTGTAGACTGGGTCTGCTGGGTAGACTGGGTTTACTGGGTCTGCTGGGCCTGTTGGGTCTGCTGGGTCTACTGTGTAGACTGGGTTTACTGGGTCTGCTGGGTCTGCTGTGTAGACTGGGTTCACTTTGTCTGCTGTGTCTACTGGGTCTGCTGGGTAGACTGGGTCTGCTGTGTAGACTGGGTCTGCTGTGTAGACTGGGTCTGCTGAGTAGACTGCGTCCACTGGGTAGACTGGGTCTGCTGTGGAGACTGGGTATGCTGGGTAGACTGGGTCTGCTGGGTAGACTGGGTCTGCTGGGAAGACTGGGTCTGCTGGGTAGACTAGGTCTGCTGGGTCTGCTGGGTTTGCTGGGTAGACTGGGTCTGCTGGGTAGACTAGGTCTGCTGGGTCTGCTGGGTAGACTGGGTTTGCTGGGTAGACTGGGTCTGCTGGGTCTGCTGTGTAGACTGGGTTTGCTGGGTAGATTGGGTCTGCTGGTTAGACTGGGTCTGCTGGGTAGACTAGGTCTGCTGGGTCTGCTGGGTAGACTGGGTTTGTTGGGTAGACTGGGTCTGCTGGGTCTACTGTGTAGACTGGGTATAATGGGTAGACTGGGTTTACTGGGTCTGCTGGGTCTCAAGGGTCTGCTGGGTCTACTGTGTAGACTGGGTTTACTGGGTCTGCTGGGTCTGCTGTGTAGACTGGGTTTACTGGGTCTGCTGGGTCTACTGGGTCTGCTGGGTCTGCTGTGTAGACTGGGTCTGCTGGGTACTGGGTCTGCTGTGTAGACTGGGTCTGCTGGGTCTGTTGGGTCTGCTGGGTCTACTGTGTAGACTGGGTTTACTGGGTCTGCTGGTCTGCTGTGTAGACTGGGTTCACTGGGTCTGCTGTGTCTACTGGGTCTGCTGGGTCTGCTGTGTAGACTGGGTCTGCTGTGTAGACTGGGTCTGCTGGGTAGACTGGGTCTTCTGGGTCTGCTGTGTAGACTGGGTCTACTGTGTAGACTGGGTCTGCTGGGTCTGCTGGGTAGACTGGGTCTGCTGGGTCTGCTGTGTAGACTGGGTCTGCTGGATCTGCTGTGTAGACTGGGTCTGCTGGGTCTACTGTGTAGACTGGGTATGCTGGGTAGACTGGGTCTGCTGTGTAGACTGGGTCTGCTGGGTAGACTGGGTTTACTGGGTCTGCTGGGTCTGCTGGGTCTACTGTGTAGACTGGGTTTACTGGGTCTGCTGTGTAGACTGGGTTCACTGGGTCTGCTGTGTCTACTGGGTCTGCTGGGTCTGCTGTGTAGACTGGGTCTGCTGGGTAGACTGGGTCTGCTGGGTCTGCTGTGTAGACTGGGTCTGCTGTGTAGACTGGGTCTGCTGGGTAGACTGGGTTTGCTGGGTCTCTCTGCTGCTGCTATTGATCCACAACACATTACTTCTGCTCTGATAGAGCGCAGCATCAAACTGCTGGGACTACTGGGTCTGCTGGTTAGACTGGGTCTGCTGTGTAGACTGGGTCTGCTGTGTAGACTGGGTCTGCTGAGTAGACTGGGTCCACTGGGTAGACTGGGTCTGCTGGGTCTGCTGTGGAGACTGGGTATGCTGGGTCTGCTGTGTAGACTGGGTCTGCTGGGTCTGCTGTGTAGACTGGGTCTGCTGGGTAGACTGGGTCTGCTGGGTCTGCTGTGTAGACTGGGTCTGCTGGGTAGACTGGGTCTGCTGGGTGTACTGTGTAGACTGGGTATGCTGGGTAGACTGGGTCTGCTGTGTAGACTGGGTCTGCTGGGTTTACTGGGTCTGCTGGGTCTGTAGGGTCTGCTGGGTCTACTGTGTAGACTGGGTTTACTGGGTCTGCTGTGTAGACTGGGTTTACTTGGTCTGCTGGGTCTACTGGGTCTGCTGGGTAGACTAGGTCTGCTGTGTAGACTGGGTCTGCTGGGTCTGCTGGGTAGACTGGGTCTGCTGTGTATATACTGGGTCTGCTGTGTAGACTGGGTCTGCTGGGTCTGCTGTGTAGACTGGGTCTGCTGTGTAGACTGGGTCTGCTGGATCTGCTGTGTAGACTGGGTCTGCTGGGTCTACTGTGTAGACTGGGTCTGCTGGGTATACTGTGTAGACTGGGTATGCTGGGTAGACTGGGTCTGCTGTGTAGACTGGGTCTGCTGGGTTTACTGGGTCTGCTGGGTCTGTTGGGTCTGCTGGGTCTACTGTGTAGACTGGGTTTACTGGGTCTGCTGTGTAGACTGGGTTTACTTGGTCTGCTGGGTCTACTGGGTCTGCTGGGTAGACTAGGTCTGCTGTGTAGACTGGGTCTGCTGGGTCTGCTGGGTAGACTGGGTCTGCTGTGTATATACTGGGTCTGCTGTGTAGACTGGGTCTGCTGGGTCTGCTGTGTAGACTGGGTCTGCTGTGGACTGGGTCTGCTGGATCTGCTGTGTAGACTGGGTCTGCTGGGTCTACTGTGTAGACTGGGTCTGCTGGGTATACTGTGTAGACTGGGTATGCTGGGTAGACTGGGTCTGCTGTGTAGACTGGGTCTGCTGGGTTTACTGGGTCTGCTGGGTCTGTTGGGTCTGCTGGGTCTACTGTGTAGACTGGGTTTACTGGGTCTGCTGTGTAGACTGGGTTTACTTGGTCTGCTGGGTCTACTGGGTCTGCTGGGTAGACTAGGTCTGCTGTGTAGACTGGGTCTGCTGGGTCTGCTGGGTTTACTGGGTCTGCTGTGTAGACTGGGTTTACTTGGTCTGCTGGGTCTACTGGGTCTGCTGGGTAGACTAGGTCTGCTGTGTAGACTGGGTCTGCTGGGTCTGCTGGGTAGACTGGGTCTGCTGTGTATATACTGGGTCTGCTGTGTAGACTGGGTCTGCTGGGTCTGCTGTGTAGACTGGGTCTGCTGTGTAGACTGGGTCTGCTGGATCTGCTGTGTAGACTGGGTCTGCTGGGTCTACTGTGTAGACTGGGTATGATGTGTAGACTGGATCTGCTGTGTAGACTGGGTCTGCTGGGTAGACTGGGTTTACTGGGTCTGCTGGGCCTGTTGGGTCTGCTGGGTCTACTGTGTAGACTGGGTTTACTGGGTCTGCTGGGTCTGCTGTGTAGACTGGGTTCACTTTGTCTGCTGTGTCTACTGGGTCTGCTGGGTAGACTGGGTCTGCTGTGTAGACTGGGTCTGCTGTGTAGACTGGGTCTGCTGAGTAGACTGCGTCCACTGGGTAGACTGGGTCTGCTGTGGAGACTGGGTATGCTGGGTCTGCTGTGTAGACTGGGTCTGCTGGGTCTGCTGTGTAGACTGGGTCTGCTGGGTAGACTGGGTCTGCTGGGTCTGCTGGGTCTGCTGTGTAGACTGGGTCTGCTGGGTAGACTGGGTCTGCTGGGTGTACTGTGTAGACTGGGTATGCTGGGTAGACTGGGTCTGCTGTGTAGACTGGGTCTGCTGGGTTTACTGGGTCTGCTGGGTCTGTTGGGTCTGCTGGGTCTACTGTGTAGACTGGGTTTACTGGGTCTGCTGTGTAGACTGGGTTTACTTGGTCTGCTGGGTCTACTGGGTCTGCTGGGTAGACTGGGTCTGCTGTGTAGACTGGGTCTGCTGGGTCTGCTGGGTAGACTGGGTCTGCTGTGTATATACTGGGTCTGCTGTCTGGGTCTGCTGTGTAGACTGGGTCTGCTGGATCTGCTGTGTAGACTGGGGCTGCTGGGTCTACTGTGTAGACTGGGTATGATGTGTAGACTGGGTCTGCTGGGTAGACTGGGTTTACTGGGTCTGCTGGGTCTGTTGGGTCTGCTGGGTCTACTGTGTAGACTGGGTTTACTGGGTCTGCTGGGTCTGCTGTGTAGACTGGGTTCACTCTGTCTGCTGTGTCTACTGGGTCTGCTGAGTCTGCTGTGTAGACTGGGTCTGCTGGGTCTGCTGTGTAGACTGGGTCTGCTGGGTCTGCTGTGTAGACTGGGTCTGCTGTGTAGACTGGGTCTTGTAGACTGGGTCTGCTGTGTAGACTGGGTCTGCTGGGTCTGTTGGGTCTGCTGGGTCTACTGTGTAGACTGGGTTTACTGGGTCTGCTGGGTCTGCTGTGTAGACTGGGTCTGATGTGTAGACTGGGTCTGCTGGGTAGACTGGGTCTTCTGGGTCTGCTGTGTAGACTGGGACTGCTGTGTAGACTGGGTCTGCTGGGTAGACTGGGTCTGCTGGGTCTGCTGTGTAGACTGGGTCTGCTGGATCTGCTGTGTAGACTGGGTCTGCTGGGTCTACTGTGTAGACTGGGTATGCTGGGTAGACTGGGTCTGCTGTGTAGACTGGGTCTGCTGGGTAGACTGGGTTTACTGGGTCTGCTGGGTCTACTGTGTAAACTGGGTTTACTGGATCTGCTGGGTCTGCTGTGTAGACTGGGTTCACTGGGTCTGCTGTGTCTACTGGGTCTGCTGTGTAGACTGGGTCTGCTGGGTATGCTGTGTAGACTGGGTCTGCTGGGTAGACTGGGTTTGCTGGGTCTCTGCTGCTGCTATTGATCCATAGCACATTACTTCTGCTCTGATAGAGCACAGCATCAAACTGCTGGGACTACTGGGTCTGCTGGTTAGACTGGGTCTGCTGTGTAGACTGGGTCTGCTGTGTAGACTGGGTCTGCTGAGTAGACTGGGTCCACTGGGTAGACTGGGTCTGCTGGGTCTGCTGTGGAGACTGGGTATGCTGGGTCTGCTGTGTAGACTGGGTCTGCTGGGTCTGCTGTGTAGACTGGGTCTGCTGGGTAGACTGGGTCTGCTGGGTCTTCTGGGTCTGCTGTGTAGACTGGGTCTGCTGGGTAGACTGGGTCTGCTGGGTGTACTGTGTAGACTGGGTATGCTGGGTAGACTGGGTCTGCTGTGTAGACTGGGTCTGCTGGGTTTACTGGGTCTGCTGGGTCTGTTGGGTCTGCTGGGTCTACTGTGTAGACTGGGTTTACTGGGTCTGCTGTGTAGACTGGGTTTACTTGGTCTGCTGGGTCTACTGGGTCTGCTGGGTAGACTGGGTCTGCTGTGTAGACTGGGTCTGCTGGGTAGACTGGGTCTGCTGTGTATATACTGGGTCTGCTGTGTAGACTGGGTCTGCTGGGTCTGCTGTGTAGACTGGGTCTGCTGTGTAGACTGGGTCTGCTGGATCTGCTGTGTAGACTGGGTCTGCTGGGTCTACTGTGTAGACTGGGTATGATGTGTAGACTGGGTCTGCTGTGTAGACTGGGTCTGCTGGGTAGACTGGGTTTACTGGGTCTGCTGGGTCTGTTGGGTCTGCTGGGTCTACTGTGTAGACTGGGTTTACTGGGTCTGCTGGGTCTGCTGTGTAGACTGGGTTCACTCTGTCTGCTGTGTCTACTGGGTCTGCTGGGTAGACTGGGTCTGCTGTGTAGACTGGGTCTGCTGAGTAGACTGGGTCCACTGGGTAGACTGGGTCTGCTGGGTCTGCTGTGGAGACTGGGTATGCTGGGTCTGCTGTGTAGACTGGGTCTGCTGGGTCTGCTGTGTAGACTGGGTCTGCTGGGTAGACTGGGTCTGCTGGGTCTGCTGTGTAGACTGGGTCTGCTGGGTAGACTGGGTCTGCTGGTCTTCTGGGTCTGCTGTGTAGACTGGGTCTGCTGGGTAGACTGGGTCTGCTGGGTGTACTGTGTAGACTGGGTATGCTGGGTAGACTGGGTCTGCTGTGTAGACTGGGTCTGCTGGGTTTACTGGGTCTGCTGGGTCTGTTGGGTCTGCTGGGTCTACTGTGTAGACTGGGTTTACTGGGTCTGCTGTGTAGACTGGGTTTACTTGGTCTGCTGGGTCTGCTGGGTAGACTGGGTCTGCTGTAGACTGGGTCTGCTGGGTCTGCTGTAGACTGGGTCTGCTGTGTATACTGGGTCTGCTGTGTCTGCTGTGTATACTGGGTCTGCTGTGTAGACTGGGTCTGCTGGGTAGACTGGGTCTGTGGGTAGACTGGGTCTGCTGGGAAGACTGGGTCTGCTGGGTAGACTGGTCTGCTGGGTCTGCTGGGTCTGCTGGGTAGACTGGGTCTGCTGGGTAGACTAGGTCTGCTGGGTCTGCTGGGTAGACTGGGTTTGCTGGGTAGACTGGGTCTGCTGGGTCTGCTGTGTAGACTGGGTTTGCTGGAGTAGATTGGGTCTGCTGGTTAGACTGGGTCTGCTGGGTCTGGTCTGCTGGGTCTGCTGGGTAGACTGGGTTTGTTGGGTAGACTGGGTCTGCTGGGTCTACTGTGTAGACTGGGTATAATGGGTAGACTGGGTTTACTGGGTTTACTGGGTCTGCTGGGTAGACTGGGTCTGCTGGGTTTACTGGGTCTGCTGGGTCTGTAGGGTCTGCTGGGTCTACTGTGTAGACTGGGTTTACTGGGTCTGCTGTGTAGACTGGGTTTACTGGGTTTACTGGGTCTGCTGTGTAGACTGGGTCTGCTGGGTTTACTGGGTCTGCTGGGTCTGTAGGGTCTGCTGGGTCTACTGTGTAGACTGGGTTTGCTGGGTCTGCTGTGTAGACTGGGTTTACTGGTCTGCTGGGTCTACTGGGTCTGCTGGGTAGACTAGGTCTGCTGTGTAGACTGGGTCTGCTGGGTCTGCTGGGTAGACTGGGTCTGCTGTGTATATACTGGGTCTGCTGTGTAGACTGGGTCTGCTGGGTCTGCTGTGTAGACTGGGTCTGCTGTGTAGACTGGGTCTGCTGGATCTGCTGTGTAGACTGGGTCTGCTGGGTCTACTGTGTACTGGGTGCTGGTATACTGTGTAGACTGGGTATGCTGGGTAGACTGGGTCTGCTGTGTAGACTGGGTCTGCTGGGTTTACTGGGTCTGCTGGGTCTGTTGGGTCTGCTGGGTCTACTGTGTAGACTGGGTTTACTGGGTCTGCTGTGTAGACTGGGTTTACTTGGTCTGCTGGGTCTACTGGGTCTGCTGGGTAGACTAGGTCTGCTGTGTAGACTGGGTCTGCTGGGTCTGCTGGGTAGACTGGGTCTGCTGTGTATATACTGGGTCTGCTGTGTAGACTGGGTCTGCTGGGTCTGCTGTGTAGACTGGGTCTGCTGTGTAGACTGGGTCTGCTGGATCTGCTGTGTAGACTGGGTCTGCTGGGTCTGCTGTGTAGACTGGGTCTGCTGGGTATACTGTGTAGACTGGGTGCTGCTGGGTCTGCTGTGTAGACTGGGTCTGCTGGTTTACTGGGTCTGCTGGGTCTGTTGGGTCTGCTGGGTCTACTGTGTAGACTGGGTTTACTGGGTCTGTGTAGACTGGGTTTACTTGGTCTGCTGGGTCTACTGGGTCTGCTGGGTAGACTGGTCTGCTGTGTAGACTGGGTCTGCTGGGTCTGCTGGGTTTACTGGGTCTGCTGTGTAGACTGGGTTTACTGGGTCTGCTGGGTCTACTGGGTCTGCTGGTAGACTAGGTCTGCTGTGTAGACTGGGTCTGCTGGGTCTGCTGGGTAGACTGGGTCTGCTGGGGTCTGCTGTGTAGACTGGGTCTGCTGGGTCTGCTGTAGACTGGGTCTGGGTCTGCTGGATCTGCTGTGTAGACTGGGTCTGCTGGGTCTACTGTGTAGACTGGGTATGATGTGTAGACTGGATCTGCTGTGTAGACTGGGTCTGCTGGGTAGACTGGGTTTACTGGGTCTGCTGGGCCTGTTGGGTCTGCTGGGTCTACTGTGTAGACTGGGTTTACTGGGTCTGCTGGGTCTGCTGTGTAGACTGGGTTCACTTTGTCTGCTGTGTCTACTGGGTCTGCTGGGTAGACTGGGTCTGCTGTGTAGACTGGGTCTGCTGTGTAGACTGGGTCTGCTGAGTAGACTGGGTCACTGGGTAGACTGGGTCTGCTGTGGAGACTGGGTATGCTGGGTCTGCTGTGTCTGGGTCTGCTGGGTCTGCTGTGTAGACTGGGTCTGCTGGGTAGACTGGGTCTGCTGGGTCTGCTGGGTCTGCTGTGTAGACTGGGTCTGCTGGGTAGACTGGGTCTGCTGGGTGTACTGTGTAGACTGGGTATGCTGGGTAGACTGGGTCTGCTGTGTAGACTGGGTCTGCTGGGTTTACTGGGTCTGCTGGGTCTGTTGTCTGCTGGGTCTACTGTGTAGACTGGGTTTACTGGGTCTGCTGTGTAGACTGGGTTTACTGGGTCTGCTGGGTCTACTGGGTCTGCTGGGTAGACTGGGTCTGCTGTGTAGACTGGGTCTGCTGGGTCTGCTGGGTAGACTGGGTCTGCTGTGTATATACTGGGTCTGCTGTGTAGACTGGGTCTGCTGTGAGACTGGGTCTGCTGGATCTGCTGTGTAGACTGGGGCTGCTGGGTCTACTGTGTAGACTGGGTATGATGTACTGGGTCTGCTGGGTAGACTGGGTTTACTGGGTCTGCTGGGTCTGTTGGGTCTGGGTCTGCTGTGTAGACTGGGTTTTACTGCTGGGGTCTGCTGTGTAGACTGGGTTCACTCTGTCTGCTGTGTCTGGGTCTGCTGGGTCTGCTGTGTAGACTGGGTCTGCTGGGTCTGCTGTGTAGACTGGGTCTGCTGGGTCTGCTGTGTAGACTGGGTCTGCTGTGTAGACTGGGTCTTGTAGACTGGGTCTGCTGTGTAGACTGGGTCTGCTGGGTCTGTTGGGTCTGCTGGGTCTACTGTGTAGACTGGGTTTACTGGGTCTGCTGGGTCTGCTGTGTAGACTGGGTCTGATGTGTAGACTGGGTCTGCTGGGTAGACTGGTCTTCTGGGTCTGCTGTGTAGACTGGGACTGCTGTGTAGACTGGGTCTGCTGGGTAGACTGGGTCTGCTGGGTCTGCTGTGTGGACTGGGTCTGCTGGATCTGCTGTGTAGACTGGGTCTGCTGGGTCTACTGTGTAGACTGGGTATGCTGGGTAGACTGGGTCTGCTGTGTAGACTGGGTCTGCTGGGTAGACTGGGTTTACTGGGTCTGCTGGGTCTACTGTGTAAACTGGGTTTACTGGATCTGCTGGGTCTGCTGTGTAGACTGGGTTCACTGGGTCTGCTGTGTCTACTGGGTCTGCTGTGTAGACTGGGTCTGCTGGGTATGCTGTAGACTGGGTCTGCTGGGTCTGACTGGGTTTGACTGGGTCTCTCTGCTGCTGCTATTGATCCATAGCACATCTTCTGCTCTGATAGAGCACAGCATCAAACTGCTGGGACTACTGGGTCTGCTGGTTAGACTGGGTCTGCTGTGTAGACTGGGTCTGCTGTGTAGACTGGGTCTGCTGGGTAGACTGGGTCCACTGGGTAGACTGGGTCTGCTGGGTCTGCTGTGGAGACTGGGTATGCTGGGTCTGCTGTGTAGACTGGGTCTGCTGGGTCTGCTGTGCAGACTGGGTCTGCTGGGTAGACTGGGTCTGCTGGGTCTTCTGGGTCTGCTGTGTAGACTGGGTCTGCTGGGTAGACTGGGTCTGCTGGGTGTACTGTGTAGACTGGGTATGCTGGGTAGACTGGGTCTGCTGTGTAGACTGGGTCTGCTGGGTTTACTGGGTCTGCTGGGTCTGTTGGGTCTGCTGGGTCTACTGTGTAGACTGGGTTTACTGGGTCTGCTGTGTAGACTGGGTTTACTTGGTCTGCTGGGTCTACTGGGTCTGCTGGGTAGACTGGGTCTGCTGTGTAGACTGGGTCTGCTGGGTAGACTGGGTCTGCTGTGTATATACTGGGTCTGCTGTGTAGACTGGGTCTGCTGGGTCTGCTGTGTAGACTGGGTCTGCTGTGTAGACTGGGTCTGCTGGATCTGCTGTGCAGACTGGGTCTGCTGGGTCTACTGTGTAGACTGGGTATGATGTGTAGACTGGGTCTGCTGTGTAGACTGGGTCTGCTGGGTAGACTGGGTTTACTGGGTCTGCTGGGTCTGTTGGGTCTGCTGGGTCTACTGTGTAGACTGGGTTTACTGGGTCTGCTGGGTCTGCTGTGTAGACTGGGTTCACTCTGTCTGCTGTGTCTACTGGGTCTGCTGGGTAGACTGGGTCTGCTGTGTAGACTGGGTCTGCTGAGTAGACTGGGTCCACTGGGTAGACTGGGTCTGCTGGGTCTGCTGTGGAGACTGGGTATGCTGGGTCTGCTGTGTGACTGGGTCTGCTGGGTCTGCTGTGTGGACTGGGTCTGCTGGTAGACTGGGTCTGCTGGGTCTGCTGTAGACTGGGTCTGCTGGGTAGACTGGGTCTGCTGTCTTCTGGGTCTGCTGTGTAGACTGGGTCTGCTGGGTAGACTGGGTCTGCTGGGTGTACTGTGTAGACTGGGTATGCTGGGTAGACTGGGTCTGCTGTGTAGACTGGGTCTGCTGGGTTTACTGGGTCTGCTGGGTCTGTTGGGTCTGCTGGGTCTACTGTGTAGACTGGGTTTACTGGGTCTGCTGTGTAGACTGGGTTTTTACTTGGTCTGCTGGGTCTGCTGGGTACTGGGTCTGCTGGGCTGGGACTGGGTCTGCTGTGTAGACTGGGTCTGCTGTATACTGGGTCTGCTGTGTCTGCTGTGTAGACTGGGTCTGCTGTGTAGACTGGGTCTGCTGGGCCTGCTGTGACTGGACTGGGAAGTCTGCTGGGTAGACTGGGTCTGCTGGGTCTGCTGGGTTTGCTGTGTAGACTGGGTCTGCTGGGTGCACTAGGTCTGCTGGGTCTGCTGGGTAGACTGGGTCTGCTGGGTAGACTGGGTCTGCTGGGTCTGCTGTGTAGACTGGGTTTGCTGGGTAGATTGGGTCTGCTGGGTCTGCTGGGTAGACTGGGTCTGCTGGGTAGACTGGGTCTGCTGGGTTTGCTGTGTAGACTGGGCCTGCTGGGTCTACTGTGTGTAGACTGGGTCTAATGGGTCTGACTGGGTTTACTGGGTCTGCTGGGTCTCAAGGGTCTGCTGGGTCTACTGTGTATACTGGGTTTACTGCTGTGTAGACTGGGTTTACTAGGTCTGCTGGGTCTGCTGGGTCTGCTGGGTCTGCTGTGTAGACTGGGTCTGCTGGGTGGGTCTGCTGTGTAGACTGGGTCTGCTGGGTCTGTTGGGTCTGCTGGGTCTGCTGTGTAGACTGGGTCTGCTGGGTCTGCTGGGTCTGCTGTGTAGACTGGGTTCACTGGGTCTGTGTGTCTACTGGGTCTGCTGGGTCTGCTGTAGACTGGGTCTGCTGTGTAGACTGGGTCTGCTGGGTGACTGGGTCTTCTGGGTCTGCTGTGTAGACTGGGTCTGCTGTGTAGACTGGGTCTGCTGGGTCTGCTGGGTCTGTTGGGTCTGCTGGGTCTGCTGTGTAGACTGGGTCTGCTGGATCTGCTGTGTAGACTGGGTCTGCTGGGTCTACTGTGTAGACTGGGTATGCTGGGTAGACTGGGTCTGCTGTGTAGACTGGGTCTGCTGGGTAGACTGGAGTTTACTGGGTCTGCTGGGTCTGCTGGGTCTACTGTGTAGACTGGGTTTACTGTCTGCTGTGTAGACTGGGTTCACTGGGTCTGCTGTGTCTACTGGGTCTGCTGGGTCTGCTGTGTAGACTGGGTCTGCTGGGTAGACTGGGTCTGCTGGGTCTGCTGTAGACTGGGTCTGCTGTGTACTGGGTCTGCTGGGTCTGCTTGGGTCTGCTGGGTGGGTCTGCTGGGTAGACTGGGTCTGCTGGGTAGACTGGGTCTGCTGGGAAGACTGGGTCTGCTGGGTAGACTAGGTCTGCTGGGTCTGCTGGGTTTGCTGGGTAGACTGGGTCTGCTGGGTAGACTAGGTCTGCTGGGTCTGCTGGGTAGACTGGGTTTGCTGGGTAGACTGGGTCTGCTGGGTCTGCTGTGGAGACTGGGTTTGCTGGGTAGATGGGTCTGCTGGTTAGACTGGGTCTGCTGGGTAGACTAGGTCTGCTGGGTCTGCTGGGTAGACTGGGTTTGTTGGGTAGACTGGGTCTGCTGGGTCTACTGTGTAGACTGGGTCTGCTGGGTTTGCTGGGTCTGCTGGGTCTCAAGGGTCTGCTTGGGTCTACTGTGTAGACTGGGTTTTACTGGGTCTGCTGTGTAGACTGGGTTTGCTGGGTCTGCTGGGTCTGTGGGTCTGCTGGGTCTGCTGTGTAGACTGGGTCTGCTGTGTACTGGGTCTGCTGTGTTTTACTGGGTCTGCTGGGTCTGTTGGGTCTGCTGGGTCTACTGTGTAGACTGGGTTTACTGGGTCTGCTGTCTGCTAGACTGGGTTCACTGGGTCTGCTGTGTCTACTGGGTCTGCTGGGTCTGCTGTGTAGACTGGGTCTGCTGTGTAGACTGGGTCTGCTGGGTAGACTGGGTCTGCTGGGTCTGCTGTAGACTGGGTCTGCTGTGTAGACTGGGTCTGCTGGGTCTGCTGGGTAGACTGGGTCTGCTGGGTCTGCTGTGTAGACTGGGTCTGCTGGATCTGCTGTGTAGACTGGGTCTGCTGGGTCTACTGTGTAGACTGGGTATGCTGGGTAGACTGGGTCTGCTGTGTAGACTGGGTCTGCTGGGTAGACTGGGTTTTACTGGGTCTGCTGGGTCTGTTAGACTGGGTTTACTGGGTCTGCTGTGTAGACTGGGTTCACTGGGTCTGCTGTGTCTACTGGGTCTGCTGGGTCTGCTGTGTAGACTGGGTTGCTGGGTAGACTGGGGTCTGCTGGGTCTGCTGTCTACTGGGTCTGCTGTGTAGACTGGGTCTGCTGTGTAGACTGGGTCTGCTGGGTCTCTCTGCTGACTGGGATCCCACATTACTTCTGGATAGGTCGCTCAAACTGGGGACTGCTGGGTCTGCTGGTTAGACTGGGTCTGCTGTGTAGACTGGGTCTGCTGTGTAGACTGGGTCTGCTGAGTAGACTGGGTCCACTGGGTAGACTGGGTCTGCTGGGTCTGCTGTGGAGACTGGGTATGCTGGGTCTGCTGTGGACTGGGTCTGCTGGGTCTGCTGTGTAGACTGGGTCTGCTGGGTAGACTGGGTCTGCTGTGTAGACTGGGTTTACTGCTGCTGGGTCTACTGGGTCTGGGGTCTGCTGTGTAGACTGGGTCTGCTGGGTACTGGGTCTGCTGTAGACTGGGTCTGTTCTGCTGGGTCTGCTGGGTCTACTGTGTAGACTGGGTTTACTGGGTCTGCTGAGTCTGCTGTGTAGACTGGGTTCACTGGGTCTGCTGTGTCTACTGGGTCTGCTGGGTCTGCTGTGTGAGACTGGGTCTGCTGTGTCTGGGTCTGCTGGGTAGACTGGGTCTTCTGGGTCTGCTGTGTAGACTGGGTCTACTGTGTAGACTGGGTCTGCTGGGTCTGCTGGGTAGACTGGGTCTGCTGGGTCTGCTGTGTGGACTGGGTCTGCTGGATCTGCTGTGTAGACTGGGTCTGCTGGGTCTGTGTGTAGACTGGGCATGCTGGGTAGACTGGGTCTGCTGTGTAGACTGGGTCTGCTGGGTGACTGGGTCTGCTGGGTCTGCTGGGTCTGCTGGGTCTACTGTGTAGACTGGGTTTACTGGGTCTGCTGTGTAGACTGGGTTCACTGGGTCTGCTGTGTCTACTGGGTCTGCTGGGTCTGCTGTGTAGACTGGGTCTGCTGGGTAGACTGGGTCTGCTGGGTCTGCTGTGTAGACTGGGTCTGCTGTGTAGACTGGGTCTGCTGGGTAGACTGGGTTTGCTGGGTCTCTCTGCTGTCTGCTGGATCCACAGCACGGGTTCTGCTCTGATAGACTGCAGCATCAAACTGCTGGGACTACTGGGTCTGCTGGTTAGACTGGGTCTGCTGTGGACTGGGTCTGCTGTGTGACTGGGTCTGCTGAGTAGACTGGGTCCACTGGGTAGACTGGGTCTGCTGGGTCTGCTGTGGAGACTGGGTATGCTGGGTCTGCTGTGTAGACTGGGTCTGCTGGGTCTGCTGTGTAGACTGGGTCTGCTGGGTAGACTGGGTCTGCTGGGTCTGCTGTGTAGACTGGGTCTGCTGGGTAGACTGGGTCTGCTGGGTGTACTGTGTAGACTGGGTATGCTGGGTAGACTGGGTCTGCTGTGTAGACTGGGTCTGCTGGGTTTTGGGTCTGCTGGGTCTGTAGGGTCTGCTGGGTCTACTGTAGACTGGGTTTACTGGGTCTGCTGTGTAGACTGGGTTTACTTGGTCTGCTGGGTCTACTGGGTCTGCTGGGTAGACTAGGTCTGCTGTGTAGACTGGGTCTGCTGGGTCTGCTGGGTAGACTGGGTCTGCTGTGTATATACTGGGTCTGCTGTGTAGACTGGGTCTGCTGGGTCTGCTGTGTAGACTGGGTCTGCTGTGTAGACTGGGTCTGCTGGATCTGCTGTGTAGACTGGGTCTGCTGGGTCTACTGTGTAGACTGGGTCTGCTGGGTATACTGTGTAGACTGGGTATGCTGGGTAGACTGGGTCTGCTGTGTAGACTGGGTCTGCTGGGTTTACTGTGTCTGCTGGGTCTGTTGGGTCTGCTGGGTCTACTGTGTAGACTGGGTTTACTGGGTCTGCTGTGTAGACTGGGTTTACTTGGTCTGCTGGGTCTACTGGGTCTGCTGGGTAGACTAGGTCTGCTGTGTAGACTGGGTCTGCTGGGTCTGCTGGGTAGACTGGGTCTGCTGTGTATATACTGGGTCTGCTGTGTAGACTGGGTCTGCTGTGTAGACTGGGTCTGCTGTGTAGACTGGGTCTGCTGGATCTGCTGTGTAGACTGGGTCTGCTGGGTCTACTGTGTAGACTGGGTATGATGTGTAGACTGGATCTGCTGTGTAGACTGGGTCTGCTGGGTAGACTGGGTTTACTGGGTCTGCTGGGCCTGTTGGGTCTGCTGGGTCTACTGTGTAGACTGGGTTTACTGGGTCTGCTGTGTAGACTGGGTCTGCTGGGTCTGCTGTGTAGACTGGGTCTGCTGGGTAGACTGGGTCTGCTGGGTCTGGGTCTGTGTAGACTGGGTCTGCTGGGTAGACTGGGTCTGCTGGGTGTGCTGTGTAGACTGGGTATGCTGGGTAGACTGGGTCTGCTGTGTAGACTGGGTCTGCTGGGTAGACTGGGTTTGCTGGGTCTGTAGGGTCTGCTGGGTCTGCTGTGTAGACTGGGTTTACTGGGTCTGCTGTGTAGACTGGGTTTACTTGGTCTGCTGGGTCTACTGGGTCTGCTGGGTAGACTGGTCTGCTGTGTAGACTGGGTCTGACTGGGTCTGCTGGGTAGACTGGGTCTGCTGTGTATATACTGGGTCTGCTGTGTAGACTGGGTCTGCTGGGTCTGCTGTGTAGACTGGGTCTGCTGTGTAGACTGGGTCTGCTGGATCTGCTGTGTAGACTGGGTCTGCTGGGTCTACTGTGTAGACTGGGTCTGCTGGGTATACTGTGTAGACTGGGTATGCTGGGTAGACTGGGTCTGCTGTGTAGACTGGGTCTGCTGGGTTTACTGTGTCTGCTGGGTCTGTTGGGTCTGCTGGGTCTACTGTGTAGACTGGGTTTACTGGGTCTGCTGTGTAGACTGGGTTTTGCTTGGTCTGCTGGGTCTACTGGGTCTGCTGGGTAGACTGGGTCTGCTGTGTAGACTGGGTCTGCTGGGTAGACTGGGTCTGTGTGTATATACTGGGTCTGCTGTGTGGGTCTGCTGGGTCTGCTGTGTAGACTGGGTCTGCTGTGTAGACTGGGTCTGCTGGATCTGCTGTGTAGACTGGGTCTGCTGGGTCTACTGTGGACTGGGTATGATGTGTAGACTGGATCTGCTGTGTAGACTGGGTCTGCTGGGTCTGCTGGGTTTACTGGGTCTGCTGGGCCTGTTGGGTCTGCTGGGTCTACTGTGTCTGACTGGGTTTACTGGGTCTGCTGGGTCTGCTGTGTAGACTGGGTTCACTTTGTCTGCTGTGTCTACTGGGTCTGCTGGGTAGACTGGGTCTGCTGGGGGTCTGCTGTGTAGACTGGGTCTGCTGGTAGACTGGGTCCACTGGGTAGACTGGGTCTGCTGTGGAGACTGGGTATGCTGGGTCTGCTGTGTCTGGGTCTGCTGGGTCTGCTGTGTAGACTGGGTCTGCTGGGTCTGCTGGGTCTGCTGTGTTAGACTGGGTCTGCTGGGTGACTGGGTCTGCTGGGTGTGCTGTGTAGACTGGGTCTGCTGGGTAGACTGGGTCTGCTGTGTAGACTGGGTCTGCTGGGTTTACTGGGTCTGCTGGGTCTGTTGGGTCTGCTGGGTCTACTGTGTAGACTGGGTTTGCTGGGTCTGCTGTGTAGACTGGGTTTGCTTGGTCTGCTGGGTCTACTGGGTCTGCTGGGTAGACTGGGTCTGCTGTGTAGACTGGGTCTGCTGGGTCTGCTGGGTATACTGGGTCTGCTGTGTCTGCTGGGTCTGCTGGGTCTGCTGTGTAGACTGGGTCTGCTGGGTAGACTGGGTCTGCTGGGTCTGCTGTGTAGACTGGGTCTGCTGGGTCTACTGTGTCTGACTGGGTATGCTGTGTAGACTGGGTCTGCTGGGTCTGCTGGGTTACTGGGTCTGCTGGGTAGTCTGGGTCTGGGTCTGCTGGGTCTGCTGTGTAGACTGGGTCTGCTGTGTAGACTGGGTCTGCTGGGTCTGCTGTGTAGACTGGGTCTGGGTCTGTCTGGGTCTACTGGGTCTGCTGGGTCTGCTGTGTAGACTGGGTCTGCTGGGTAGACTGGGTCTGCTGGGTCTGCTGGGTCTGCTGTGTAGACTGGGTCTGCTGGGTAGGGGTCTGCTGGGTCTGCTGGGTCTGCTGTGTAGACTGGGTCTGCTGGGTAGACTGGGTCTGCTGGGTGTACTGTGTAGACTGGGTATGCTGGGTAGACTGGGTCTGCTGTGTAGACTGGGTCTGCTGGGTTTACTGGGTCTGCTGGGTCTGTTGGGTCTGCTGGTCTACTGTGTAGACTGGGTTTACTGGGTCTGCTGTGGTGAACTGGGTTTGCTGGTCTGCTGGGTCTACTGGGTCTGCTGGGTAGACTGGGTCTGCTGTGTAGACTGGGTCTGCTGGGTCTGCTGTGTAGACTGGGTCTGCTGTGTATGCTGGGTCTGCTGGGTCTGCTGTGTAGACTGGGTCTGCTGTGTAGACTGGGTCTGCTGGGTAGACTGGGTCTGCTGGGTAGACTGGGTCTGCTGGGGAAGACTGGGTCTGCTGGGTAGACTGGGTCTGCTGGGTGCACTGGGTCTGCTGGGTTTGCTGGGTAGACTGGGTCTGCTGGTTAGACTAGGTCTGCTGGGTCTGCTGGGTAGACTGGGTTTGCTGGGTAGACTGGGTCTGCTGGGTCTGCTGTGTAGACTGGGTTTGCTGGGTAGATTGGGTCTGCTGGTTAGACTGGGTCTGCTGGGTAGACTAGGTCTGCTGGGTCTGCTGGGTAGACTGGGTTTGTTGGGTTTGACTGGGTCTGCTGGGTCTACTGGTTAGACTGGGTCTGCTGGGTAGACTGGGTTTACTGGGTCTGTTGGGTCTCAGACTGCTGGGTCTGCTGTGTAGACTGGGTTTACTGCTGCTGTAGACTGGGTTTGCTGGGTCTGCTGGGTCTACTGGGTCTGAGACTGGGTCTGCTGGGTACTGGGTCTGCTGTGTAGACTGGGTCTGCTGGGTCTGACTGGTCTCTGCTGGGTCTGCTGTGTAGACTGGGTTTACTGGGTCTGCTGGGGTCTGCTGTGTAGACTGGGGGTCTGCTGTGTAGACTGGGTCTGCTGGGTCTGCTGTGTAGACTGGGTCTGCTGGGTGACTGGGTCTGCTGGGTGCTGCTGTTGATCCACAGCACATTACTTTCTGATCTGATGGACCGCAGCATCAAACTGCTGGGTCTGCTGGTTAGACTGGGTCTGCTAGGTCTGCTGTGTAGACTGGGTCTGCTGGGTCTGCTGTGTAGACAGGGTCTGCTGGGTAGACTGGGTCTGCTGGGTAGACTGAGTCTGCTGGGTCTGCTGTGTAGACTGGGTATGCTGGGTCTGCTGGGTCTGCTGTGTAGACTGGGTCTGCTGGGTCTGCTGTGTAGACTGGGTCTGCTGGGTAGACTGGGTCTGCTGGGTCTGCTGTGTAGACTGGGTCTGCTGTGTAGACTGGGTCTGCTGGTTAGACTGGGTCTGCTGGGTAGACTAGGTCTGCTGGGTCTGCTGGGTATACTGGGTTTGCTGGGTAGACTGGGTCTGCTGGTTAGACTGGGTCTGCTGTGTAGACTGGTTCTGCTGGGTCTCTTATGTAGACTGGGTCTGCTGGGTAGACTGGGTCTGCTGGGTCTGCTCTGTAGACTGGGTATGCTGGGTCTGCTGTGTAGACTGGGTGTGCTGGGTCTGCTGTGTAGACTGGGTCTGCTGTGTAGACTGGGTCTGCTGGGTGCACTGGGTCTGCTGTGTAGACTGGGTCTGCTGGGTAGACTGGGTCTGCTGGGTCTGCTGGTTAGACTGGGTCTGCTGGGTATACTGGGTCTGCTGGGTAGAATGGGTCTGCTGGGTCTGCTGGTTAGACTGGGTCTGCTGGGTAGGCTGGGTCTGCTGGGTCTGCTGGTTAGACTGGGTCTGCTGGGTAGACTGGGTCTGCTGTGTAGACTGGGTCTGCTGGGTAGACTGGGTCTGCTGGTAAGACTGGGTCTGCTGGGTCTGCTGGGTAGACTAGGTCTGCTGGGTCTGCTGGGTCTGCTGGGTAGACTAGGTCTGCTGGGTCTGCTGGGTAGACTGGTTCTGCTGGGTCTGCTATGTAGACTGGGTCTGCTGGGTAGACTGGGTCTGCTGTGTAGACTGGGTCTGCTGGGTCTGCTGTGTAGACTGGGTCTGCTGGGTCTGCTGTGTAGACTGGGTCTGCTGGGTCTGCTGGGTAGACTGGGTCTGCTGTGTAGACTGGGTCTGCTGGGTAGACTGTGTCTGCTGTGTAGACTGGGTCTTCTGTGTAGACTGGGTCTGCTGGGCTTGCTGTGTAGACTGGGTCTGCTGTGTAGACTGGGTCTGCTGGGTCTGCCGTGTAGACTGGGTCTGCTGTGTAGACTGGGTCTGCTGGGTCTACTGGGTCTGCTGGGTCTGCTGTGTAGACTGGGTCAGCTGGGTAGACTGGGTCTGCTGGGTAGACTGGGTCTGCTGGATAGACTGGGTCTGCTGGGTCTGGTGGGTCTGGTGGGTCTGATGGGTCTGCTGTGTAGACTGGGTCTGCTGGGTCTGCTATGTAGACTGGGTCTGCTGGGTAGACTGGGTCTGCTGTGTAGACTGGGTCTGCTGGGTCTGCTGTGTAGACTGGGTCTGCTGGGTCTGCTGTGTAGACTGGGTCTGCTGGGTAGACTGGGTCTGCTGTGTAGACTGGGTCTGCTGGGTAGACTGTGTCTGCTGTGTAGACTGGGTCTTCTGTGTAGACTGGGTCTGCTTGGCTTGCTGTGTAGACTGGGTCTGCTGTGTAGACTGGGTCTGCTGGGTCTGCCGTGTAGACTGGGTCTGCTGTGTAGACTGGGTCTGCTGGGTCTACTGGGTCTGCTGGGTCTGCTGTGTAGACTGGGTCAGCTGGGTAGACTGGGTCTGCTGGGTAGACTGGGTCTGCAGGATAGACTGGGTCTGCTGGGTCTGGTGGGTCTGGTGGGTCTGATGGGTCTGCTGTGTAGACTGGGTCTGCTGGGTCTGATGGGTCTGCTGTGTAGACTGGGTCTGCTGGGTCTACTGGGTCTGCTTGGGAGACTGGGTCTGCTGGGTCTGCTGGGTATGCTGTGTAGACTGGGTCTGCTGGGTAGATGGGTCTGCGGTGTAGACTGGATCTGCTGGGTCTGCTGGATCTGCTGGGTAGACTGGGTCTGCTGTGTAGAATGGGTCTGCTGGGTAGACTGGGTCTGCTGTGTAGAATGGGTCTGCTGGGTCTGATGGGTCTGCTGGTTAGACTGGGTCTGCTGTGTAGAATGGGTCTGCTGGGTCTGCTGGTTAGACTGGGTCTGCTGGGTATACTGGGTCTGCTGGGTCTGCTGTGTAGAATGGGTCTGCTGGGTCTGCTGGTTAGACTGGGTCTGCTGGTTAGGCTGGGTCTGCTGGTTAGACTGGGTCTGCTGGGTAGACTGGGTATACTGGGTCTGCTGGTTAGACTGGGTCTGCTGGGTCTGCTGGGTAGACTAGGTCTGCTGGGTCTGCTGGATCTGCTATGTAGACTGGGTCTGCTGGGTCTGCTGTGTAGACTGGGTCTGCTGGGTAGACTGGGTCTGCTGGTTAGACTGGGTCTGCTGGGTAGACTAGGTCTGCTGGGTCTGCTGGGTAGACTGGGTCTGCTGTGTAGACTGGGTCTGCTGGGTAGACTGGGTCTCCTGGGTCTGCCATGTAGACTGGGTCTGCTGGGTCTGCTGTGTATACTGGGTCTGCTGGGTAGACTGGGTCTGCTGGGTCTGCCGGGTCTGCTGTGTAGACTGGGTCTGCTGGGTCTGCTGTGTAGACTGGGTCTGCTGGGTAAACTGGGTCTGCTGGGTCTGCTGGGTCTGCTGTGTACACTGGGTCTGCTGGGTGCACTGGGTCTGCTGGGTCTGCTGTGTAGACTGGGTCTGCTGTGTAGACTGGGTCTGCTGTGTATTTATTGTATTTATTTTTATTTCACCTTTATTTAACCAGGTAGGCTAGTTGAGAACAGGTTCTCATTTGCTCATCTCCAACTTCAGCGATTTTTGCAATTCGTTCCAGTCACAGGCAGCAGAGTACTGGAACGAAAGGCGGCCGAATGAGGTGTTGGCTTTAGGGATGATCAATGAGATACACCTGCTGGAGCGCGTGCTACGGGATGGTGTTGCCATCGTGACCAGTGAGCTGAGATAAGCGGAGCTTTGCCTAGCATGGCCTTGTAGATGACCTGGAGCCAGTGGGTCTGGCGACGAATATGTAGCGAGGGCCAGCCGACTAGAGCATACAAGTCGCAGTGGTGGGTAGTATAAGGTGCTTTAGTGACAAAACGGATGGCACTGTGATAAACTGCATCCAGTTTGCTGAGAAGAGTGTTGGAAGCAATTTTGTAGATGACATCGCCGAAGTCGAGGATCGGTAGGATAGTCAGTTTTACTAGGGTAAGCTTGGCAGCGTGAGTGAAGGAGGCTTTGTTGCGGAATAGAAAGCCGACTCTTGATTTGATTTTCGATTGGAGATGTTTGATATGGGTCTGGAAGGAGAGTTTGCAGTCTAGCCAGACACCTAGGTACTTATAGGTGTCCACATATTCAAGGTCGGAACCATCCAGTGTGGTGATGCTAGTCGGGCAAGCGGGTGCAGGCAGCGATCGGTTGAAAAGCATGCATTTGGTTATACTAGCGTTTAAGAGCAGTTGGAGGCCACGGAAGGAGTGTTGTATGGCATTGAAGCTCGATTGGAGGTTAGATAGCACAGTGTCCAATGACGGGCCGAGTGTATAGAATGGTGTCGTCTGCGTAAAAGGTGGATCAGGGAATCGCCCGCAGCAAGAGCAACATCATTGATATACACAGAGAAAGAGTCGGCCCGAGAATTGAACCCTGTGGCACCCCCATAGAGACTGCCAGAGGACCGGACAACATGCCCTCCGATTTGACACACTGAACTCTGTCTGCAAAGTAATTGGTGAACCAGGCAAGGCAGTCATCCGAAAAACCGAGGCTACTGAGTCTGCCGATAAGAATATGGTGATTGACAGAGTCGAAAGCCTTGGCAAAGGTCGATGAAGACGGCTGCACAGTACTGTCTTTTATCGATGGCGGTTATGATGTTGTTTAGTACCTTGAGTGTGGCTGAGGTGCACCAGTGACCGGCTCGGAAAACCAGATTGCATAGCGGAGAAGGTACGGTGGGATTCGAGATGGTCAGTGACCTGTTTGTTGACTTGGCTTTCAAGACCTTAGATAGGCAGGGCAGAATGGATATAGGTCTGTAACAGTTTGGGTCCAGGGTGTCTCCTCCTTTGAAGAGGGGGATGACTGCGGCAGCTTTCAATCCTTGGGGATTTCAGACGATATGAAAGAGAGGTTGAACAGGCTGGTAATAGGGGTTGCGACAATGGCGGCGGATAGTTTCAGAAATAGAGGTCCAGATTGTCAAGCCCAGCTGATTTATACGGGTCCAGGTTTTGTAGCTCTTTCAGAACATCTACTATCTGGATTTGGGTAAGGAGAACCTGGAGAGGCTTGGGCGAGGAGCTGCGGGGGGCGGGCTGTTGGCCGAGGTAGGAGTAGCCAGGCGGAAGGCATGGCCAGCCGTTGAGAAATGCCTGTTGAAGTTTTCGATAAGCATGGATTTGTCGGTGGTGACCGTGTTCCCTAGCCTCAGTGCAGTGGGCAGCTGGGAGGAGGTGCTCTTGTTCTCCATGGACTTCACAGTGTCCCAGAACTTTTTGGAGTTGGAGCTACAGGATGCAAACTTCTGCCTGAAGAAGCTGGCCTTAGCTTTCCTGACTGACTGCGTGTATTGGTTCCTGACTTCCCTGAACAGTTGCATATCGCTGGGACTGTTCGATGCTATTGCAGTCCGCCACAGGATGTTTTTGTGCTGGTCGAGGGCAGTCAGGTCTGGAGTGAACCAAGGGCTGTATCTATTCTTAGTTCTGCATTTTTTGAACGGAGCATGCTTATCTAATATGGTGAGGAAGTTACTCTTAAAGAATGACCAGGCATCCTCAACTGACGGGATGAGGTCAATGTCCTTCCAGGATACCCGGGCCAGGTCGATTAGAAAGGCCTGCTCACAGAAGTGTTTTAGGGAGCGTTTGACAGTGATGAGGGGTGGTCGTTTGACTGCGGCACCGTAGCGGATACAGGCAATGAGGCAGTGGTCGCTGAGATCCTGGTTGAAGACAGCAGAGGTGTATTTGGAGGGCCAGTTGATCAGGATGACGTCTATGAGGGTGCCCTTGCTTACAGAGTTAGGGTTGTACCTGGTGGGTTCCTTGATGATTTGTGTGAGATTGAGGGCATCTAGCTTAGATTGTAGGACTGCTGGGGTGTTAAGCATATCCCAGTTTAGGTCACCTAACAGAACAAACTCAGAAGCTAGATGGGGGGCAATCAATTCACAAATGGTGTCCAGGGCACAGCTGGGAGCTGAGGGGGGTCGGTAGCAGGCGGCAACAGTGAGAGACTTATTTCTGGAGAGTAATTTTCAGAATTAGTAGTTCGAACTGTTTGGGTATGGACCTGGAAAGTATGACATTACTTTGCAGGCTATCTCTGCAGTAGACTGCGACTCCTCCCCCTTTGGCAGTTCTATCTTGACGGAAGATGTTATAGTTGGGTATGGAAATCTCTGAATTTTTGGTGGCCTTCCTGAGCCAGGATTCAGACACGGCAAGGACATCAGGGTTAGCAGAGTGTGCTAAAGCAGTGAGTAAAACAAACTTAGGGAGGAGGCTTCTAATGTTGACATGCATGAAACCAAGGCTTTTTCGATCACAGAAGTCAACAAATGAGGTGCCTGGGGACATGCAGGGCCCGGTTTACCTCCACATCACCCGCGGAACAGAGAAGGAGTAGTATGAGGGTGCGGCTAAGGGCTATCAAAACTGGTCGCCTAGAGCGTTGGGGACAGAGAATAAGAGGAGCAGGTTTCTGGGCATGGTAGAATATATTCAGGGCATAATGCACAGACAGGGGTATGGTGGGGTGTGGGTACGGCGGAGGTAAGCCCAGGCACTGGGTGATGATGAGAGAGGTTTTATCTCTGGACATGCTGGTTGTAATGGGTGAGGTCACCGCATATGTGGGAGGTGGGACAAAGGAGGTATCAGGGGTGTGAGGAATAGGACTAGGGGCTCCATTGTGAACTAAAACAATGATAACTAACCTGAGCAACAGTATACAAGGCATATTGACATTTGAGAGAGACATACAGCGAGGCATACAGTAAACACAGGTGTTGAAATTGGGAAAGCTAGCTAAAACAGTGGGTGAGACAACAGCTAATCAGCTAGCATAACAACAGCAGGTGAGATGGCATTGACTAGGCAACTCGGCCGACAGATAAAACAAACAAGCAGAATGGAGTACCGTGATTAATGGACAGTCCAGCGTGCATCAGCTATGTAGCCAAGTGATCAGAGGCAGCGGTGGATGGGGCAGGGGGGCTGGGCTGGCGAGTGTTATCCAGGTTAAGAAAACTAACAATGACTAAATAGCTTGTAGCTAGCTAGCTGGTTAGCTTCTGGAGGTTCTTGAGTGTGTTCTAAAAATAAAGATAATAGCGATTCCGTATCACATAGGGTGAGGCAGGTTTCCGGAAGGTATAAACAATTTTTTTTTTAAATCGGGAAGAGATAGAGTACATATGGGCCACTGCGTTTTTGGGACGCAGTGATGCAGACGGTTATCAGGCCTGTGCTAACAAGCTAACAGATTAGCAGGCCTGGGTAAACAAGGTAGTAGTTAGCGGACCTGGGCTAAACAAGCTAGCAGTTAGCATGCCGGACTAGCAAGCAAGGAGATAGCGAGGGCTAGAGAGTTAGCCTTTAGAGGACGTTGCGATGGGGTGAGTCTGTTTATTCCTCTTCATGCAGTGATATCGATAGACCGGTCGTAGTCAAGGTCTGCTGGGAAGACTGGGTCTGCTGGGTCTGCTGGGTAGACTAGGTCTGCTGGGTCTGCTGGGTAGACTGGGTTTGCTGGGTAGACTGGGTCTGCTGGGTAGACTAGGTCTGCTGGGTCTGCTGGGTAGACTGGGTTTGCTGGGTAGACTGGGACTGCTGGGTCTGCTGGTTAGACTGGGTCTGCTGTGTAGACTGGGTCTGCTGTGTAGACTGGGTCTGCTGGGTCTGCTGTGTAGACTGGGTCTGCTGGGTAGATTGGGTCTGCTGGTTAGACTGGGTCTGCTGGGTAGACTGGGTCTGCTGGGTCTGCTGTGTAGACTGGGTCTGCTGGGTCTGCTGTGTAGACTGGGTATGCTGGGTCTGCTGTGTAGACTGGGTCTGCTGAGTCTGCTGTTGACTGGGTCTGCTGTGTAGACTGGGTCTGCTGGGTCTGCTGTGTAGACTGGGTCTGCTGTGTATACTGGGTCTGCTGTGTAGACTGGGTCTGCTGTGTAGACTGGGTCTGCTGGGTAGACTGGGTCTGCTGGGTCTGCTGTGTAGACTGGGTCTGCTGGGTGCACTGGGTCTGCTGGGTCTGCTGTGTAGACTGGGTCTGCTGTGTAGACTGGGTCTGCTGAGTCTGCTGTGTAGACTGGGTCTGCTGGGTTGACTGGGTCTGCTGTGTAGACTGGGTCTGCTGGGTCTGCTGTGTAGACTGGGTCTGCTGGGTAGACTGGGTTTGCTGGGTCTCTCTGCTGCTGCTATTGATCCACAGCACATTACTTCTGCTCTGATGGACCGCACCATCAAACTGCTGGGACTGCTGGGTCTGCTGGTTAGACTGGGTCTGCTGGGTAGACTGGGTCTGCTGGGTAGACTGGGTCTGCTGGGTATGCTGGGTCTGCTGTGTAGACTGGGTCTGCTGGGTCTGCTGTGTAGACTGGGTCTGCTGGGTCTGCTGGGTAGACTGGGTTTGTTGGGTAGACTGGGTCTGCTGGGTCTGCTGTGTAGACTGGGTCTGCTGGGTCTGCTGGTTAGACTGGGTCTGCTGGGTAGACTGGGTCTGCTGTGTAGACTGGATCTGCTGGGTAGACTGGGTCTGCTGGTAAGACTGGGTCTGCTGGGTCTGCTGGGTAGACTAGGTCTGCTGGGTCTGCTGGGTAGACTGGGTTTGCTGGGTAGACTGGGTCTGCTGGGTCTGATGGGTAGACTGGGTCTGCTGGGTCTGCTGGGTAGACTGGGTTTGCTGGGTAGACTGGGACTGCTGGGTCTGCTGGTTAGAATGGGTCTGCTGGGTCTGCTGTGTAGACTGGAACTGCTGTGTAGACTGGGTCTGCTGGGTCTGCTGTGTAGACTGGGTCTGCTGGGTAGATTGGGTCTGCTGGGTAGACTAGGTCTGCTGGGTCTGCTGGGTAGACTGGGTTTGTTGGGTAGACTGGGTCTGCTGGGTTTGCTGGGTAGACTGGGTCTGCTGGGTCTGCTGGTTAGACTGGGTCTGCTGGGTCTGTTGTGTAGACTGGGTCTGCTGGGTCTGTTGGGTAGACTGGGTCTGCTGGGTCTGCTGTGTAGACTGGGTATGCTGGGTCTGCTGGGTCTGCTGTGTAGACTGGGTCTGCTGGGTCTGCTGTGTAGACTGGGTCTGCTGTGTAGACTGGGTCTGCTGGGTCTGCTGTGTAGACTGGGTCTGCTGGGTCTGCTGTGTAGACTGGGTCTGCTGTGTATACTGGGTCTGCTGGGTCAGCTGTGTAGACTGGGTCTGCTGTGTAGACTGGGTCTGCTGGGTAGACTGGGTCTGCTGGGTCTGCTGGGTAGACTGGGTCTGCTGTGTATACTGGGTCTGCTGGGTCTGCTGTGTAGACTGGGTCTGCTGTGTAGACTGGGTCTGCTGTGTAGACTGGGTCTGCTGGGTAGACTGGGTCTGCTGTGTCTGCTGGGAAGACTGGGTCTGCTGGGTCTGCTGGGTAGACTAGGTCTGCTGGGTCTGCTGGGTAGACTGGGTTTGCTGGGTAGACTGGGTCTGCTGGGTAGACTAGGTCTGCTGGGTCTGCTGGGTTTGCTGGGTAGACTGGGACTGCTGGGTCTGCTGGTTAGACTGGGTCTGCTGTGTAGACTGGGTCTGCTGTGTAGACTGGGTCTGCTGGGTAGACTGGGTCTGCTGGGTAGATTGGGTCTGCTGGTTAGACTGGGTCTGCTGGGTAGACTAGGTCTGCTGGGTCTGCTGGGTAGACTGGGTTTGTTGGGTAGACTGGGTCTGCTGGGTTTGCTGGGTAGACTGGGTCTGCTGGTTAGACTGGGTCTGCTGGGTCTGCTGTGTAGACTGGGTCTGCTGGGTCTGTTGGGTAGACTGGGTCTGCTGGGTCTGCTGTGTAGATTGGGTATGCTGGGTCTGCTGGGTCTGCTGTGTAGACTGGGTCTGCTGGGTCTGCTGTGTAGACTGGGTATGCTGTGTAGACTGGGTCTGCTGGGTCTGCTGTGTAGACTGGGTCTGCTGTGTATACTGGGTCTGCTGTGTAGACTGGGTCTGCTGGGTAGACTGGGTCTGCTGGGTAGACTGGGTCTGCTGGGTCTGCTGTGTAGACTGGGTCTGCTGGGTGCACTGGGTCTGCTGGGTCTGCTGTGTAGACTGGGTCTGCTGTGTAGACTGGGTCTGCTGAGTCTGCTGTGTAGACTGGGTCTGCTGGGTCGACTGGGTCTGCTGTGTAGACTGGGTCTGTTGGGTAGACTGGGTTTGCTGGGTCTCTCTGCTGCTGCTATTGATCCACAGCACATTACTTCTGCTCTGATGGACCGCACCATCAAACTGCTGGGACTGCTGGGTCTGCTGGTTAGACTGGGTCTGCTGGGTAGACTGGGTCTGCTGTGTAGACTGGGTCTGCTGGGTCTGCTGTGTAGACTGGGTCTGCTGGGTAGACTGGGTCTGCTGTGTAGACTGGGTCTGCTGGGTAGACTGGGTCTGCTGTGTAGACTGGGTCTGCTGTGTAGACTGTGTTTGCTGGGTCTGCTGGGTAGACTAGGTCTGATGGGTCTGCTGGGTAGACTGGGTCTGCTGTGTAGACTGGGTCTGCTGGGTAGACTGGTTCTGCTGGGTCTGCTGTGTAGACTGGGTCTGCTGTGTAGACTGGGTCTGCTGGGTCTGCTGTGTAGACTGGGTCTGCTGGGTAGACTGGGTCTGCTGGGTAGACTGGGTTTGCTGGGTCTCTCTGCTGCTGCTATTGATCCACAGCACATTACTTCTGATCTGATGGACCGCAGCATCAAACTGCTGGGTCTGCTGGTTAGACTGGGTCTGCTAGGTCTGCTGTGTAGACTGGGTCTGCTGGGTCTGCTGTGTAGACAGGGTCTGCTGGGTAGACTGAGTCTGCTGGGTCTGCTGTGTAGACTGGGTATGCTGGGTCTGCTGGGTCTGCTGTGTAGACTGGGTCTGCTGGGTCTGCTGTGTAGACTGGGTCTGCTGGGTAGACTGGGTCTGCTGGGTCTGCTGTGTAGACTGGGTCTGCTGTGTAGACTGGGTCTGCTGGTTAGACTGGGTCTGCTGGGTAGACTAGGTCTGCTGGGTCTGCTGGGTAGACTGGGTTTGCTGGGTAGACTGGGTCTGCTGGTTAGACTGGGTCTGCTGGGTCTGCTGTGTAGACTGGTTCTGCTGGGTCTCTTATGTAGACTGGGTCTGCTGGGTAGACTGGGTCTGCTGGGTCTGCTCTGTAGACTGGGTATGCTGGGTCTGCTGTGTAGACTGGGTGTGCTGGGTCTGCTGTGTAGACTGGGTCTGCTGGGTCTGCTGTGTAGACTGGGTCTGCTGGGTGCACTGGGTCTGCTGTGTAGACTGGGTCTGCTGGGTAGACTGGGTCTGCTGGGTCTGCTGGTTAGACTGGGTCTGCTGGGTATACTGGGTCTGCTGGGTCTGCTGGTTAGACTGGGTCTGCTGGGTAGGCTGGGTCTGCTGGTTAGACTGGGTCTGCTGGGTAGACTGGGTCTGCTGTGTAGACTGGGTCTGCTGGGTAGACTGGGTCTGCTGGTAAGACTGGGTCTGCTGGGTCTGCTGGGTAGACTAGGTCTGCTGGGTCTGCTGGGTAGACTAGGTCTGCTGGGTCTGCTGGGTAGACTGGTTCTGCTGGGTATGCTATGTAGACTGGGTCTGCTGGGTCTGCTGTGTAGACTGGGTCTGCTGGGTCTGCTGGGTAGACTGGGTCTGCTGTGTATACTGGGTCTGCTGTGTAGACTGGGTCTGCTGGGTAGACTGGGTCTGCTGGGTAGACTGGGTCTGCTGGGTCTGCTGTGTAGACTGGGTCTGCTGGGTGCACTGGGTCTGCTGGGTCTGCTGTGTAGACTGGGTCTGCTGTGTAGACTGGGTCTGCTGAGTCTGCTGTGTAGACTGGGTCTGCTGGGTTGACTGGGTCTGCTGTGTAGACTGGGTCTGTTGGCTAGACTGGGTTTGCTGGGTCTCTCTGCTGCTGCTATTGATCCACAGCACATTACTTCTGCTCTGATGGACCGCACCATCAAACTGCTGGGACTGCTGGGTCTGCTGGTTAGACTGGGTCTGCTGGGTAGACTGGGTCTGCTGTGTAGACTGGGTCTGCTGGGTCTGCTGTGTAGACTGGGTCTGCTAGGTAGACTGGGTCTGCTGTGTAGACTGGGTCTGCTGGGTAGACTGGGTCTGCTGTGTAGACTGGGTCTGCTGTGTAGACTGTGTTTGCTGGGTCTGCTGGGTAGACTAGGTCTGATGGGTCTGCTGGGTAGACTGGGTCTGCTGTGTAGACTGGGTCTGCTGGGTAGACTGGTTCTGCTGGGTCTGCTGTGTAGACTGGGTCTGCTGTGTAGACTGGGTCTGCTGGGTCTGCTGTGTAGACTGGGTCTGCTGGGTAGACTGGGTCTGCTGGGTAGACTGGGTTTGCTGGGTCTCTCTGCTGCTGCTATTGATCCACAGCACATTACTTCTGATCTGATGGACCGCAGCATCAAACTGCTGGGTCTGCTGGTTAGACTGGGTCTGCTAGGTCTGCTGTGTAGACTGGGTCTGCTGGGTCTGCTGTGTAGACAGGGTCTGCTGGGTAGACTGGGTCTGCTGGGTAGACTGAGTCTGCTGGGTCTGCTGTGTAGACTGGGTATGCTGGGTCTGCTGGGTCTGCTGTGTAGACTGGGTCTGCTGGGTCTGCTGTGTAGACTGGGTCTGCTGGGTAGACTGGGTCTGCTGGGTCTACTGTGTAGACTGGGTCTGCTGTGTAGACTGGGTCTGCTGGTTAGACTGGGTCTGCTGGGTAGACTAGGTCTGCTGGGTCTGCTGGGTAGACTGGGTTTGCTGGGTAGACTGGGTCTGCTGGTTAGACTGGGTCTGCTGGGTCTGCTGTGTAGACTGGTTCTGGGTCTCTTATGTAGACT
>NC_088422.1:91027061-91118442 GCF_034236695.1 Oncorhynchus nerka
CCATCACCTACTTCCCTCCTTCCTCCTCCTTCTCATCCACCCACCTCCTCCTTCTCCCCATCACCCACCCTCCCTCCCCTTCCTTCCTCCCACCCACCTCTCCTTCCTCTCCCATCACCCCCCTCTCCCACCCTACTTCCCTTCCTCCCTCCTTCCTCATCCATCACCCACCTCCCATCACTCCCTCCCCATCACCTACTTCCCTCCTCCTTTCCCTCTCCCATCACCCACCTCCTTCTCTTCCTTCCTCACCCACCTCCCTCCCATCACCCACCTCCCCCTCCCCTCTCCCATCACCCCCCTCCTTCCTCCTCCTTCCTCATCCATCACTCCCATCACCTACTTCCCTCCTTCCCCTCCCATCACCCACCTCCCCCTCCTTCCTCTCCCATCACCCACCTCCCTCCTTCCTCTCCCATCACCCCTCTCCTCCTTCCACTCCCATCACCTACTTCCCTTCCTCCCTCCTTCCTTCCCATCACCCACCTCCCCTCCTTTCTCTCCATCACCACCTCCCTCCTTCCTCTCCCATCACCACTTCCCTCCTTTCTCTCCATCACCACCTCCCTATTCCTCCCTCCCTTCTTTCTCTCCCATCACCTACCTCCCTCCTTCCTCCCATCACCATCTCCTCCTTCTTCCATCACCACCTCCCTCCTTCCTCCTCCTTTCTCTCCCATCACCTACCTCCCCTTCCTCTCCATCACCACCTCCTCCTTTCTCTCCCATCACCACCTCCCTCCTTCCTCTCCCATCAACACCTCCCTCCCTTCCTCTCCCATCACCACCCTCTCTCCCATTCCTCTACCATCACCCACCTCCCTCCTTCCTCTCCCATCACCACCTCTCTCCTTCCTCTACCATCACCCACCCCTCCCCTTCCTCTCCCATCACCACCTCTCCTTCCCCATTCCTTCTACCATCACCCACCCTCACTAGACGTGCCCTGAACAGCAACAATTCACCGTCACAAATGAAAGTACAGAACCTGTCCATCCTAAAGAGATGTTTTGGGTGCTTTTAGCGGTAATTCACAGCGCACACATCAACATCATAGGTCCTCTAAACTGAGCTCGATAAACAAAGGAACAGCATCAAGATGGACCCAGAAATCAATCTGCTGCCTGATAACGCAGAGCCGAGTGGAGGAACGCACGTGACGCTAGCGCCACCACCGCCGTCCTCAGCGCCGACAAGGTGTCTGCGGCGCTCACTAGCATCTGTCTGTCTATTTGTCAGGTCCTCAGTAAAACAATCGTCTCTGGACATGCAGTATAGAAGGATTGAGGCAGCAACAGATAACACTACTTTGTCATGCCACAGCTTGGAGAATCTGAGAGATACGTTTTGGAACAGAAAGTGAATGATAAAGAAAAGAATGAACGGGGAGTTGAAAGTGAAAAATGAAAGAAAAAGTATTTAACAGATGAAAATGTCATAATTTGTGGCAACAAGTTTGAACCAAAATGTAGCAGTCTATTACTATATGTGTTTTACAGTTGATACACCTTCATACCAATCTAACAACAATTAGCTAGCTACCTAAATGAGAGGTAGAGACAGAGAGAGAGAGAGAGGGAGAGAGAGAGAGAGGGAGAGAGATGTATTCACCCTGCACACCCTAATTGACAACCAAACAAACCAAAACAAAGGCGGAGTCTTCATGCTTTGTTGATTTCAAAAAGCTCTCTCGACTCAATCTGGCATGAGGGTCTGCTATACAAACTGATGGAAAGTGGTGTTGGGGGTAAAACATACGACATTATAAAATCCATGTACACAAACAACAAGTGTGCGGTTAAAATTGGCAAAACACACACATTTCTTCACACAGGGTCGTAAGGTTAGACAGGGATGCAGCTTAAGCCCCACCCTCTTCAACATATATATCAACAAATTGGCGCGGACACTAGAAAAGTCTGCAGCACCCGGCCTCCCCTACTAGAATCTGAAGTCAAATGTCTGCGTTTGCTGATGATCTGGTGCTTCTGTCACCAACCAAGGAGGGCCTACAGCAGCACCTAGATCTTATGCACAGATTCTGTCAGACCTGGGCCCTGACAGTAAATCTCAGTAAGACCAAAATAATGGTGTTCCAAAAAGGTCCAGTCACCAGGACCACAAATTCAAATTCCATCTAGACACTGTTGCCCTAGAGCACACAAAAACTATACATACCTTGGCCTAAACATCAGTGCCACAGGTAACTTCCACAAAGCTGTGAACGATCTGAGAGACAAGGCAAGAAGGGCATTCTATGCCATCAAAAGAAACATAAATTTCAACATACCACTTAGGATTTGGCTAAAAATACTTGAATCAGTCATAGAGCCCATTGCCCTTTATGGTTGTGAGGTCTGGGGTCCGCCACCAACCAAGACTTCACAAAATGAGACAAACACCAAATTGAGACTCTGCACGCAGAATTCCTGCAAAAATATCCTCCGTACAACGTAAAACACCAAATAATGCATGCAGAGCAGAATTAGGCCGATACCCACTAATTATCAAAATCCAGAAAAGAGCCATTAAATTCTACAACCACCTAAAAGGAAGCGATTCACAAACCTTCCATAACAAAGCCATCACCTACAGAGAGATGAACCTGGAGAAGAGTCCCCTAAGCAAGCTGGTCCTGGGGCTCTGTTCACAAACACAAACACACTCCTACAGAGCCCCAGGGACAACAGCACAATTAGACCTAACCAAATCATGAGAAAACAAAAAGATAATTACTTAACACATTGGAAAGAATTAACAAAAACAGAGCAAACTAGAATGCTATTTGGTTCTACACAGAGAGTACACAGCGGCAGAATACCTGACCACTGTGACTGACCCAAAATTAAGGAAAGCTTTGACTATGTACAGACTCAGTGAGCATAGCCTGCTATTGAGAAAGGCCGCCGTAGGCAGACATGGCTCTCAAGAGAAGACAGGCTATGTGCTCACTGCCCACAAAATGAGGTGGAAACTGAGCTGCACTTCCTAACCTCCTGCCCAATGTATGACCATATTAGAGATACATATTTCCAGATCACAGATCCAGAGACAGCGGGGGACACTACACAGATCCACAAAGAATTCGAAAACAAACCCAATATTGATCAACTCCCCATATCTACTGGGTGACATTCCACAGTGTGCCATCAGAGCATCAAGATTTGTGACCTGTTGCCACAAGAAAGGGCAACCAGTGAAGAACAAACACCATTGTAAATACAACCCATATTTATGATTATTTATTTTCCCTTTTGTACTACTTGCACATCGTATTTAATACTGTATATATACATAATATGACATTTGAAATGCCTTTATTCTTTTGGAGCTTCTGTGAGTGTAATGTTCACTTCTTCATTTATATTGTTTATTTCACTTTGTATGTTGTCTACTCACTTGCTTTGGCAATGTTAACACATGTTTCCCATGCCAATAAAGCCCTTGAATTGAATTGAGAGAGAGAGAGAGACCGATACACAAGGGAGGACAGCAACAGAGTGAGATAGATAGGCCTATAGAGAGAGGGAGTTTCTGTAAAGGACAGCTTGAGGGTTATCAGAGAAGTTTGCGCTTTGCCCCGGTTGTTGAAATGTTTACTGTTAATCGTAAAGTCTGTGGGATTAGCTCAGCACTCGAGGAGCCACTACAGGCACAGTACCCCACACGAGGGAAACTGTGGCCAGCCACCTGTGTGTCTGCTGTGTAATGCCATATTAATGCATTTATAGATATTTACTGTATAGCTTTGGTACTTTTAAAGAGCCTTATGAGCTGGTATGAGTTTTATAACAGGCCTTATAATGCTGCTGTGTAGACTGGGCCTGCTGGGTAGACTGGGTTTGCTGGGTCTCTCTGCTGCTGCTATTGATCCACAGCACATTACTTCTGCTCTGATGGAGCGCAGCATCAAACTGCTGGGACTACTGGGTCTGCTGGTTAGACTGGGTCTGCTGTGTAGACTGGGTCTGCTGTGTAGACTGGGTCTGCTGAGTAGACTGGGTCCACTGGGTAGACTGGGTCTGCTGGGTCTGCTGTGGAGACTGGGTATGCTGGGTCTGCTGTGTAGACTGGGTCTGCTGGGTCTGCTGTGTAGACTGGGTCTGCTGGGTAGACTGGGTCTGCTGGGTCTGCTGTGTAGACTGGGTCTGCTGGGTAGACTGGGTCTGCTGGGTGTACTGTGTAGACTGGGTATGCTGGGTAGACTGGGTCTGCTGTGTAGACTGGGTCTGCTGGGTCTGTTGGGTCTGCTGGGTCTACTGTGTAGACTGGGTTTACTGGGTCTGCTGTGTAGACTGGGTTTACTTGGTCTGCTGGGTCTACTGGGTCTGCTGGGTAGACTGGGTCTGCTGTGTAGACTGGGTCTGCTGGGTCTGCTGGGTAGACTGGGTCTGCTGTGTATATACTGGGTCTGCTGTGTAGACTGGGTCCGCTGGGTCTGCTGTGTAGACTGCGTCTGCTGTGTAGACTGGGTCTGCTGGATCTGCTGTGTAGACTGGGTCTGCTGGGTCTACTGTGTAGACTGGGTATGCTGTGTAGACTGGGTCTGCTGTGTAGACTGGGTCTGCTGGGTAGACTGGGTTTACTGGGTCTGCTGGGTCTGTTGGGTCTGCTGGGTCTACTGTGTAGACTGGGTTTACTGGGTCTGCTGTGTAGACTGGGTTCACTCTGTCTGCTGTGTCTACTGGGTCTGCTGAGTCTGCTGTGTAGACTGGGTCTGCTGGGTCTGCTGTGTAGACTGGGTCTGCTGGGTCTGCTGTGTAGACTGGGTCTGCTGTGTAGACTGGGTCTTGTAGACTGGGTCTGCTGTGTAGACTGGGTCTGCTGGGTAGACTGGGTCTGCTGTGTAGACTGGGTCTGCTGGGTCTGCTGTGTAGACTGGGTCTGCTGGGTAGACTGGGTCTGCTGGGTCTGCCATGTAGACTGGGTCTGCTGGGTCTGCTGTGTATACTGGGTCTGCTGGGTAGATTGGGTCTGCTGGGTCTGCCGGGTCTGCTGTGTAGACTGGGTCTGCTGGGTCTGCTGTGTAGACTGGGTCTGCTGGGTAGACTGGGTCTGCTGGGTCTGCTGTGTAGACTGGGTCTGCTGGGTGCACTGGGTCTGCTGGGTCTGCTGTGTAGACTGGGTCTGCTGTGTAGACTGGGTCTGCTGGGTCTGCTGTGTAGACTGGGTCTGCTGGGTAGACTGGGTCTGCTGGGTCTGCTGTGTAGACTGGGTCTGCTGGGTAGACTGGGTCTGCTGGGTCTGCCATGTAGACTGGGTCTGCTGGGTCTGCTGTGTATACTGGGTCTGCTGGGTAGATTGGGTCTGCTGGGTCTGCCGGGTCTGCTGTGTAGACTGGGTCTGCTGGGTCTGCTGTGTAGACTGGGTCTGCTGGGTAGACTGGGTCTGCTGGGTCTGCTGTGTAGACTGGGTCTGCTGGGTGCACTGGGTCTGCTGGGTCTGCTGTGTAGACTGGGTCTGCTGTGTAGACTGGGTCTGCTGGGTCTGCTGTGTAGACTGGGTCTGCTGGGTAGACTGGGTCTGCTGGGTCTGCTGTGTAGACTGGGTCTGCTGGGTCTGCTGTGTAGACTGGTTCTGCTGGGTAGACTGGGTCTGCTGTGTAGACTGCGTCTGCTGTGTAGACTGGGTCTGCTGGATCTGCTGTGTAGACTGGGTCTGCTGGGTCTACTGTGTAGACTGGGTCTGCTGTGTAGACTGGGTCTGCTGGGTAGACTGGGTTTACTGGGTCTGCTGGGTCTGTTGGGTCTGCTGGGTCTACTGTGTAGACTGGGTTTACTGGGTCTGCTGTGTAGACTGGGTTCACTCTGTCTGCTGTGTCTACTGGGTCTGCTGAGTCTGCTGTGTAGACTGGGTCTGCTGGGTCTGCTGTGTAGACTGGGTCTGCTGGGTCTGCTGTGTAGACTGGGTCTGCTGTGTAGACTGGCCTTGTCTAGACTGGGTCTGCTGTGTAGACTGGGTCTGCTGGGTAGACTGGGTCTGCTGTGTAGACTGGGTCTGCTGTGTAGACTGGTCTGCTGGGTCTGCTGTGACTGGGTCTGCTGGGTCTGCTGGGTCTGACTGGGTCTGCTGGGTCTGCTGTGTATACTGGGTCTGCTGGGAATACTGGGTCTGCTGGGACTAGATTGGGTCTGCTGGGTCTGCTGGTGGGCTGGGGTCTGCTGGGTAGACTGGGTCTGCTGGGTCTGCTGTGTAGACTGGGTCTGCTGGGTAGACTGGGTCTGCTGGGTCTGCTGTGTAGACTGGGTCTGCTGGATAGACTGGGTCTGCTGGGTCTGCTGGTGTGGGCTGGGTCTGCTGGGTAGACTGGGTCTGCTGGGTCTGCTGTGTAGACTGGGTCTGCTGGGTAGACTGGGTCTGGGGAGACTGGTCTGCTGTGTAGACTGGGTCTGCTGGGTGGGTAGACTGGGTCTGCTGTGGAGACTGGGTCTGCTGGGTAGACTGGGTCTGCTGGGTGACTGGGTCTGCTGTGTAGACTGGGTCTGCTGGGTCTGCTGGGTAGACTGGGTTTGCTGGGTCTGCTGGGTCTGCTGGGTCTGCTGTGTAGACTGGGTCTGCTGCGGTGCTGGGTCTGCTGTGTAGACTGGGTCTGCTGTGTAGACTGGGTCTGCTGGGTAGACTGGGTCTACTGTGTAGACTGGGTCAGCTGGGTCTGCTGGGTCTGCTGGTATGCTGGGTAGACTGGGTCTGCTGTGTAGACTGGGTCTGCTGGGTTTACTGGGTCTGTTGGGTCTGCTGTGTAGACTGGGTCTGCTGGGTGCACTGGGTCTGCTGGGTCTGCTGTGTAGACTGGGTCTGCTGTGTAGACTGGGTCTGCTGGGTCTGCTGTGTAGACTGGGTCTGCTGGGTCTGCTGTGTAGACTGGGTCTGCTGGGTAGACTGGGTCAGCTGGGTGTACTGTGTAGACTGGGTATGCTGGGTAGACTGGGTCTGCTGTGTAGACTGGGTCTGCTGGGTTTACTGGGTCTGCTGGGTCTGCTGGGTCTACTGTGTAGACTGGGTTTACTGAGTCTGCTGTGTAGACTGGGTCTGCTGGGCCTGCTTGTAGACTGGGTCTGCTGGGTAGACTGGGTCTGACTGGGTAGACTGGGTCTGACTGGGTCTGCTGTGTAGACTGGGTCTGCTGGGTAGATTGGGTCTGCAGGTTATACTGGGTCTGCTGGGTCTAGGTCTGCTGGGTAGACTGGGTTTGTTGGGTCTGACTGGGTCTGCTGGGTTTGCTGGGTCTGCTGGTTAGACTGGGTCTGCTGGGTCTGCTGTGTAGACTGGGTCTGCTGGGTCTGTTGGGTAGACTGGATCTGCTGGGTCTGCTGTGTAGACTGGGTCTGCTGGGTCTGCTGGGTCTGCTGGGTCTGCTGGGTCTGCTGTGTGACTGGGTCTGCTGTGTAGACTGGGTCTGCTGGGTCTGCTGTGTAGACTGGGTCTGCTGGGTCTGCTGGGTCTGACTGGGTCTGCTGTGTAGACTGGGTCTGCTGGGTCTGCTGGGTCTGCTGTGTAGACTGGGTCTGCTGGGTGCACTGGGTCTGCTGGGTCTGCTGTGTAGACTGGGTCTGCTGTGTAGACTGGGTCTGCTGGGTCTGCTGTGTAGACTGGGTCTGCTGGGTAGACTGGGTCTGCTGGGTCTGTGTGTGGGTAGACTGGGTCTGCTGTGTAGACTGGGTCTGCTGGGTAGACTGGGTCTGCTGGGTCTGCCATGGGTCTGTGTGTAGACTGGGTCTGCTGGGTCTGCTGTGTAGACTGGGTCTGCTGGGTAGACTGGGTCTGCTGGGTCTGCTGTGTAGACTGGGTCTGCTGGGTGACACTGGGTCTGCTGTGTAGACTGGGCTGGGTCTGCTGTGTGACCTGGGTCTGCTGGGTCTGCTGTGTAGACTGGGTCTGCTGGGTAGACTGGGTCTGCTGGGTCTGACTGGGTCTGCTGTGTAGACTGGGTCTGCTGTGGTAGACTGGGTCTGCTGGGTCTGCTGTGTAGACTGGGTCTGCTGGGTAGACTGGGTCAGCTGGGTGTGCTGTGTAGACTGGGTCTGCTGGGTAGACTGGGTCTGCTGTGTAGACTGGGTCTGCTGGGTTTACTGGGTCTGGGTCTGCTGGGTCTGCTGTGACTGGGTCTGCTGGGTGCACTGGGTCTGCTGGGTCTGCTGTGTAGACTGGGTCTGCTGTGTAGACTGGGTCTGCTGGGTCTGCTGTGTAGACTGGGTCTGCTGGGTCTGCTGTGTAGACTGGGTCTGCTGTGTAGACTGGGTCTGCTGGGTGACCTGGGTCTGCTGGGTCTGCTGTGTAGACTGGGTCTGCTGGGTAGACTGGGTCTGCTGCGTCTGCTGGGTCTGCTGTGTAGACTGGGTCTGCTGTGTAGACTGGGTCTGCTGGGTCTGCTGTGTAGACTGGGTCTGCTGGGTAGACTGGGTCAGCTGGGTGTACTGTGTAGACTGGGTATGCTGGGTAGACTGGGTCTGCTGTGTAGACTGGGTCTGCTGGGTTTACTGGGTCTGTTGGGTCTGCTGGGTCTGCTGTGTAGACTGGGTCTGCTGGGTGCACTGGGTCTGCTGGGTCTGCTGTGTAGACTGGGTCTGCTGTGTAGACTGGGTCTGCTGGGTCTGCTGTGTAGACTGGGTCTGCTGGGTCTGCTGTGTAGACTGGGTATGCTGGGTAGACTGGGTCTGCTGTGTAGACTGGGTCTGCTGGGTTTACTGGGTCTGTTGGGTCTGCTGGGTCTATTGTGTAGACTGGGTTTACTGAGTCTGCTGTGTAGACTGGGTCTGCTTGTAGACTGGGTCTGCTGGGTAGACTGGGTCTGCTGGGTAGACTGGGTCTGCTGGGTCTGCTGTGTAGACTGGGTCTGCTGGGTAGATTGGGTCTGCAGGTTATACTGGGTCTGCTGGGTAGACTGGGTCTGCTGGGTAGACTGGGTTTGCTGGGTCTGCTGGGTCTGCTGGGTTTGCTGGGTCTGCTGGTTAGACTGGGTCTGCTGGGTCTGCTGGGTCTGCTGGGTCTGCTGGGTCTGCTGGGTAGACTGGATCTGCTGGGTCTGCTGGTAGACTGGGTATGCTGGGTCTGCTGTGTAGACTGGGTCTTACTGGGTCTGCTGTGTAGACTGGGTCTCCTGTGTAGACTGGGTCTGCTGGGTCTGCTGTGTAGACTGGGTCTGCTGGGTCTGCTGTGTAGACTGGGTCTGCTGTGTAGACTGGGTCTGCTGGGTCTGACTGGGTCTTGCTGGGTCTGCTGGGTGCACTGGGTCTGCTGGGTCTGCTGTGTAGACTGGGTCTGCTGTCTGCTGTGTAGACTGGGTCTGCTGGGTCTGCTGTGTAGACTGGGTCTGCTGGGTAGACTGGGTCTGCTGGGTCTATTGTGTAGACTGGGTCTGCTGTGTAGACTGGGTCTGCTGGGTCTGCTGTGTAGACTGGGTCTGCTGGGTAGACTGGGTCTGCTGGGTCTGCTGTGTAGACTGGGTCTGCTGGGTCTGCTGTGTAGACTGGGTCTGCTGGGTAGACTGGGTCTGCTGGGTCTGCTGTGTAGACTGGGTTTGCTGGGTCTGCTGGGTCTGCTGTGTAGACTGGGTCTGCTGGGTGACTGGGTCTGCTGGGTCTGCTGTGTAGACTGGGTCTGCTGGGTAGACTGGGTCTGTGCTCTGCTGGGTCTGCTGTGTAGACTGGGTCTGCTGTGTAGACTGGGTCTGCTGGGTCTGCTGTGTAGACTGGGTCTGCTGGGTAGACTGGGTTTTGCTGGGTCTGCTGGGTCTGCTGTGTAGACTGGGTATGCTGGGTAGACTGGGTCTGCTGTGTAGACTGGGTCTGCTGGGTTTACTGGGTCTGTTGGGTCTGCTGGGTCTGCTGTGTAGACTGGGTCTGCTGGGTGACTGGGTCTGCTGGGTCTGCTGTGTAGACTGGGTCTGCTGTGTAGACTGGGTCTGCTGGGTCTGCTGTGTAGACTGGGTCTGCTGGGTCTGCTGTGTAGACTGGGTCTGCTGGGTCTGCTGGGTCTAGCTGGGTCTGTGTAGACTGGGTCTGCTGTGTAGACTGGGTCTGCTGGAGTAGACTGGGTCTGCTGGGTTTACTGGGTCTGTTGGGTCTGCTGGGTATACTGGGTCTGTGTAGACTGGGTTTGCTGGGTCTGCTGTGTAGACTGGGTCTGCTGGGCTGCTTGTAGACTGGGTCTGCTGGGTAGACTGGGTCTGCTGGGTAGATGGGTCTGCTGGTTATACTGGGTCTGCTGGTTAGACTGGGTCTGCTGGGTAGACTGGGTTTGCTGGGTAGACTGGGTCTGCTGGGTTTGCTGGGTCTGCTGGTTAGACTGGGTCTGCTGGGTCTGCTGTGTAGACTGGGTCTGCTGGGTCTGCTGTGTAGACTGGGTCTGCTGGGTCTGCTGTGTAGACTGGGTATGCTGGGTCTGCTGGGTCTGCTGGGTCTGCTGGGTCTGCTGTGTAGACTGGGTTTACTGGGTCTGCTGTGTAGACTGGGTCTGCTGTGTAGACTGGGTCTGCTGGGTCTGCTGTGTAGACTGGGTCTGCTGTGTAGACTGGGTCTGCTGTGTATACTGGGTCTGCTGGGTCTGCTGTGTAGACTGGGTCTGCTGTGTAGACTGGGTCTGCTGTGTAGACTGGGTCTGCTGGGTAGACTGGGTCTGCTGGGTAGACTGGGTCTGCTGGGTCTGCTGGGTAGACTGGGTCTGCTGGGTCTGCTGTGTAGACGGGTCTGCTGGGTGCACTGGGTCTGCTGGGTCTGCTGTGTAGACTGGGTCTGCTGGGTAGACTGGGTCTGCTGTGTAGACTGGGTCTGCTGGGTTTACTGGGTCTGTTGGGTCTGCTGGGTCTGCTGTGTAGACTGGGTTTACTGGGTCTGCTGTGTAGACTGGGTCTGCTGGGCCTGCTGTGTAGACTGGGTCTGCTGGGTAGACTGGGCCTGCTGGTAGACTGGGTCTGCTGGGTAGACTGGGTCTGCTGGGTAGACTGGGTCTGCTGGGTAGACTGGGTCTGCTGTGTATACTGGGTCTGCTGGGCCTGCTGGGTAGACTGGGTCTGCTGGGTAGACTGGGTCTGCTGGGTAGACTGGGTCTGCTGTGTAGACTGGGTCTGCTGGGTCTGCTGGGTAGACTGGGTCTGCTGTGTATACTGGGTCTGCTGTGTAGACTGGGTCTGCTGGGTAGACTGGGTCTGCTGGTATAGACTGGGTCTGCTGCGTCTGCTGGGTAGACTGGGTCTGCTGGGTCTGCTGTGTAGACTGGGTCTGCTGGGTAGACTGGGTCTGCTGGGTCTGCTGGGTAGACTGGGTCTGCTGGGTCTGCTGGGTAGACTGGGTCTGCTGGGTAGACTGGGACTGCTGGGTCTGGGTAGACTGGGTCTGCTGGGTCTGCTGTGTAGACTGGGTCTGCTGTGTAGACTGGGTCTGCTGGGTCTGCTGTGTAGACTGGGTCTGCTGGGTAGATTGGGTCTGCTGTTAGACTGGGTCTGCTGGGTCTAGGTCTGGGGTCTGCTGGTAGACTGGGTCTGCTGGGTAGACTAGGTCTGCTGGTAGACTGGGTTTGCTGGGTAGACTGGGTCTGCTGGGTTTGCTGGGTCTGCTGGTTAGACTGGGTCTGCTGTGTAGACTGGGTCTGCTGGGTCTGGGTTGGTGGAGACTGGACTGCTGGGTCTGCTGTGTAGACTGGGTCTGCTGGGTCTGCTGTGTAGACTGGGTCTGCTGGGTCTGCTGTGTAGACTGGGTCTGCTGTGTAGACTGGGTCTGCTGGGTCTGCTGTGTAGACTGGGTCTGCTGGGTAGACTGGGTCTGCTGGGTCTGCTGTGTAGACTGGGTCTGCTGGGTCTGCTGTGTAGACTGGGTCTGCTGGGTCGACTGGGTCTGCTGGGTGTGAGACTGGGTCTGCTGGGTTTACTGGGTCTGTTGGGTCTGCTGGGTCTGCTGGTAGACTGGGTCTACTGGGTCTGCTGGGTGTAGACTGGGTCTACTGTGGTAGACTGGGTCTGCTGGGTCTGCTGGGTAGACTGGGTCTGCTGGGTCTGCTGTGTAGACTGGGTCTGCTGGGTAGACTGGGTCTGTTGTGTAGACTGGGTCTGCTGGGTTTACTGGGTCTGTTGGGTCTGCTGGGTCTATTGTGTAGACTGGGTTTACTGGGTCTGCTGTGGAGACTGGGTTTACTTGGTCTGCTGGGTCTACTGGGTCTGCTGGGTCTGCTGTGTAGACTGGGTCTGCTGGGCCTGCTTGTAGACTGGGTCTGCTGGGTAGACTGGGTCTGCTGTGTAGACTGGGTCTGCTGGGTCTGCTGGGTAGACTGGGTCTGCTGTGTATACTGGGTCTGCTGTGTAGACTGGGTCTGCTGGGTCTGCTGTGTAGACTGGCTCTTCTGGGTCTGCTGTGTAGACTGGGTCTGCTGGTTAGACTGGGTCTGCTGGGTAGACTGGGTCTGATGTGTAGACTGGGTCTGCTGGGTAGACTGGGTCTGCTGGTAAGACTGGGTCTGCTGGGTCTGCTGGGTAGCTGGGTCTGCTGGGTCTGCTGGGTAGACTGGGTCTGCTGGGTAGACTGGGTCTGCTGTGTAGACTGGGTCTGCTGGGTCTGCTGGGTAGACTGGGTTTGCTGGGTCTGACTGGGACTGCTGGGTCTGCTGGGTCTGACTGGGTCTGCTGGGTCTGCTGTGTAGACTGGGTCTGCTGGGTAGACTGGGTCTGCTGGGTCTGCTGGGTTTACTGGGTCTGCTGGGTCTGCTGGGTCTGCTGGGTAGACTGGGTCTGCTGGGTCTGCTGTGTAGACTGGGTCTGCTGGGTAGACTGGGTCTGCTGTGTAGACTGGGTCTGCTGGGTCTGGGTCTGTGGGTCTGCTGGGTCTACTGTGTAGACTGGGTTTACTGGGTCTGCTGTGGGACTGGGTTTACTTGGTCTGCTGGGTCTACTGGGTCTGCTGGGTCTGCTGTGTAGACTGGGTCTGCTGGGCCTGCTTGTAGACTGGGTCTGCTGGGTAGACTGGGTCTGCTGTGTAGACTGGGTCTGCTGGGTCTGCTGGGTAGACTGGGTCTGCTGCTGTATACTGGGTCTGCTGGGTCTGCTGGGTCTGCTGGGTCTGCTGGGTAGACTGGCTCTGCTGGGTCTGCTGTGTAGACTGGGTCTGCTGTGTAGACTGGGTCTGCTGGGTAGACTGGGTCTGCTGGGTAGACTGGGTCTGCTGGGTAGACTGGGTCTGCTGGTAAGACTGGGTCTGCTGGGTCTGCTGGTAGACTGGGTCTGCTGGGTCTGCTGGGTAGACTGGGTCTTGCTGGGTAGACTGGGTCTGCTGGGTCTGCTGGGTAGACTGGGTCTGCTGGGTCTGCTGTGTAGACTGGGTCTGCTGGGTAGACTGGGTCTGCTGTGTAGACTGGGTCTGCTGGGTTTACTGGGTCTGGGTGGGTCTGCTGGGTCTGCTGTGTAGACTGGGTCTGCTGGGTCTGCTGTGTAGACTGGGTCTGGTCTGTGTGGGTCTACTGGGTCTGCTGGGTCTGCTGTGTAGACTGGGTCTGCTGGGTCTGCTGTGTAGACTGGGTCTGCTGGGTCTGCTGTGTAGACTGGGTCTGCTGGGTCTGACTGGGTCTGCTGGGTCTGCTGTGTATACTGGGTCTGCTGTGTAGACTGGGTCTGCTGGGTCTGCTGTGTAGACTGGGTTCTTCTGGGTCTGCTGGGTCTGCTGGGTCTGCTGGTAGACTGGGTCTGCTGGGTAGACTGGGTCTGCTGGGTCTGCTGGGTCTGCTGGGTCTGGGTCTGCTGGGTAGACTGGGTCTGCTGGGTCTGCTGGGTAGACTGGGTCTGCTGGGTCTGCTGGGTAGACTGGGTCTGCTGGGTAGACTGGGTCTGCTGGGTAGACTGGGTCTGCTGGGTCTGCTGGGTAGACTGGGTCTGCTGGGTAGACTGGGACTGCTGGGTCTGCTGGGTCTGACTGGGTCTGCTGGGTCTGCTGTGTAGACTGGGTCTGCTGGGTAGACTGGGTCTGCTGGGTAGACTGGGTCTGCTGGGTCTACTGGGTCTGCTGGGTCTGCTGGGTAGACTGGGTCTGCTGGGTCTGCTGTGTAGACTGGGTCTGCTGGGTAGACTGGGTCTGCTGTGTAGACTGGGTCTGCTGGGTTTACTGGGTCTGCTGGGTCTGACTGGGTCTATGGGTAGACTGGGTTTACTGGGTCTGCTGTGGAGACTGGGTCTTACTTGGTCTGCTGGGTCTGCTGGGTCTGACTGGGTCTGCTGTGTAGACTGGGTCTGCTGGGCTGCTGTGTAGACTGGGTCTGCTGGGTAGACTGGGTCTGCTGTGTAGACTGGGTCTGCTGGGTCTGCTGTGTAGACTGGGTCTGCTGGTATACTGGGTCTGCTGTGTAGACTGGGTCTGCTGGGTCTGCTGTGTAGACTGGGTCTTCTGGGTCTGCTGTGTAGACTGGGTCTGCTGTGTAGACTGGGTCTGCTGGGTAGACTGGGTCTGCTGTGTAGACTGGGTCTGCTGTGTAGACTGGGTCTGCTGGTGTAGACTGGGTCTGCTGGGTCTGCTGGGTCTGACTGGTAGACTGGGTCTGCTGGGTAGACTGGGTCTGCTGGGTCTGCTGGGTCTGCTGGGTCTGCTGGGTCTGCTGGGTCTGCTGGGTAGACTGGGTCTGCTGGGTAGACTGGGACTGCTGGGTCTGCTGTTAGACTGGGTCTGCTGGGTCTGCTGTGTCTGACTGGGTCTGCTGTGTAGACTGGGTCTGCTGGGTAGATTGGGTCTGCTGGGTAGACTGGGTCTGCTGGGTAGACTGGGTCTGCTGGGTCTGCTGGGTCTGACTGGGTTTGTTGGGTAGACTGGGTCTGCTGGGTCTGCTGTGTAGACTGGGTCTGCTGGATAGACTGGGTCTGCTGGGTAGACTGGGTCTGCTGTGTAGACTGGGTCTGCTGGTAAGACTGGGTCTGCTGGGTCTGCTGGGTCTGCTGGTCTGCTGGGTCTGCTGGGTAGACTGGGTTTGCTGGGTAGACTGGGTCTGCTGGGTCTGCTGGGTAGACTAGGTCTGCTGGGTAGACTGGGTTTGCTGGGTAGACTGGGACTGCTGGGTCTGCTGGTTAGACTGGGTCTGCTGTGTAGACTGGAACTGCTGTGTAGACTGGGTCTGCTGGGTCTGCTGTGTAGACTGGGTCTGCTGGGTAGATTGGGTCTGCTGGTTAGACTGGGTCTGCTGGGTAGACTGGTCTGCTGGGTCTGCTGGGTAGACTGGGTTTGCTGGGTAGACTGGGTCTGCTGGGTTTGCTGGGTAGACTGGGTCTGCTGGGTCTGCTGGTTAGACTGGGTCTGCTGGGTCTGCTGTGTAGACTGGGTCTGCTGGGTCTGTTGGGTAGACTGGGTCTGCTGGGTCTGCTGTGTAGACTGGGTATGCTGGGTCTGCTGGGTCTGCTGTGTAGACTGGGTCTGCTGGGTCTGCTGTGTAGACTGGGTCTGCTGTGTAGACTGGGTCTGCTGGGTCTGCTGGGTAGACTGGGTCTGCTGGGTCTGGGTCTGGGTAGACTGGGTCTGCTGGGTAGACTGGGTCTGCTGGGTAGACTGGGTCTGCTGGGTCTGCTGGGTCTGTGTTTGCTGGGTAGACTGGGTCTGGGTCTGCTGGTAGACTGGGTCTGCTGGGTCTGCTGTGTAGACTGGGTCTGCTGTGTAGACTGGGTCTGCTGGGTAGATTGGGTCTGCTGGTTAGACTGGGTCTGCTGGGTAGACTGGTCTGCTGGGTCTGCTGTGTAGACTGGGTCTGCTGGGTAGACTGGGTCTGCTGGGTCTGCTGTGTAGACTGGGTCTGCTGGATAGACTGGGTCTGCTGGGTAGACTGGGTCTGCTGTGTAGACTGGGTCTGCTGGTAAGACTGGGTCTGCTGGGTCTGCTGGGTAGACTAGGTCTGCTGGGTCTGCTGGGTAGACTGGGTTTGCTGGGTAGACTGGGTCTGCTGGGTCTGCTGGGTAGACTAGGTCTGCTGGGTCTGCTGGGTAGACTGGGTTTGCTGGGTAGACTGGGACTGCTGGGTCTGCTGGTTAGACTGGGTCTGCTGTGTAGACTGGAACTGCTGTGTAGACTGGGTCTGCTGGGTCTGCTGTGTAGACTGGGTCTGCTGGGTAGATTGGGTCTGCTGGTTAGACTGGGTCTGCTGGGTTTGTTAGGTCTGCTGGGTCTGCTGGGTAGACTGGGTTTGTTGGGTAGACTGGGTCTGCTGGGTTTGCTGGGTAGACTGGGTCTGCTGGGTCTAATGGTTAGACTGGGTCTGCTGGGTCTGCTGTGTAGACTGGGTCTGCTGGGTCTGTTGGGTAGACTGGGTCTGCTGGGTCTGCTGTGTAGACTGGGTATGCTGGGTCTGCTGTGTAGACTGGGTCTGCTGGGTCTGCTGTGTAGACTGGGTCTGCTGTGTAGACTGGGTCTGCTGGGTCTGCTGTGTAGACTGGGTCTGCTGTGTAGACTGGGTCTGCTGGGTAGACTGGGTCTGCTGGGTCTGCTGGGTAGACTGGGTCTGCTGTGTAGACTGGGTCTGCTGTGTAGACTGGGTCTGCTGTGTATACTGGGTCTGCTGGGTCTGCTGTGTAGACTGGGTCTGCTGTGTAGACTGGGTCTGGGTCTGCTGGACTGGGTCTGCTGGGTCTGCTGGGGTAGACTGGGTCTGCTGTGTAGACTGGGTCTGCTGTGTAGACTGGGTCTGCTGGGTCTGCTGTGTAGACTGGGTCTGCTGGGTCTGCTGTGTAGACTGGGTCTGCTGGTTAGACTGGGTCTGCTGGGTAGACTGGGTCTGCTGTGTGACTGGGTCTGCTGGGTAGACTGGGTCTGCTGGTAGACTGGGTCTGCTGGGTCTGCTGGGTAGACTGGTCTGCTGGGTCTGCTGGGTAGACTGGGTCTGCTGGGTAGACTGGGTCTGCTGGGTGACTGGGTCTGCTGGGTCTGCTGGGTAGACTGGGTCTGCTGGGTAGACTGGGACTGCTGGGTCTGCTGGTTAGACTGGGTCTGCTGTGGACTGGGTCTGCTGTGTAGACTGGGTCTGCTGGGTCTGGGTCTGCTGGTTAGACTGGGTCTGCTGGGTAGACTGGGTCTGCTGGGTCTGCTGGGTCTGACTGGGTCTGTTGGGTAGACTGGGTCTGCTGGGTCTGCTGTGTAGACTGGGTCTGCTGGGTAGACTGGGTCTGCTGGGTCTGGGTCTGCTGTGTAGACTGGGTCTGCTGGGTAGACTGGGTCTGCTGGTAAGACTGGGTCTGCTGGGTCTGCTGGGTAGACTGGGTCTGCTGGGGTCTGCTGGGTAGACTGGGTTTGCTGGGTAGACTGGGTCTGCTGGGTCTGCTGGGTAGACTGGGTCTGCTGGGTCTGCTGGGTAGACTGGGTTTGCTGGGTAGACTGGGACTGCTGGGTCTGCTGGTTAGACTGGGTCTGCTGTGTAGACTGGGTCTGCTGTGTAGACTGGGTCTGCTGGGTCTGCTGTGTAGACTGGGTCTGCTGGGTAGACTGGGTCTGCTGGGTAGACTGGGTCTGCTGGGTAGACTGGGTCTGCTGGGTCTGCTGGGTAGACTGGGTTTGCTGGGTAGACTGGGTCTGCTGGGTTTGCTGGGTAGACTGGGTCTGCTGGGTCTGCTGGTTAGACTGGGTCTGCTGGGTCTGCTGGGTCTGCTGGGTCTGCTGGGTCTGCTGGGTAGACTGGGTCTGCTGGGTCTGCTGTGTAGACTGGGGAGTATGCTGGGTCTGCTGGGTCTGCTGTGTAGACTGGGTCTGCTGGGTCTGCTGTGTAGACTGGGTCTGCTGTGTAGACTGGGTCTGCTGGGTCTGCTGTGTAGACTGGGTCTGCTGTGTAGACTGGGTCTGCTGGGTAGACTGGGTCTGCTGGCTCTGCTGGGTAGACTGGGTCTGCTGTGTAGACTGGGTCTGCTGTGTAGACTGGGTCTGCTGTGTAGACTGGGTCTGCTGTGTATACTGGGTCTGCTGGGTCTGCTGTGTAGACTGGGTCTGCTGGGTAGACTGGGTCTGCTGGGTCTGCTGGGTAGACTGGGTCTGCTGGGAAGACTGGGTCTGCTGGGTCTGCTGGGTAGACTAGGTCTGCTGGGTCTGCTGGGTTTGCTGGGTAGACTGGGTCTGCTGGGTAGACTAGGTCTGCTGGGTCTGCTGGGTAGACTGGGTTTGCTGGGTAGACTGGGACTGCTGGGTCTGCTGTGTAGACTGGGTCTGCTGGGTAGACTGGGTTTACTGGGTCTGCTGGTTCTGTTGGGTCTGCTGGGTCTACTGTGTAGACTGGGTTTACTGGGTCTGCTGGGTCTGCTGTGTAGACTGGGTTCACTCTGTCTGCTGTGTCTACTGGGTCTGCTGGGTAGACTGGGTCTGCTGTGTAGACTGGGTCTGCTGAGTAGACTGGGTCCACTGGGTAGACTGGGTCTGCTGGGTCTGCTGTGGAGACTGGGTATGCTGGGTCTGCTGTGTAGACTGGGTCTGCTGGGTCTGCTGTGTAGACTGGGTCTGCTGGGTAGACTGGGTCTGCTGGGTCTGCTGTGTAGACTGGGTCTGCTGGGTAGACTGGGTCTGCTGGGTGTACTGTGTAGACTGGGTATGCTGGGTAGACTGGGTCTGCTGTGTAGACTGGGTCTGCTGGGTTTACTGGGTCTGCTGGGTCTGTTGGGTCTGCTGGGTCTACTGTGTAGACTGGGTTTACTGGGTCTGCTGTGTAGACTGGGTTTACTTGGTCTGCTGGGTCTACTGGGTCTGCTGGGTAGACTGGGTCTGCTGTGTAGACTGGGTCTGCTGGGTCTGCTGGGTAGACTGGGTCTGCTGTGTATATACTGGGTCTGCTGTGTAGACTGGGTCTGCTGGGTCTGCTGTGTAGACTGGGTCTGCTGTGTAGACTGGGTCTGCTGGATCTGCTGTGTAGACTGGGTCTGCTGGGTAGACTGGGTCTGCTGGGTCTGTTGGGTCTGCTGGGTTTACTGGGTCTGCTGGGTCTGCTGTGTAGACTGGGTTCACTCTGTCTGGTATGTCTACTGGGTCTGCTGGTCTGGGTCTGCTGTGGTAGACTGGGTCTGCTGTGTAGACTGGGTCTGCTGAGTAGACTGGGTCCACTGGGTAGACTGGGTCTGCTGGGTCTGCTGTGGAGACTGGGTATGCTGGGTCTGCTGTGTAGACTGGGTCTGCTGTGTAGACTGGGTCTGCTGGGTAGACTGGGTCTGCTGGGTCTGCTGTGTAGACTGGGTCTGCTGGGTAGACTGGGTCTGCTGGGTGTACTGTGTAGACTGGGTATGCTGGGTAGACTGGGTCTGCTGTGTAGACTGGGTCTGCTGGGTTTACTGGGTCTGCTGGGTCTGTTGGGTCTGCTGGGTCTACTGTGTAGACTGGGTTTACTGGGTCTGCTGTGTAGACTGGGTTTACTTGGTCTGCTGGGTCTACTGGGTCTGCTGGGTAGACTGGGTCTGCTGGGTCTGCTAGACTGGGTCTGCTGCTGTACTGGGACTGGGTCTGCTGTGTAGACTGGGTCTGCTGGGTCTGCTGTGTAGACTGGGTCTGCTGTGTAGACTGGGTCTGCTGGGTCTGCTGTGTAGACTGGGTCTGCTGGGTAGACTGGGTCTGCTGTGTAGACTGGGTCTGCTGGGTAGACTGGGTCTGCTGGGTCTGCCATGTAGACTGGGTCTGCTGGGTCTGCTGTGACTGGGTCTGCTGGGTAGACTGGGTCTGCTGGGTCTGCTGGGTCTGCTGTGTAGACTGGGTCTGCTGGGTCTGGGTCTGCTGGGACTGGGTCTGCTGTGTAGAATGGGTCTGCTGGGTAGACTGGGTCTGCTGGGTCTGCTGTGTAGACTGGGTCTGCTGTGTAGACTGGGTCTGCTGGTGTAGACTGGGTCTGCTGGGTAGACTGGGTCTGCTGGGTCTGCTGTGTAGACTGGGTCTGCTGTGTAGACTGGGTCTGCTGGGTCTGCTGTGTAGACTGGGTCTGCTGGGTAGACTGGGTCTGCTGGGTCTGCCAGAGACTGGGTCTGCTGGGTCTGCTGGGTCTGGGTCTGCTGGGTCTGACTGGGTCTGCTGTGTAGACTGGGTCTGCTGGGTCTGCTGTGTAGACTGGGTCTGCTGGGTCTGCTGTGGACTGGGTCTGCTGGGTCTGCTGTGTACTGGGTCTGCTGGTAGACTGGGTCTGCTGGGTGCACTGGGTCTGCTGTGTAGACTGGGTCTGCTGTGTAGATTGGGTCTGCTGGGTAGACTGGGTCTGCTGTGTAGACTGGGTCTGCTGTGTAGACTGGGTCTGCTGGGTCTGCTGTGTAGACTGGGTCTGCTGGGTAGACTGGGTCTGCTGGGTCTGTGTAGACTGGGTCTGCTGGGTAGACTGGGTCTGCTGTGTAGACTGGGTCTGCTGGGTTTACTGGGTCTGCTGGGTCTGCTGGGTCTGCTGTGTAGACTGGGTCTGCTGGGTCTGCTGTGTAGACTGGGTCTGCTGGGCCTGCTGGGTAGACTGGGTCTGCTGGGTAGACTGGGTCTGCTGGGTAGACTGGGTCTGCTGTGTAGACTGGGTCTGCTGGGTCTGCTGGGTAGACTGGGTCTGCTGGGTATACTGGGTCTGCTGTGTAGACTGGGTCTGCTGGGTCTGCTGTGTAGACTGGGTCTGCTGTGTGGACTGGGTCTGCTGGCTAGACTGGGTCTGCTGGGTAGACTGGGTCTGCTGGGTCTGCTGGGTAGACTGGGTCTGCTGGGTCTGCTGGGTAGACTGGGTTTGCTGGGTAGACTGGGTCTGCTGGGTCTGCTGGGTAGACTGGGTCTGCTGGGTCTGCTGGGTAGACTGGGTTTGCTGGGTAGACTGGGACTGCTGGGTCTGCTGGTTAGACTGGGTCTGCTGGGTCTGCTGTGTAGACTGGGTCTGCTGTGTAGACTGGGTCTGCTGGGTCTGCTGTGTAGACTGGGTCTGCTGGGTAGACTGGGTCTGCTGGTTAGACTGGGTCTGCTGGGTAGACTGGGTCTGCTGGGTCTGCTGGGTAGACTGGGTTTGTTGGGTAGACTGGGTCTGCTGGGTTTGCTGGGTCTGCTGGTTAGACTGGGTCTGCTGGGTCTGCTGTGTAGACTGGGTCTGCTGGGTAGACTGGGTCTGCTGGTAGACTGGGTCTGCTGGGTCTGCTGGGTAGACTGGGTCTGCTGGGTCTGCTGTGTAGACTGGGTCTGCTGGGTCTGACTGGGTCTGCTGGGTCTGCTGGGTCTGCTGTGTAGACTGGGTCTGCTGGGTAGACTGGGTCTGCTGGGTGTACTGTGTAGACTGGGTATGCTGGGTCTGACTGGGTCTGCTGTGTAGACTGGGTCTGCTGGGTTTACTGGGTCTGCTGGGTCTGTTGGGTCTGCTGGGTCTACTGTGTAGACTGGGTTTACTGGGTCTGCTGTGTAGACTGGGTTTACTTGGTCTGCTGGGTCTACTGGGTCTGCTGGGTAGACTGGGTCTGCTGTGTAGACTGGGTCTGCTGGGTCTGCTGGGTAGACTGGGTCTGCTGTGTATATACTGGGTCTGCTGTGTAGACTGGGTCTGCTGGGTCTGCTGTGTAGACTGGGTCTGCTGGCTGGACTGGGTCTGCTGGGTCTGCTGTGTAGACTGGGTCTGCTGGGTCTGCTGTGTAGACTGGGTCTGCTGGGTCTGGGTTTACTGGGTCTGCTGGGTCTGTTGGGTCTGCTGGGTCTGCTGTGTAGACTGGGTTCACTGGGTCTGCTGTGTCTACTGGGTCTGCTGGGTCTGCTGGGTCTGCTGTGTAGACTGGGTCTGCTGTGTAGACTGGGTCTGCTGAGTAGACTGGGTCCACTGGGTAGACTGGGTCTGCTGGGTCTGCTGTGGAGACTGGGTATGCTGGGTCTGCTGTGTAGACTGGGTCTGCTGGGTGTAGACTGGGTCTGCTGGGTAGACTGGGTCTGCTGGGTCTGCTGTGTAGACTGGGTCTGCTGGGTAGACTGGGTCTGCTGGGTGTACTGTGTAGACTGGGTATGCTGGGTAGACTGGGTCTGCTGTGTAGACTGGGTCTGCTGGGTTTACTGGGTCTGCTGGGTCTGGGTCTGCTGGGTCTACTGACTGGGTCTGCTGGGTCTGCTGTGTAGACTGGGTTTGCTGGTCTGCTGGGTCTACTGGGTCTGCTGGGTAGACTGGGTCTGCTGTGTAGACTGGGTCTGCTGTCTGCTGGGTCTGCTGGGTCTGCTGGGTCTGCTGTGTAGACTGGGTCTGCTGGGTCTGCTGTGTAGACTGGGTCTGCTGTGTAGACTGGGTCTTGTAGACTGGGTCTGCTGTGTAGACTGGGTCTGCTGGGTAGACTGGGTCTGCTGTGTAGACTGGGTCTGCTGGGTAGACTGGGTCTGCTGGGTCTGCCATGTAGACTGGGTCTGCTGGGTCTGCTGTGTATACTGGGTCTGCTGGGTAGACTGGGTCTGCTGGGTCTGCCGGGTCTGCTGTGTAGACTGGGTCTGCTGGGTAGACTGGGTCTGCTGGGACTGCTGGGTCTGCTGTGTAGAATGGGTCTGCTGGGTGCACTGGGTCTGCTGGGTCTGCTGTGTAGACTGGGTCTGCTGTGTAGACTGGGTCTGCTGGGTCTGCTGTGTAGACTGGGTCTGCTGGGTAGACTGGGTCTGCTGGGTCTGCTGTGTAGACTGGGTCTGCTGTGTAGACTGGGTCTGCTGGGTCTGCTGTGTAGACTGGGTCTGCTGGGTAGACTGGGTCTGCTGGGTCTGCCATGTAGACTGGGTCTGCTGGGTCTGCTGGGTAGTTTGGGTCTGCTGGGTCTGCCGGGTCTGCTGTGTAGACTGGGTCTGCTGGGTCTGCTGTGTAGACTGGGTCTGCTGGGTCTGCTGTGTAGACTGGGTCTGCTGGGTGCACTGGGTCTGCTGTGTAGACTGGGTCTGCTGGGACTGGGTCACTGGGTCTGCTGTGTAGACTGGGTCTGCTGTGTAGATTGCGTCTGCTGGGTAGACTGGGTCTGCTGTGTAGACTGGGTCTGCTGTGTAGACTGGGTCTGCTGGGTCTGCTGTGTAGACTGGGTCTGCTGGGTAGACTGGGTCAGCTGGGTGTACTGTGTAGACTGGGTATGCTGGGTAGACTGGGTCTGCTGTGTAGACTGGGTCTGCTGGGTTTACTGGGTCTGTTGGGTCTGCTGGGTCTATTGTGTCTGACTGGGTTTACTGGGTCTGCTGGGTCTGACTGTGTCTGCTGGGTCTGCTTGTAGACTGGGTCTGCTGGGTAGACTGGGTCTGCTGGGTAGACTGGGTCTGCTGTGTAGACTGGGTCTGCTGGGTCTGCTGGGTAGACTGGGTCTGCTGTGTATACTGGGTCTGCTGTGTAGACTGGGTCTGCTGGGTCTGCTGTGTAGACTGGGTCTGCTGGGTGTGGACTGGGTCTGCTGGCTAGACTGGGTCTGCTGGTAAGACTGGGTCTGCTGGGTCTGCTGGGTAGACTAGGTCTGCTGGGTCTGCTGGGTAGACTGGGTTTGCTGGGTAGACTGGGTCTGCTGGGTCTGCTGGGTAGACTAGGTCTGCTGGGTCTGCTGGGTAGACTGGGTTTGCTGGGTAGACTGGGACTGCTGGGTCTGCTGGTTAGACTGGGTCTGCTGGGTCTGCTGTGTAGACTGGGTCTGCTGGGTAGACTGGGTCTGCTGGGTCTGCTGTGTAGACTGGGTCTGCTGGGTAGATTGGGTCTGCTGGTTAGACTGGGTCTGCTGGGTAGACTGGTCTGCTGGGTCTGCTGGGTAGACTGGGTTTGTTGGGTAGACTGGGTCTGCTGGGTTTGCTGGGTCTGCTGGTTAGACTGGGTCTGCTGGGTCTGCTGTGTAGACTGGGTCTGCTGGGTCTGTTGGGTAGACTGGATCTGCTGGGTCTGCTGTGTAGACTGGGTATGCTGGGTCTGCTGTGTAGACTGGGTCTGCTGTGTAGACTGACTGGTCTGCTGGGTAGACTGGGTCTGCTGGGTCTGCTGTGTAGACTGGGTCTGCTGTGTCTGACTGGGTCTGCTGTGTAGACTGGGTCTGCTGTGTAGACTGGGTCTGCTGTGTAGACTGGGTCTGCTGTGTAGACTGGGTCTGCTGGGTAGACTGGGTCTGCTGGGTCTGACTGGGTGGGGTCTGCTGGGTAGACTGGGTCTGCTGGGTCTGCTGTGTAGACTGGGTCTGCTGGGTCTGCTGGTAGACTGGGTCTGCTGGGTAGACTGGGTCTGCTGTGTATATACTGGGTCTGCTGTGTAGACTGGGTCTGCTGGGCCTGCTGTGTAGACTGGGTCTGCTGGGTAGACTGGGTCTGCTGGGACTGCTGGGTCTGCTGTGTAGACTGGGTCTGCTGGGTAGACTGGGTCTGCTGGGTCTGCTGTGTAGACTGGGTCTGCTGGGTCTGCTGTGTAGACTGGGTCTGCTGGGTAGACTGGGTCTGCTGGGTCTGCTGTGTAGACTGGGTCTGCTGTGTAGACTGGGTCTGCTGGGTCTGCTGTGTAGACTGGGTCTGCTGGGTAGACTGGGTCTGCTGGGTCTGCCATGTAGACTGGGTCTGCTGGGTCTGCTGTGTATACTGGGTCTGCTGGGTAGTTTGGGTCTGCTGGGTCTGCTGGGTCTGCTGTGTAGACTGGGTCTGCTGGGTCTGCTGTTAGACTGGGTCTGCTGGGTCTGCTGTGTAGACTGGGTCTGCTGGGTGCACTGGGTCTGCTGTGTAGACTGGGTCTGCTGGGTGACTGGGTCTGCTGGTCTGCTGTGTAGACTGGGTCTGCTGGGTAGACTGGGTCTGCTGGGTAGACTGGGTCTGCTGGGTCTGCTGTGTAGACTGGGTCTGCTGGTAGACTGGGTCTGCTGGGTCTGCTGTGTGACTGGGTCTGCTGGGTAGACTGGGTCAGCTGGGTCTACTGTGTAGACTGGGTCTGCTGGGTAGACTGGGTCTGCTGTGTAGACTGGGTCTGCTGGGTCTGCTGGGTACTGGTCTGTTGGGTCTGCTGGGTCTATTGGGTCTGGGTTTACTGGGTCTGCTGTGTAGACTGGGTCTGCTTGGGACTGGGTCTGCTGGGTAGACTGGGTCTGCTGTGTAGACTGGGTCTGCTGGGTCTGCTGGTAGACTGGGTCTGCTGTGTAGACTGGGTCTGCTGTGTAGACTGGGTCTGCTGGGTCTGCTGTGTAGACTGGGTCTGCTGTGTGGACTGGGTCTGCTGGGTCTGGGTCTGCTGGTAGACTGGGTCTGCTGGGTCTGCTGGGTAGACTGGGTCTGCTGGGTCTGCTGGGTAGACTGGGTTTGCTGGGTAGACTGGGTCTGCTGGGTCTGCTGGGTCTGACTGGGTCTGCTGGGTCTGCTGGGTAGACTGGGTTTGCTGGGTAGACTGGGACTGCTGGGTCTGCTGGTTAGACTGGGTCTGCTGGGTCTGCTGTGTAGACTGGGTCTGCTGTGTAGACTGGGTCTGCTGGGTCTGCTGTGTAGACTGGGTCTGCTGGGTAGACTGGGTCTGCTGGTTAGACTGGGTCTGCTGGGTAGACTGGGTCTGCTGGGTCTGCTGGGTAGACTGGGTTTGTTGGGTAGACTGGGTCTGCTGGGTTTGCTGGGTCTGCTGGTTAGACTGGGTCTGCTGGGTCTGCTGTGTCTGACTGGGTCTGCTGGGTCTGTTGGGTAGACTGGGTCTGCTGGGTCTGCTGTGTAGACTGGGTCTGCTGGGTCTGCTGCTGTAGACTGGGTCTGCTGGGTAGACTGGGTCTGCTGTGTAGACTGGGTCTGCTGGGTCTGCTGGGTAGACTGGGTCTGCTGTGTAGACTGGGTCTGCTGGGTCTGACTGTGTCTGCTGTGTAGACTGGGTCTTGGGTCTGTGTAGACTGGGTCTGCTGGGCTTGCTGTGTAGACTGGGTCTGCTGTGTAGACTGGGTCTGCTGGGTCTGCCGTGTAGACTGGGTCTGCTGTGTAGACTGGGTCTGCTGGGTCTACTGGGTCTGCTGGGTCTGCTGTGTAGACTGGGTCAGCTGGGTAGACTGGGTCTGCTGGGTAGACTGGGTCTGCTGGATAGACTGGGTCTGCTGGGTCTGGTGGGTCTGATGGGTCTGCTGTGTAGACTGGGTCTGCTGGGTCTACTGGGTCTGCTTGGGAGACTGGGTCTGCTGGGTATGCTGTGTAGACTGGGTCTGCTGGGTAGACTGGGTCTGCTGTGTAGACTGGGTCTGCTGTGTCTGCTGGATCTGCTGGGTAGACTGGGTCTGCTGTGTAGACTGGGTCTGCTGGGTGGGTCTGCTGGGTAGACTGGGTCTGCTGTGTAGAATGGGTCTGCTGGGTCTGATGGGTCTGCTGGTTAGACTGGGTCTGCTGTGTAGAATGGGTCTGCTGGGTCTGCTGGTTAGACTGGGTCTGCTGGGTATACTGGGTCTGCTGGGTCTGCTGTGTAGAATGGGTCTGCTGGGTCTGCTGGTTAGACTGGGTCTGCTGGTTAGGCTGGGTCTGCTGGTTAGACTGGGTCTGCTGGGTAGACTGGGTATACTGGGTCTGCTGGTTAGACTGGGTCTGCTGGGTCTGCTGGGTAGACTAGGTCTGCTGGGTCTGCTGGATCTGCTATGTAGACTGGGTCTGCTGGGTCTGCTGTGTAGACTGGGTCTGCTGGGTAGACTGGGTCTGCTGGTTAGACTGGGTCTGCTGGGTAGACTAGGTCTGCTGGGTCTGCTGGGTAGACTGGGTCTGCTGTGTAGACTGGGTCTGCTGGGTAGACTGGGTCTCCTGGGTCTGCCATGTAGACTGGGTCTGCTGGGTCTGCTGTGTATACTGGGTCTGCTGGGTCTGGGTCTGCTGTGTAGACTGGGTCTGCTGGGTCTGCTGTGTAGACTGGGTCTGCTGGGTAAACTGGGTCTGCTGGGTCTGCTGTGTACACTGGGTCTGCTGGGTGCACTGGGTCTGCTGGGTCTGCTGTGTAGACTGGGTCTGCTGTGTATTTATTGTATTTATTTTTATTTCACCTTTATTTAACCAGGTAGGCTAGTTGAGAACAGGTTCTCATTTGCTCATCTCCAACTTCAGCGATTTTTGCAATTCGTTCCAGTCACAGGCAGCAGAGTACTGGAACGAAAGGCGGCCGAATGAGGTGTTGGCTTTAGGGATGATCAATGAGATACACCTGCTGGAGCGCGTGCTACGGATGGTGTTGCCATCGTGACCAGTGAGCTGAGATAAGGCGGAGCTTTGCCTAGCATGGCCTTGTAGATGACCTGGGCCAGTGGGTCTGGCGACGAATATGTCTGCGAGGGCCAGCCGACTAGAGCATACAAGTCTGCAGTGGTGGGTAGTATAAGGTGCTTTAGTGACAAAACGGATGGCACTGTGATAAACTGCATCCAGTTTGCTGAGAAGAGTGTTGGAAGCAATTTTGTAGATGACATCGCTGTGTCGAGGATCGGTAGGATAGTCAGTTTTACTAGGGTAAGCTTGGCAGCGTGAGTGAAGGAGGCTTTGTTGCGGAATAGAAAGCAGACTCTTGATTTGATTTTCGATTGGAGATGTTTGATATGGGTCTGGAAGGAGAGTTTGCAGTCTAGCCAGACACCTAGGTACTTATAGGTGTCCACATATTCAAGGTCGTCATCCAGTGTGGTGATGCTAGTCGGGCAAGCGGGTGCAGGCAGGGTCGGTTGAAAAGCATGCATTTGGTTTTACTAGCGTTTAAGAGCAGTTGGAGGCCACGGAAGGAGTGTTGTATGGCATTGAAGCTCGATTGGAGGTTAGATAGCACAGTGTCCAATGACGGGGAAAGTGTATAGAATGGTGTCGTCTGCGTGAGGTGGATCAGGAATCGCCCGCAGCAAGAGCAACATCATTGATATACACAGAGAAAAGAGTCGGCCCGGAATTGAACCCTGTGGCACCCCCATAGAGACTGCCAGAGGACCGGACAACATGCCCTCCGATTTGACACACTGAACTCTGTCTGCAAAGTAATTGGTAACCAGGCAAGGCAGTCATCCGAAAAACCGAGGCTACTGAGTCTGCCGATAAGAATATGGTGATTGACAGAGTCGAAAGCCTTGGCAAGGTCGATGAAGACGGCTGCACAGTACTGTCTTTTATCGATGGCGGTTATGATGTTGTTTAGTACCTTGAGTGTGGCTGAGGTGCACCCGTGACCGGCTCGGAAACCAGATTGCATAGCGGAGAAGGTACGGTGGGATTCGAGATGGTCAGTGACCTGTTTGTTGACTTGGCTGACTGGGTCTGACCTTAGATAGGCAGGGCAGAATGGATATAGGTCTGTAACAGTTTGGGTCCAGGGTGTCTCCTCCTTTGAAGAGGGGATGACTGCGGCAGCTTTCAATCCTTGGGGATTTCAGGGTCGATATGAAAGAGAGGTTGAACAGGCTGGTAATAGGGGTTGCGACAATGGCGGATAGTTTCAGAAATAGAGGTCCAGATTGTCAAGCCCAGCTGATTTATACGGGTCCAGGTTTTGTAGCTCTTTCAGAACATCTACTATCTGGATTTGGGTAAAGGAGAACCTGGAGAGGCTTGGGCTGGAGCTGCTGGGGCCGGAGCTGTTGGCCGAGGTAGGAGGTCTGCTGGCGGAAGGCATGGCCAGCCGTTGAGAAATGCTTGTTGAAGTTTTCGATAATCATGGATTTGTCGGTGGTGACCGTGTTCCTAGCCTCAGTGCAGTGGGCAGCTGGGAGGAGGTGCTCTTGTTCTCCATGGACTTCACAGTGTCCCAGAACTTTTTGGAGTTGGAGCTACAGGATGCAAACTTCTGCCTGAAGAAGCTGGCCTTAGCTTTCCTGACTGACTGCGTGTATTGGTTCCTGACTTCCCTGAACAGTTGCATATCGCTGGGACTGTTCGATGCTGGCAGTCCGCCACAGGATGTTTTTGTGCTGGTCTGAGGGCAGTCAGGTCTGGAGTGAACCAAGGGCTGTATCTATTCTTAGTTCTGCATTTTTTGAACGGAGCATGCTTATCTAATATGGTGAGGAAGTTACTCTTAAAGAATGACCAGGCATCCTCAACTGACGGGATGAGGTCAATGTCCTTCCAGGATACCCGGGCCAGGTCGATTAGAAAGGCCTGCTCACAGAAGTGTTTTAGGGAGCGTTTGACAGTGATGAGGGGTGGTCGTTTGACTGCGGTCGTGGATACAGGCAATGAGGCAGTGGTCGCTGAGATCCTGGTTGAAGACAGCAGAGGTGTATTTGGAGGGCCAGTTGATCAGGATGACGTCTATGAGGGTGCCCTTGCTTACAGAGTTAGGGTTGTACCTGGTGGGTTCCTTGATGATTTGTGTGAGATTGAGGGCATCTAGCTTAGATTGTAGGACTGCTGGGGTGTTAAGCATATCCCAGTTTAGGTCACCTAACAGAACAAACTCAGAAGCTAGATGGGGGCAATCAATTCACAAATGGTGTCCAGGGCACAGCTGGGAGCTGAGGGGGGGTCTGCTGGTAGCAGGCGGCAACAGTGAGAGACTTATTTCTGGAGAGAGTAATTTTCAGAATTAGTAGTTCGAACTGTTTGGGTATGGACCTGGAAAGTATGACATTACTTTGCAGGCTATCTCTGCAGTAGACTGGGACTCCTCCCCCTTTGGCAGTTCTATCTTGACGGAAGATGTTATAGTTGGGTATGGAAATCTCTGAATTTTTGGTGGCCTTCCTGAGCCAGGATTCAGACACGGCAAGGACATCAGGGTTAGCAGAGTGTGCTAAAGCAGTGAGTAAAACAAACTTAGGGAGGAGGCTTCTAATGTTGACATGCATGAAACCAAGGCTTTTTCGATCACAGAAGTCAACAAATGAGGGTGCCTGGGGACATGCAGGGCCCGGGTTTACCTCCACATCACCCTGCTGAACAGAGAAGGAGTAGTATGAGGGTGCGGCTAAGGGGTCTATCAAAACTGGTCTGCCTAGAGCGTTGGGGACAGAGAATAAGAGGAGCAGGTTTCTGGGCATGGTAGAATATATTCAGGGCATAATGCACAGACAGGGTATGGTGGGGTGTGGGTACGGGTCGGAGGTAAGCCCAGGCACTGGGTGATGATGAGAGAGGTTTTATCTCTGGACATGCTGGTTGTAATGGGTGAGGTCACCGCATATGTGGGAGGTGGGACAAAGGAGGTATCAGGGGTGTGAGGAATAGGACTAGGGGCTCCATTGTGAACTAAAACAATGATAACTAACCTGAGCAACAGTATACAAGGCATATTGACATTTGAGAGAGACATACAGCGAGGCATACAGTAAACACAGGTGTTGAAATTGGGAAAGCTAGCTAAAACAGTGGGTGAGACAACAGCTAATCAGCTAGCATAACAACAGCAGGTGAGATGGCATTGACTAGGCAACTCGGGTCGACAGATAAAACAAACAAGCAGAATGGAGTACCGTGATTAATGGACAGTCCAGCGTGCATCAGCTATGTAGCCAAGTGATCAGAGGCAGCGGTGGATGGGGCAGGGGGGCTGGGCTGGCGAGTGTTATCCAGGTTAAGAAAACTAACAATGACTAAATAGCTTGTAGCTAGCTAGCTGGTTAGCTTCTGGAGGTTATTGAGTGTGTTCTAAAAATAAAGATAATAGCGATTCCGTATCACATAGGGTGAGGCAGGTTTCCGGAAGGTATAAACAAAAAAAATTTTTAATCGGGAAGAGATAGAGTACATATGGGCCACTGCGTTTTTGGGACGCAGTGATGCAGACGGTTAGCAGGCCTGTGCTAACAAGCTAACAGATTAGCAGGCCTGGGTAAACAAGGTAGTAGTTAGTGGACCTGGGCTAAACAAGCTAGCAGTTAGCATGCCGAACTAGCAAGCAAGGAGATAGCGAGGGCTAGAGAGTTAGCCTTTAGAGGACGTTGCGATGGGGTGAGTCTGTTTATTCCTCTTCATGCAGTGATATCGATAGACCGGTCGTAGTCAAGGTATTGTAGCCCAGGAGTATGCTAGGAGCTCTGGCCGGGCTAGCTTCAAGCTACGTGGGTGGAAACGCTAGCCAGGAGTAATCAACCAGGGTTGCTGTTTAGCTCGATAGCTAGTTGCGAAGATCCAGCTGTAGACTGGGTCTGCTGGGTAGACTGGGTCTGCTGGGTCTGCTGTGTAGACTGGGTCTGCTGTGTAGACTGGGTCTGCTGGGTCTGCTGTGTAGACTGGGTCTGCTGGGTAGACTGGGTCTGCTGGGTAGACTGGGTTTGCTGGGTCTCTCTGCTGCTGCTATTGATCCACAGCACATTACTTCTGCTCTGATGGACCGCAGAATCACACTGCTGGGTCTGCTGGTTAGACTGGGTCTGCTGGGTCTGCTGTGTAGACTGGGTCTGCTGTGTAGACAGGGTCTGCTGGGTAGACTGGGTCTGCTGGGTAGACTGGGTCTGCTGTGTAGACTGGGTATGCTGGGTCTGCTGTGTAGACTGGGTCTGCTGGGTCTGCTGTGTAGACTGGGTCTGCTGTGTAGACTGGGTCTGCTGGGTAGACTGGGTCTGCTGTGTAGACTGGGTCTGCTGTGTAGACTGGGTTTGCTGGTTAGACTGGGTCTGCTGGGTAGACTAGGTCTGCTGGGTCTGCTGGGTAGACTGGGTCTGCTGTGTAGGGTCTGCTGGGTCTGCTGTGTAGACTGGGTCTGCTGTGTAGACTGGGTCTGCTGTGTAGACTGGGTCTGCTGGGTCTGCTGTGTAGACTGGGTCTGCTGGGTAGACTGGGTTTGCTGGGTCTCTCTGCTGCTGCTATTGATCCACAGCACATTACTTCTGCTCTGATGGACCGCAGCATCAAACTGCTGGGACTGCTGGGTCTGCTGGTTAGACTGGGTCTGCTAGGTCTGCTGTGTAGTCTGGGTCTGCTGTGTAGACAGGGTCTGCTGGGTAGACTGGGTCTGCTGGGTCTGCTGTGTAGACTGGGTCTGCTGGGTCTGCTGTGTAGACTGGGTCTGCTGGGTCTGCTGTGTAGACTGGGTCTGCTGGGTCTGCTGTGTAGACTGGGTCTGCTGGGTAGACTGGGTCTGCTGGGTCTGCTGTGTAGACTGGGTCTGCTGGTTAGACTGGGTCTGCTGGTTCTGCTGGGTAGACTAGGTCTGCTGGGTCTGCTGGGTAGACTGGGTTTGCTGGGTAGACTGGGTCTGCTTGTTAGACTGGGTTTGCTGGGTAGACTGGGTCTGCTTGTTAGACTGGGTCTGCTGGGTCTGCTGTGTAGACTGGTTCTGCTGGGTCTGCTATGTAGACTGGGTCTGGGTCTGCTGGGTCTGTTGTGTAGACTGGGTATGCTGGGTCTGCTGTGTAGACTGGGTGTGCTGGGTCTGCTGTGTAGACTGGGTCTGCTGGGTCTGCTGTGTAGACTGGGTCTGCTGGGTAGACTGGTTCTGCTGGGTAAAGTGGGTCTGCTGTGTCTCTCTGCTGCTGCTATTGATCCACAGCACATTACTTCTGCTCTGATGGACCGCAGCATCAAACCTACATCAGACCTGCAGTGCACTGCCACAGCACAGAGTCACTGGAGACCTCAGAGAGCTTATGGTATGATGAATAGTGGGCACTCATGGCACTGAGACTGTACTCTATGCAGACACTCAAGCCAAAAGAGTTGACATTCATAATATAATTACATGTAAATCTAATAAGGTGTGTGTGTGTGTGTGTGTGTGTGTGTGTGTGTGTGTGTGTGTGTGTGTGTGTGTGTGTGTGAAAGAGAAAGGACGATGCTTTCTCTTAGTAGCAAGAAGCCCAGCATGTTGTTGTTGTTGTGTCTGACTGTAAATGTTCTAATTCTATAAAACCAAACAGCCCCAGCCAGGTCACCAGCCAGGTCCCCAGCCAGGTCACCAGCCAGGTCCCCAGCCAGGTCCCCAGCCAGGTCCCCAGCCAAGTCACCAGCCAGGTCCCCAGCCAAGTCACCAGCCAGGTCCCAGCCAGGTCCCCAGCCAAGTCACCAGCCAGGTCCCCAGCCAGGTCACCAGCCAGGTCCCCAGCCAGGTCACCCACCAGGTCCCCAGCCAGGTCACCAGCCAGGTCCCCAGCCAGGTCACCAGCCAGGTCCCCAGCCAGGTCACCAGCCAGGTCCCCAGCCAGGTCACCCGCCAGGTCCCCAGCCAGGTCACCAGCCAGGTCCCCAGCCAGGTCACCCCCAGCCAAGTCACCAGCCAGGTCCCCAGCCAGGTCACCAGCCAGGTCCCCAGCCAGGTCACCCACCAGGTCCCCAGCCAGGTCACCAGCCAGGTCCCCAGCCAGGTCACCAGCCAGGTCACCCGCCAGGTCCCCAGCCAGGTCACCAGCCAGGTCACCAGCCAGGTCACCAGCCAGGTCACCCGCCAGGTCACCAGCCAGGTCCCCAGCCAGGTCACCAGCCAGGTCCCCAGCCAGGTCACCCAGCCAGGTCCCCAGCCAGGTCCCCAGCCAGGGCCCCAGCCAGGTCACCAGCCAGGTCACCAGCCAGGTCCCCAGCCAGGTCACCCGCCAGGTCACCAGCCAGGTCCATCCATGTCTGAGGATGTCGGGAGATGACGTGGAAACTGGCTTCTAGGGGCAACAGTGAGCGATGTTACCCTCAAGTAGATTTGGGTTTTCCTTCAGCTTTGTGGATGGGGATGGTAGATGGGCATAAGCACCTCCCTCTGATTCCAAAGGTTGCAAGTTCAAATCCGGCAGTAGAAAGATATTTTTAATATTTGAATCCTACAGACGAAGAACCATATATGTGACAATTTTTCCATTTTAAGATAATCAGTTATTTTTATATTATTAATTGTGTGTACCACATTAGGTGTTTTATGGTTGACAAATAATTTACCATACCCATATCTTCCAACAACAATTTATATTTTTTTGTTATTTCAAAAAATACTTTTTTTTATTGCCGTTTTAATTTTAAGAATGTGGAAGAACAGTATATCTCCAGTGATGATTTCAGTTTGTGGAAGAACAGTATATCTCCAGTGATGATTTCAGTTTGTGGAAGAACAGTATATCTCCAGTGATGATTTCAGTTTGTGGAAGAACAGTATATCTCCAGTGATGATTTCAGTTTGTGGAAGAACAGTATATCTCCAGTGATGATTTCAGTTTGTGGAAGAACAGTATATCTCCAGTGATGATTTCAGTTTGTGGAAGAACAGTATATCTCCAGTGATGATTTCAGTTTGTGGAAGAACAGTATATCTCCAGTGATGATCTCAGTTTGTGGAAGAACAGTATATCTCCAGTGATGATTTCAGTTTGTGGAAGAACAGTATATCTCCAGTGATGATTTCAGTTTGTGGAAGAACAGTATATCTCCAGTGATGATTTCAGTTTGTGGAAGAACAGTATATCTCCAGTGATGATTTCAGTTTGTGGAAGAACAGTATATGTGACATTTTGCATGACTTGTAAGATGTCCTTTTTTAACACCTGATATGACGTTTTAAGTACTTTCAAGTACAGACGCCCTTCATGTAAATAACTTAAATGCAATATGTAGTTCATTCATTTGTATGGAGGTTCATTTAGAGGTGGTCTATCAACTTTAGCACTGATGACTTTTCTTAAAAGTTGAGTCATGAAATCTTAGTCTCATTTCAAATGAAGCCCTCAATGTGAACATACCATAGAACTACAAAACACTCCCAATCTATACACAGAATGACTTTGTCCTGCACCATTGTGTAACACAGCACTTTTAGAGTTAACGTTAATGTACGTATCATTACTGTCAAAGTTCAACTATGCAAGTGTTCAATATAGCTATTATAATAATAGGCGTTTTGTCTTATTTCTAACCTGTTCTAAGCCGGAGAGAATCAACGCGTGTTGTTTCTCGTATGGGGCAGTGTAGAAACTATTGAACAGATGCAGCTTGCGCTCATCAGTCAACTTTCCACAATCCTTTCTGCACGTCGTGGAACACGCTCTTCCCTGCAGGATACAGTGCAACTAGCTACTGTAGCCATGTCGAATCATCCGGTGGATGGAGAAAAAGTAGCTAGCTATGTTTCTTCTATAATCTAGCAATAACATTTGTAACGATAATGTATGAGTTATTAGCCAACGAACTTTAGCTAATATGTTTTCTCTATAGTTACAAATTAGACAACCCACAACATACATGTTAGTTACTGTACTCTATAGCTAGCTAGCTTGACTGTTTGATATACGGTTCTTCCACTTACCTCTTTTGGACAGCTTTACCCAGTTTTTTCTTGACCCTTACGATTTGTATAGGGGTTTCCCGCATCCCGTAAGATCTTCCTTTGCCTGTCTTTCCATTCTTTTAGTTTAGTTTTACGTTTCTTTCCCACATTTCTGCGATTTTCATCAGCAACAGAAAGGTTGTGCGCTTGTCCGTCCATTCTGAGTGGTGCACATAAACGGTTATTCCACGAGAGCATATCTTTCAATTTAAAATAATTGTTAATTAACGCGTGGAAAGCTAAAGGGTGTCCAATAATGATTGTTCATGTATATCTAATTTTTTTTGTAAATGTCACATATATGGTTCATCATCTGTAGGATTCATTTTTGTTTTAAGCCTATCCCAAACCATAAGCCTTGTCGTGAGATGTGAGAGCTGGTGGCATTGTCCACCTTGACCAAAGGCTTTAAACAGAGTCTTCAAATTCAGTCTCAGAATACTGACACATTCCAGCAGCAGAAACCCAATCTTTCTGTCAGTCCCTGGAGAGACACCACAAGACAGGCTTCAAAGGACAGGAAAGATTGCTTGGCTCTCCTCTTCAAAATCACATCCCTGCCCTCTTTCTCTTGCTCTCTTTCCCTCTCTCTCTTTCCATCTCTCTCTCTCTCTCTCTCTCTCTCTCTTTCTCTCTACCCGCTCTCTCTTTCTATCTCTACCCGCTCTCTTTCTCTCTACCAGCTCTCCCTTTCACCCTCTGCCCGCTCTCTCTCTCTCTACCCGCTCTCTCTCTCTACCCACTCTCTCTCTCTCTACCCGCTCTCTCTCTCTACCCTCTCTCTCTCTCTCTACCCGTTCTCTCTCTTTTCCTCCATGTTGAAGGCTTCTGATGAAGAATAAGGTTTTCCATCTGTACGCCTTCAGCACCACCAAGGCCTGTTCCATCCCTCTGATTCCCCTGCTCTGCCATCCTCTCTCTCTCTCCCTCCCTCCCAGCCATGCTCTGTCCCAGGCCTCCAGCCTCGCTGTGTGCCACTGCCATCTGTGCCCGGTGGGAACCCAGGCTGGAGTGCTCCCTCCCTGGGTATTCTCCCACGTCAGAGCCCTTTGATCTGATCTGATCAACCAGGCATGTCCACAGGGAGGCCTGATGTAATCACCAGCCACCATGGAGGGGAGGAGTAGTCAGGAGAAGCAGGGATATGGGAATGGTGTCACAGTCCTAAGTCTTGAGCCCTCTAGGGTGCATGTTGCCATCAGTGGTTGCCATGTTGGACAGAAACGATATGGGAATTGAAGTGGGATTGAGGCGAGGGGAGGATGCGCGGGTTGCCAAAAATGTGGTCCCCAGTCAGTGCTTCTCATGCTTCTCCTTCTCATCCCTCTTCCAGAGAAGCAGGCTGCTGTTTGTTTTGCCTACTGCTCTCACTCAAAGGGAAATATTCATTAGGTTCCTCTTTGGAAGACGGCGTGCAGATGGGACTCGTGTGTGTGTGTGTGTGTGTGAGAGAGTGTGTAAGGCCACAGCTAAAACTCATTCCTCAGCCTATTTTCCAATCTGAGGAGCACTGCCTGCAAATAGCAGCTGTGTTATGGACCAACAGACTGCATTAGGGCATTGTGATAAGGCGTCTGGGCCAGGCGGGGGCTGGTGCATTAGTTGGTAAGTAATGTTTGGCCTTAAGCCCTGCCATGCTTTATTGTGATGTAATATGAGAGAGAAATGAGAGTTAGAATCATTCTGAGGACTATTGAGAGAGGGGAATGCATCACCATCAATCATGTGAAATCACCAATTCTGGTGAAATGAGGAATTTAGTATTATTTTCTCCATTATTTATCTCTCTCTCTTAAGAAGCCTGTAGAGTATGTAATATAAGGTTTATAAATGATGCATTAGAAAACTTCATTGGTTTCTTTAGAATGTTTATTTCCAATGTACAGGGCAGTGTTAAGTATGTCCTTAATGTATGTTGTATGCACAACTTTCTCTGCCAGCGTGACTATCAAGTCAACCCTTCCTTGAGCCATTTCGTGCACCAATTTCCACCCTACTGTTTCAAAGGGCAGTCTCTTTATTTTGGATAGTTTATTTTGCCCCCCTTGAAAAGGCCAAAGCGATTCTCTCTGTCTCTCTCAGGGGCCATGAACCAGATGGAGTGTCAGAACTCTCGGACATTGAGTTCCATTCAGAAGGTGCATTGTGGGTAGAGGAAAGTAAAGGACAGGCCTGAATGACAGTGTCAGAACTCTGGGACATTGAGTTCCATTCAGAGGGTGCATTGTGGGTAGAGGAAAGTAAAGGACAGGCCTGAATAACAGTGTCAAAACTCTGGGACATTGAGTTCCATTCAGAGGGTGCATTGTGGGTAGAGGAAAGTAAAGGACAGGCCTGAATAACAGTGTCAGAACTATGGGACATTGAGTTCCATTCAGAGGGTGCATTGTGGGTAGAGGAAAGTGAAGGACAGGCCTGAATAACAGTGTCAGAACTATGGGATATTGAGTTCCATTCAGAGGGTGCATTGTGGGTAGAGGAAAGTAAAGGACAGGCCTGAATAACAGTGAAAGATTTTGGTCCATCCGTCCGTCTCTCCGACAGATCCAGACCGTCATTGTGACCCATAAATGTCCCAGGAGGCATTGCAGCTCGTCCAGGTCACCTCCAGGATTTCCGTTCCTGTCTCATGGCGGTTTCTGTCAATACGCTCTCAGCAATAGCCATCACTCCTCCGCAATCTCAGCTCCCTCCTCCGTCCATCCCTGTTTTCCTCCCTCTATCCTATTCTCCTCACTCTTCAATCTTCATCACTGCTCTCCTGCCTTATCGATCTTCTCTTTCCTCCTGTCCTCCATGTACCACTCTATCTTCTAAAACGCACTCCCCCATATCTCTCAGTCTCAATCCCTCTCGCTCCCTCTCTCCCCCTCCCTCCATCTTTCTCTCTCTCTCTGTGGTCAGAGTCTCTGCTCTCTGACAAGGTCGAAGCCCCAGCATTGCCTGGAGCTCCTTAAGGTCCGTAAATGGAGATTTAATGTAATTGAGTGGTGCAGTAATAGAATCTATGAGGGCTGATCTCGTTAGTAGGGGATGGAGGGGAACATCATACCACAGGGCTGGCCTGGACGTGGGTGGTGGGTCGCTTGGTGGTTGTGTTGCAGGATGTGGGTGGATGTTTGGTAGGTGGTGTGGTAGGGCAGGGTACAGAAACCAAGGAGGTGGTGGGTGGTTGGTAGGTGGTGTGGTAGGGCAGGGTACAGGAACCAAGGAGGTGGTGTGGTAGGGCAGGGTACAGGAACCAAGGAGGTGGTGGGTGGTTGGTAGGTGGTGTGACAGGGCAGGGTACAGGAACCAAGGAGGTGGTGGGTGGTTGGTAGATTGTGTGACAGGGCAGGGTACAGGAACCAAGGAGGTGGTGGGTGGTTGGTAGGTGGTGTGGTAGGGCAGGGCAGGGTACAGGAACCAAGGAGGTGGTGGGTGGTTGGTTGGTAGGTGGTGTGGTAGGGCAGGGTACAGGAACCAAGGAGGTAGTGGGTGGTTGGTGTGGTAGGGCAGGGTTAGGTGGTTGGTAGGGCAGGGTACAGGAACCAAGGAGGTAGTGGGTGGTTGGTAGGTGGGGGATGGGCAGGGTACAGGAACCAAGGAGGTGGTGGGTGGTTGGTAGGTGGTGTGGCAGGGCAGGGTACAGGAACCAAGGAGGTAGTGGGTGGTTGGTAGTTGGTGTGGTAGGGCAGGGTACAGGAACCAAGGAGGTAGTGGGTGGTTGGTAGGTGGTGTGGTAGGGCAGGGTACAGGAACCAAGGAGGTAGTGGGTGGTTGGTAGGTGGTGTGGTAGGGCAGGGTACAGGAACCAAGGAGGTGGTGGGTGGTTGGTAGGTGGTGTGGTAGGGCAGGGTACAGGAACCAAGGAGGAAGTGGGTGGTTGGTAGGTGGTGTGGTAGGGCAGGGTACAGGAACCAAGGAGGTAGTGGGTGGTTGATAGGTGGTGTGGTAGGGCAGGGCAGGGTACAGGAACCAAGGAGGTGGTGGTTGGTTGGTAGTTGGTGTGGTAGGACAGGGTACAGGAACCAAGGAGGATGTGGGTGGCACACTTCCTGGAGTGTCAAATAACAGTCCCTCCACCTCCTGGAGGGATTGTTATTTGACATTCTGTAAAAGACAAGGTTGGCGTTCAATTAAATTAATACGTTTACATTGCTAAAACAAGTGAAGTAGATAATAAACAAAAGTGAAATAAACAATACAAATGGACAGTAAACATAACACTCACAGAAGTTCCAAAAGAATATAAAATCAAATTTATTTATATAGCCCTTCGTACATCAGCTGATATCTCAAAGTGCTGTACAGAAACCCAGCCTAAAACCCCAAACAGCAAGCAATGCAGGTGTAGAAGCACGGTGGCTAGGAAAAACTCCCTAGAAAGGCCAAAACCTAGGAAGAAACCTAGCCCTTTCACACGTACCATCACCATCACACGGGTGTGATCGTTCTACAGTGGTCCCTGAAGCATACGATCACACCCGTGTGTTTAGAACACTCATTTAGAATGCTCGTTTAGAACGGCAGTTTCGAATGACGCAACAATCAGCGTTTGAGCTGGCCACACTTTTTTCAGAAACTATTTACACAAACACAGTCCTTACAAAGTTATGTCCAGAATGTCAGCAGTTTATTTTTGGATGCATTGTTCAGATATTCACAGAAGAAGATATAGCATAACACAATCATCCTAACCGGAAAAATGTAGGCTACATTTGTCCTAGCGCTGAGGAAAGATTGACCCAACACAAGCAGTCATATTTTCTAACTCTCGGCTGACGTAAACTACAATATGAATTAGCTAATAGCAATTACTGTATATAATTAATCACATCACGGGTGAGTGAGCTCACCATTGATCGAAATAACTAGGTAAAACACTTTATAGAAATCGAAAGTAATCCGACATTAGTTTCAGCGCGCAGCCATGCATTTTTTCCTCACAGAAACCGAAGATAATAAGAGAAGAGGAGATGAGTTTGGTCTGTTTGTAGTATGCATGTTGAAGGGGTGTGTCATCTACCGTCGTTCACATCCCACCATGAATTTCCGGAAGTCCTCAAAAAAAAATTGAACTCTTACTCACCTCATTTTGTTATAACATCTTTGGTCAAACAGACGTGAATCCCAGAATGCATTGTATGTCAACAAACATGGATACACAGCTGAAATTAGCTTAGCTCATCATAATCAGTACAACCTTCAAAAAGGTATTTTACACACATAATATGTGCCCATTACAATCTGTGCAAGAATCGGAATGCATGATTTGTCACCTAGAATTGAAAACATGTGAATAAAATCGTAAATACACAAATAATTACCACACAAAACATTTTCTGATAGTGATTTATTGATACAAGTAGCGCGTGCCGGCAGTCAACCACGTAACCTCCCACTCTGCGCCATTCAGTGTTGTTGCAGCCATGATAGTATGCCTTAGAGATGGGGGTGGAAATGCAGTTGTTGTTCAGTCACTGCATGGATATTAAATATGGGTTATGCATATTCAGTTTTTTGTCTTCTAGTAAAACAAGTTGTTGAACCAACTACCAGTACTGCAATAAAATAGATTAATATTACATATTGGCATATGTGTTTTCTTGCTGTGTTTTCATCCAGTACAACTGTTAAGGAGTGTACGTTAGCATACAAAAGCTGTCCTCATTCTTCAGCCCCAAAGATGTCCAGGTCCAGTTATGATATTGGCAAATAATGTTTCTGAAAGTACAGAATAAAGAGGAATTATTCATTAGAATACAATATAAGGATATAGCAATAAAACAATACTACAAAGAAGTAACATAATAAACACTGCTATAAAAAAAAAAAGTTTATTGCATTGACAAAATTACAGATTTGAGTTATAACAGTAAGAAATGAACTTTTGAGCTCCACAAGGGGGCAAGGCAGGGCAGAACAGAGCTATGCTGAATAGACCAAATAAACAAACCATGGTCATATTTTTTTTATTTTTTTACTTAGCACTTCCGGCGCCGACAGAGATGGCCGCCTCGCTTCGCGTTCCTAGGAAACTATGCAGTTTTTTGTTTTTTTACGTGTTATTTCTTACATTAGTACTCCAGGTCATCTTAGGTTTCATTACATACAGTCGAGAAGAACTACTGAATATAAGATCAGCGTCAACTCACCATCAGTACGACCAAGAATATGTTTTCCGCGACGCGGATCCTGTGTTCTGCCTTACAAACAGGACAACGGAATGGATCGCATGCAGCGACCCAAGGAAACGACTCCGAAAAAGAGGGAAACGTAGCGGTCTTCTGGTCAGACTCCGAAAAAGGGCACATCGCGCACCACTCCCCAGCATTCTTCTTGCCAATGTCCAGTCTCTTGACAACAAGGTTGATGAAATCCGAGCAAGGGTAGCATTCCAGAGGGACATCAGAGACTGCAACGTTCTCTGCTTCACGGAAACATGGCTTACTGGGAAGACGCTATCCGATGCGGTGCAGCCAACGGGTTTCTCCACGCATCGCGCCGACAGAAATAAACATCTTTCTGGTAAGAAGAGTGGCGGGGGCCTCATGACTAACGAGACATGGTGAGGAACTCAAATCCTTCTGTTCACCTGATTTAGAATTCCTCACAATCAAATGTAGACCGCATTATCTTCCAAGAGAATTCTCTTCGATTATAATCACAGCCGTATATATCCCCCCCCAAGCAGACACGTCGATGGCTCTGAACGAACTTTATTTAACTCTTTGCAAACTGGAAACCATTTATCCGGAGGCTGCATTCATTATAGCTGGGGATTTTAACAAAGCTAATCTGAAAACAAGACTCCCTAAATTTTATCAGCATATCGATTGCGCAACCAGGGGTGGTAAAACCTTGGATCACTGTTACTCTAACTTCCGCGACGCATATAAGGCCCTGCCCCGCCCCCCTTTCGGAAAAGCTGACCACGACTCCATTTTGTTGATCCCTGCCTACAGGCAGAAACTGAAACAAGAGGCTCCCACGCTGAGGTCTGTCCAACGCTGGTCAGACCAAGCTGACTCCACACTCCAAGACTGCTTCCATCATCACGTGGACTGGGACATGTTTCGTATTGCGTCAGATAAAAATATTGACGAATACGCTGATTCGGTGTGCGAGTTCATTAGAACGTGCGTTGAAGATGTCGTTCCCATAGCAACGATAAAAACATTCCCTAACCAGAAACCGTGGATTGATGGCAGCATTCGCGTGAAACTGAAAGCGTGAACCACTGCTTTTAATCAGGGCAAGGTGTCTGGCAACATGACCGAATACAAACAGTGCAGCTATTCCCTCCGCAAGGCTATTAAACAAGCTAAGCGTCAGTACAGAGACAAAGTAGAATCTCAATTCAACGGCTCAGACACAAGAGGCATGTGGCAGGGTCTACAGTCAATCACGGACTACAAGAAGAAACCCAGCCCAGTCACGGACCAGGATGTCTTGCTCCCAGGCAGACTAAATAACTTTTTGCCCGCTTTGAGGACAATACAGTGCCACTGACACGGCCTGCAACGAAAACATGCGGTCTCTCCTTCACTGCAGCCGAGGTGAGTAAGACATTTAAACGTGTTAACCCTCGCAAGGCTGCAGGCCCAGACGGCATCCCCAGCCGTGCCCTCAGAGCATGCGCAGACCAGCTGGCCGGTGTGTTTACGGACATATTCAATCAATCCCTATACCAGTCTGCTGTTCCCACATGCTTCAAGAGGGCCACCATTGTTCCTGTTCCCAAGAAAGCTAAGGTAACTGAGCTAAACGACTACCGCCCCATAGCACTCACTTCCGTCATCATGAAGTGCTTTGAGAGACTAGTCAAGGACCATATCACCTCCACCCTACCTGACACCCTAGACCCACTCCAATTTGCTTACCGCCCAAATAGGTCCACAGACGATGCAATCTCAACCACACTGCACACTGCCCTAACCCACCTGGACAAGAGGAATACCTATGTGAGAATGCTGTTCATCGACTACAGCTCGGCATTCAACACCATAGTACCCTCCAAGCTTGTCATCACCCTGGGTCTCGACCCCGCCCTGTGCAACTGGGTACTGGACTTCCTGACGGGCCGCCCCCAGGTGGTGAGGGTAGGCAACAACATCTCCTCCCCGCTGATCCTCAACACGGGGGCCCCACAAGGGTGCGTTCTGAGCCCTCTCCTGTACTCCCTGTTCACCCACGACTGCGTGGCCACGCACGCCTCCAACTCAATCATCAAGTTTGCGGACGACACAACAGTGGTAGGCTTGATTACCAACAACGACGAGACGGCCTACAGGGAGGAGGTGAGGGCCCTCGGAGTGTGGTGTCAGGAAAATAACCTCACACTCAACGTCAACAAAACTAAGGAGATGATTGTGGACTTCAGGAAACAGCAGAGGGAACACCCCCCTATCCACATCGATGGAACAGTAGTGGAGAGGGTAGCAAGTTTTAAGTTCCTCGGCATACACATCACAGACAAACTGAATTGGTCCACTCACACTGACAGCGTCGTGAAGAAGGCGCAGCAGCGCCTCTTCAACCTCAGGAGGCTGAAAAATTCGGCTTGTCACCAAAAGCACTCACAAACTTCTACAGATGCACAATCGAGAGCATCCTGGCGGGCTGTATCACCGCCTGGTACGGCAACTGCTCCGCCCTCAACCGTAAGGCTCTCCAGAGGGTAGTGAGGTCTGCACAACGCATCACCGGGGCAAACTACCTGCCCTCCAGGACACCTACACCACCCGATGTTACAGGAAGGCCATAAAGATCATCAAGGACATCAACCACCCAAACCACTGCCTGTTCACCCCGCTATCATCCAGAAGGCGAGGTCAGTACAGGTGCATCAAAGCTGGGACCGAGAGACTGAAAAACAGCTTCTATCTCAAGGCCATCAGACTGTTAAACAGCCACCACTAACATTGAGTGGCTGTTGCCAACACACTGTCATTGACACTGACCCAACTCCAGCCACTTTAATAATGGGAATTGATGGGAAATGATGTAAATATATCACTAGCCACTTTAAACAATGCTACCTTATATAATGTTACTTACCCTACATTATTCATCTCATATGCATACGTATATACTGTACTCTACATCATCGACTGCATCCTTATGTAATACATGTATCACTAGCCACTTTAACTATGCCACTTTTTTTATTTTGTCTACATACTCATCTCATATGTATATACTGTACTCGATACCATCTACTGTATGCTGCTCTGTACCATCACTCATTCATATATCCTTATGTACATATTCTTTATCCCCTTACACTGTGTATAAGAGAGTAGTTTTGGAATTGTTAGTTAGATTACTTGTTGGTTATCACTGCATTGTCGGAACTAGAAGCACAAGCATTTCGCTACACTCGCATTAACATCTGCTAACCATGTGTATGTGACAAATAAAATTTGATTTGATTTGATTTATTTATTTAACTAGGCAAGTAATTTAAGAACAAATTATTATTTACAATGATGGCCTACACCGGCCAAACTCGGACAACGCTGGGCCAATTGTGCGCTGCACTATGGGACGCCCAATCACAGCCAGTTGTGATACAGCCTGGATTTGAACCAGGGTGTCTGTAGTGCCATAGACCGCTGCGCCACTTGGAAGTCATAAGGCCAGGGTAGCTTCAAAATACAACACAAGCTAATCGTTTTCTGACGCAACTAGCATCGTTTTACAGAGCTAATAGAATAATGTAGCTAGGTAAGCATGATTGACAATAACACCATAAAGGTTATAACATGTGTAACGTGACCTCACGTGTCCGCAGTTATAAGGAATATATTATGATATACAGCTACAGCAGAAACGGCATACGGAAACTATTATTATAACTATTATAACGTAATAAGGCACTTACTTTGATGGAAACGCAGCCTGGATTTGAACCAGGGAGTCTGTAGTGACACCTCTAGTACTGATGTGCTGTGCCTTTGACCGCTGCACCACTTGAGAGTCATAAGGCCATGGTAGCTTCAAAATGCAACACAGGATAATACTTCTCTGACGCATTTAGCATTGTTTTACAGAGCTAATAGAAGAATGTGGCTACATAAGCACGATTGACTATAACACCATAAAGGTTATAAAATGAGTAACGTTACCTCACGTGTCCGCGGTGATAAAGAATATACACAAATATATTATGCTCCATACATACTGTACGCTACAATAGAAATGTGGAATAGAAAATGTGAACACGTGTGCAGATCCTGTTCTGACGGGAGATGAGCAAATGTCTGCAGACGTGAACTGCACAAACAATTGGGAAGTGCTTGGGGAATTTTGTCCGTTTCAGAAATGTCCCAAAAATGTAATTATCCGCAAAAGTAAAAATGACTATTTTTATGTGAATGAATGAGGAGGCGGAACACACCTAAATTCAAACTGTTTTTAGAAAATAAAAACTTGTTTGAAAATCATTTGAAATTGAAGTTAAAACAACCTATAAATATAAACAGGCTGCGTGCTTTAGTTTGAGGGCAGCGGATCAAATGTACTGTTACGTATCAATCACATTCTGGAATGGAGAGAACATTCTAACATCACGTGCACAAAAAAACTCACGCTGGGGCGACCGTTAGAGATATTTGGAACTCACGCATGAAAGGGCTAGAGAGGAACCAGGCTATGTGGGGTGGCCAGTCCTCTTCTGGCTGTGCCGGGTGGAGATTATAACAGAACATGGCCAAGATGTTCAAATGTTCATAAATGACCAGCATGGTCGAATAATAATAAGGCAGAACAGTTGAAACTGGAGCAGCAGCACAGTCAGGTGGAAGTTGAAACTGGAGCAGCAGCATGGCCAGGTTGACTGGGGACAGCAAGGAGTCATCATGTCAGGTAGTCCTGGGGCATAGTCCTAGGGCTCAGGTCAGTTGAAACTGGAACAGCAGCATGGCCAAGTGGACTGGGGACAGCAAGGAGTCATCATGTCAGGTAGTCCTGGGGCATGGTCCTAGGGCTCAGGTCCTCCGAGAGAGAGAAAGAAAGAGAGAAGGAGAGAATTAGAGAACGCGCACTTAGATTCACACAGGACACCGAATAGGACAGGAGAAGTACTCCAGATATAACAAACTGACCCCAGCCCCGACACATAAACTACTGCAGCATAAATACTGGAGGCTGAGACAGGAGGGGTCAGGAGACACTGTGGTCCCATCCGAGGACACCCCCGGACAGGGCCAAACATATAATATATATATATATATTATATAACATATAATTATATATAGATATAACCCCACCCACTTTGCCAAAGCACAGCCCCCACACCACTAGAGGGATATCTTCAACCACCAACTTACCATCCTGAGACAAGGCTGAGTATAGCCCACAAAGATCTCCGCCACGGCACAACCCAAGGGGGGGGCGCCAACCCAGACAGGATGGCCACAACAGTGAATCAACCCACTCAGGTGACGCACCCCCTCCAGGGACGGCATGAGAGAGCCCCAGTAAGCCAGTGACTCAGCCCCTGTAATAGGGTTAGAGGCAGAGAATCCCAGTGGAAAGAGGGGAACCGGCCAGGCAGAGACAGCAAGGGCGGTTCGTTGCTCCAGAGCCTTTCCGTTCACCTTCCCACTCCTGGGCCAGACTACACTCAATCATATGACCCACTGAAGAGATGAGTCTTCAGTAAAGACTTAAAGGTTGAGACCGAGTTTGCGTCTCTGACATGGTAGGCAGACCGTTCCATAAAAATGGAGCTCTATAGGAGAAAGCCCTGCCTCCAGCTGTTTGCTTAGAAATTCTAGGGACAATTAGGAGGCCTGCGTCTTGTGACCGTAGCGTACGTGTAGGTATGTACGGCAGGACCAAATCAGAGAGATAGGTAGGAGCAAGCCCATGTAATGCTTTGTAGGTTAGCAGTAAAACCTTGAAATCAGCCCTTGCTTTGAAAGGAAGCCAGTGTAGAGAGGCTAGCACTGGAGTAATATGATCAAATTTTTTGGTTCTAGTCAGGATTCTAGCAGCCGTATTTAGGACTAACTGAAGTTTATTTAGTGCTTTATCCGGGTATCCGGAAAATAGAGCATTGCAGTAGTCTAACCTAGAAGTGACAAAAGCATGGATTAATTTTTCTTCATCATTTTTGGACAGAAAGTTTCTGATTTTTGCAATGTTACGTAGATGGAAAAAAGCTGTCCTCGAAATGGTCTTGATATGTTCTTCAAAAGAGAGATCAGGGTCCAGAGTAACGCCGAGGTCCTTCACAGTTTTATTTGAGACGACTGTACAACCATTAAGATTAATTGTCAGATTCAACAGAAGATCTCTTTGTTTCTTGGGACCTAGAACAAGCATCTCTGTTTTGTCCGAGTTTAATAGTAGAAAGTTTGCAGCCATCCACTTCCTTATGTCTGAAACACATGCTTCTAGCGAGGGCAATTTTGGGGCTTCACCATGTTTCATTGAAATGTACAGCTGTGTGTCATCCGCATAGCAGTGAAAGTTTACATTATGTTTTCGAATAACATCCCCAAGAGGTAAAATATATAGTGAAAACAATAGTGGTCCTAAAACGGAACCTTGAGGAACACCGAAATTTACAGTTGATTTGTCAGAGGACAAACCATTCACAGAGACAAACTGATATCTTTCCGACAGATAAGATCTAAACCAGGCCAGAACATGTCCGTGTAGACCAATTTGGGTTTCCAAAGACATTTCAAATGTCACATTATGGACATATATACTGTCGTGTCTTTGGCTATGCCGGATTAAGTGATATGACATGCTATTCTATAAAATCCTTTCTCCGAAATTAATATTACCTGATTGAGCTAATCATGTAAATGTAATTAACTAGAGAGTCGGGGCACCACGAAATAATATTTCTAGAGCTGTTATTTTCTGAATAAACACATAAAGACCTAGTAATATTTTACATCAATAGCAGTCAATATTAATCGTCACCTTAATTCAGTCTCATCTGAAAGTTGTAAATTCTTGGTTATCTTCACGAACCCTGGCTAACAAGTTGAATCAGCAATACATTGGGTTTCATTATTTATTTACTAAATACCTAACTAATCACACATAATTACATATACACAGAATTAATTATACCTTGATTACAAATGACGTCATAAAGGAAAACGTCCCTAGCGGGCGGAACAGATATGACAGCTGGTTACACAAAAGAAAAGGGGCTGGGTTTGAGTGAAAGAGCGGGAAGACTGAGGGACAAAGGGAGAAGCTGTGCTATCGTAAATACAGTGTCTTATGCATTCTAAATTACCGCCCATTTGGAAAAGGAAAATGCAATAAATATTTACTCTGAGCTGCGCTTCGCTAGGTTGGTGGTAGATGGAAGGCCGTGTTGCCAAACCGAGTACTTTGTCCTTTGAAGAATGTCTCTGGTGGTCAATTGCATACATTGTAGTAACGTCGTTGTGTGGTAGACGGGATACTCTGTCTGTTCTTTCCTATCCCGCGTTTACAGCTGCTGTTGCTAACTCAACGGCTAGGAGGTATCACTTCTGTAGTGAATAGGAGTTCAAAGTTCATACCATTCGCAACCAAAGCTCACGCTGTGGTTGGCTTAGTTCTGTAGTTCACATGTTAGTCCTTTTAACGCAGAGGCTGCAGACCTCACGTACTTGGAACAGGAGGTTACATTTTCGTCAAGGCATTATATAGTGGAGCGAGATGGGTGTGTTTGAAAAGTTTTATAACCCATGTCTCTTCACAGGGGCGGGCCGCTGATTGAGCAGAGCCCTAACCTTATGAAAACCCAAATCTCTCATTTGGAAGCTAAAATTACATTTCATCTCTTCACCAATAATTTGATATTCAAACATGTATATTGAACATCAATTCCATGTGAATCCGATAACTCTGATGTGTAGACTTTCCACTGCAGAGTTTATGTCATCCTATCATTGAGGAAAATGTCTCAGATGACAACCGAACTGACATCATATTCATTAAGTACCACCGCATATGTTCAATTGGTCGGATTACCAGACTATAGTTAATTTCCCCCCACCTTCTGATGTTCCCAGAATCTCTATGTTAACCAAGGGGTTTTCAAATTTCACATCAGTAGGGAAGAGAGAGGAAAAAGGGGGGAAGAGGTATTTATGACTGTCATAAACCTACCCCCGGGCCAACATCATGACAATACAGTGTTGTTATGATGTGCAAATGGTTAAAGTACAAAAGGGAAACTAAATCCACATAAATATGGGTTGTATTTACAATGGTTCTTCACTGGATGCCCTTTTCTTGTGGCAGCAGGTCACAAATCTTGCTGCTGTGACGGCACACTGTGGTATTTCACCCGATACATATGGGAGTTTTTCAAAATTGGGTTTGTTTTGGAATTATTTGTGGATCTATGTAATCTTAGGGAAATATGTGTCTCTAATACAGTATGGTAATACATTTGGCAGGAGGTTAGGAAGTGCAGCTCAGTTTCCACCTCATTTTGTGGGCAGTGTGCACTTAGCTTGTCTTCTCTTGAGAGCCAGGTCTGCCTACGGCAGCCTTCCTCAATGGCAAGGCTATGCTCACTGAATCAAAGCTTTCCTTAAGTTTGGGTCAGTCACAGTAGTCAAGTACTTTGTGACTGTGTGCTCTCTGTTTAGGACCAAATAGCATTCTAGTTTGCTCTGTTTTTTTGTGAATTCCTTCCAATGTGTAAAGTAATTATCTTTTTGTTTTCTCATAATTTGGTTGGGTCTAATTGTGTTGCTGTCCTGGGGCTCTGTGGGGTCTGTTTGTGTTTGTGAACAGAGCCCCAGGACCAGCTTTCTTAGTGGACTCTTCTCCAGGTTCATCTCTCTGTAGGTGATGGCTTTGTTATGGAAGGTTTGGGAATCGCTTCCTTTTAGGTGGTTGTAGAATTGAACGGCTCTTTTCTGGATTTTGATCATTTGTGGGTGTCGGCCTAATTATTCTGCATGCATTATTTGGTGTTCTACGTTGTATACTGGGGATATTTTTGTAGAATTCTGCATGCAGTCTCAATTTGGTGTTTGTCCCATTTTGTGAATTCTTGGTTGGTGAGCGGACCCCAGACCTCACAACCATAAAGGGCAATGGGCTCTATAACAGATTCAAGTATTTTTAGCCAGATCCTAATTGGTATGTTGAATTTTATGTTCCTTTTGATGGCATAGTATGCCCTTCTTGCCTTGTCTCTCAGATCATTCACAGCTTTGTGGAAGTTACCTGTGGCGCTGATGTTTAGACCAAGGTATGTATAGTTTTTTGTGTGCTTTAGGGCAACGGTGTCTAGATGGAATTTGTATTTGTGGTAACTTTTTTGGAACACCATTATTTTTGGTCTTACTGAGATTTGCTGTCAGGGCCCAGGTCTGGCAGAATCTGTGCAGAAGATCTAGGTGCTGCTGTAGGCCCTCCTTGGTTGGTGACAGAAGCACCAGATCATCAACAAACAGTAGACATTTGACGTCAGATTCTAGTAGGGTGAGGCCGGGTGCTGCAGACTAGTGCCCTCGCCAATTTGTTGATATAAATGTTGAAGAGGGTGGGGCTCAAGCTGCATCCCTGTCTCACCCCACGGCCCTGTGGAAAGAAATGTGTGTGTTTTTTTGTCAATTTTAACTGCAGACTTGTTGTTTGTGTTCATAGATTTTATAATGTTGTATGTTTTCGAACAACACCACTTTCCATCAATTTGTATAGCAGACCCTCTGGCCAAATTGAGTCGAAGGCTTTTTTTAAATCAACAAAGCATGAGAAGACTTTGCCTTTGTTTTGGTCTGTTTGTTTGTCAATTAGGGTGTGCAGGGTGAGTATGTTGTCTGTCATATGATAATTTGGTGTAAAGCCAATTTGACATTTGCTCAGTACATTGTTTTTGCTGAGGAAATGTACAAGTCTGTTGTTTATAATGCAGAGGATTCTCCCAAGGTTGCTGTTGGAGCATATCCCACGGGAGTTATTGGGGTTAATATTGTCTCCACTTTTGTGGATTGGGGTGATCAGTCTTTGGTTCCACATATTGGGGAAGATGTCAGAGCTGAGGATGATGTTAAAGAGTTTAAATATAGCAAATTGGAATGTGTGGTCTGTATATTTTATAATTTCATTGAGAATACCATCAACCCCCAGGCCTTTTTGGGTTGGATGTTTTTTATTTTGTCCTGTAGTTCATTCAAGGTAATTGGAGAATCCAGTGGGTTCTGGTAGTCTTTAATGGTTGATTCTAAGATTTGATCATGTATATGTTTTTGCTGTTTGTTCTTTGTTATAGAGCCAAAAAGATTGGAGAAGTGGTTTAGCCATACATCTCCATTTTGGATAGATAACTCTTTGTGTTGTTGTTTGTTTTCCAATTTTCCCAGAAGTGGTTGTTTTTGTTTTCCAATTTTCCCAGAAGTCGTTAGATTCTATGGATTCTTCAATTACATTGAGATAATTTCTTACGAGCTGTTCCTTCTTTTTCCTTAGTGTATTTCTGTAGTGTTTTAGTGATTCACCATAGCTGTCACGATCATCATAATGATGAGACCAAGGAACAGCGTGAATAGAGTTCCACATATTTTTAATGAACTGAAACTCACCAAAACAAAACAACGACCAAACAAACAAACAAACAAACAAACAAACAAACAAACAAACAAAAACTGTGACGCTACTGTTGTGCACTCAGGCAACTAAGTGTAGACAAGATCCCACACCAGAAAGTGGGAAAAGGGCTGCCTAAATATGATCCCCAATCAGAGACAACGATAAACAGCTGTCTCTGATTGGGAACCATATCAGGCCAACATAGACATACAAAACCCCTAGACATACAAAAAACCCTAGACATACAAAAAACTAGAGTACCCACCCTAGTCACACCCTGACCTAACCTAAATATATAGAAAACAGAGATATCTAAGGTCAGGGCGTGACAATAGCGAAGGAGTAGGCTGAGGTTTTCTGGGTTTCTATGTTTTTGTTTGGACAGTTTTCTCAATTTCTTTCTTAGGTTTTTGCATTCTTCATCAAACCATTTGTCATTGTTGTTCATTTTCTCTAGTTCTCTGTTTGAAATTCTTAGCTTTGATTGGGAAGCTGAGGTGAAATATGCTGTTTAGATTTTCTACTGCCAAGTTTTTACCTTCACTATTACAGTGGAATGTTTTGTCCAGGAAGTTGTTTAAAAGGGATTGAATTTGTTGTTGGCTAATTTTTTGGGTAGGTTTCCACACTACAGTCCTACCATCTATAGCATTTCTTAATATTACTCAGTTCCTTTGGCTTTGATGCCTTATGATTGAGTATTGCTCTGTTCAAGTAGACTGATTTTGCTGTGATCTGATAGGGGTGTCAGTGGGCTGACTGAGAACGCTCTGAGAGACACTGGGTTGAGGTCAGTGATAAAGTAGTCTACAGTACTACTGCCAAGAGATGAGCTATAGGTGTACCTACCATAGGAGTCCCCTCGAAGCCTACCATTGACTATGTACATACCCAACGTGCGACAGAGCTGCAGGAGTTGTGACCCGTTTTTGTTGGTTATGTTGTCATAGTTGTGCCTAGGGGGGCATATGGGGGAGGGAATGCTGTCACCTCTAGGCAGGTGTTTGTCCCCCTGTGTGCTGAGGGTGTCAGGTTATTGTCCGGTTTTGGAATTTAGGTCGCCACAGACTAGTACATGTCCCTGGGCCTGGAAATGATTGATTTCCCCCTCCAGGATGGAGAAGCTGTCTTCATTAAAGTATGGGGATTCTAGTGGGGGGGGTATAGGTAGCACACAGGAGGACATTTCTCTCGGTTGAGATAATTTCCTTATTCATTTCTAGCCAGATGTAAAATGTTCCTGTTTTGATTAATTTAATGGAGTGAGTTAGGTCTGCTCCATACCAAATTAGCTTACCCCCTAAGTCCCTTCTCTGTTTCACACCTGGTAGTTTGGATGGAACTACCAGCTCTCTGTAACCTAGAGGGCAACCAGTGGGTCAGTCTCCTCTGTACCAGGTTTCTTGCAGGATGACAATGTCTGTATTTCCGATTTCTTTGGTGAAGTCCAGGTTCCTGCTCTGAGGCCAAAGGTAGATGACCTCAGGCCTTGGATATTCCAGGATGAGTTTCTCTCTCTCTCTCTCTCTCTCTCTCTCTCTCTCTCTCTCTCTCTCTCTCTCTCTCTGTCTGTCTCTCTCTCCCCCTCTGTCTGTCTCTCTCTCCCCCCTCTGTCTGTCTCTCTCTCTCCCCTCTCTGTCTGTCTCTCTCTCTGTCTGTCCCTCTCTGTCTGTCTGTCTCTCTCTCCCCCCTCTGTCTGTCTCTCTCTCTCCCCCCTGTCTGTCTCTCTCTCTCCCCCTCTGTCTGTCTCTCTCTCTCCCCCTCTGTCTGTCTCTCTCTCTCCCCCCCTCTGTCTGTCTCTCTCTCTCCCCCCTCTGTCTGTCTCTCTCTCTCCCCCTCTGTCTGTCTCTCTCTCTCCCCCTCTGTCTGTCTCTCTCTCTCCCCCTCTGTCTGTCTCTCTCTCTCTCCCCTCTGTCTGTCTCTCTCTCTCCCCCCTCTGTCTGTCTCTCTCTCTCCACCCTCTGTCTGTCTCTCTCTCTCTCTCTCTCTCTCTCTCTCTCTCTCTCTCTCTCTCTCTCTCTCTCTCTCTCTCTCTCTCTCTCTCTCTCTCTCTCTCTCTCCCTCTTTCTCTCTCTCCCCCTCTGTCTGTCTCTCTCTCTCCCCCTTTCTGTCTCTCTCTCCCCCTCTGTCTGTCTCTCTCTCTCCCCCTCTGTCTGTCTCTCTCTCTCCCCCTCTCTCTGTCTCTCTCTCCCCCTCTCTGTCTCCCCCTCTCTCTTCCCCCTCCCCCCCTCTCTTTTCTGTCTCACCACCCCCTCTCTCTCTCTCAATACTAATGGTTGTCTCTAAGTACCAGAGAACAATATGAGATGAGTCTCATAGCAACATTGTTATGAGGATGACTGTTAGAAGCCGATAGATAAGGACTTCAAAGCCTAAGAGCACTGCCATTTACTGGAATGAAAACACTTTAGTTACATACAGTACTTCTGAACAGCTACTTCATTTCCTCTTGACATTCATATTGTGTCAAATTCACCAGGAACATGACACTGCTCTCTCCTTCTAACCCATATTCAATCTCTGAGGAGGGTCGAACGACAACGGATATACTGGAATTGATGACCCCCTTTTCCCCCTTAGGATACCTTAGGAAACATACGTTCCTCTCTTGCCCCTCTCTCAGTCCCTCCCCAAACCATCTCTGTCCCCTGTAGTTCCTGGTCTCAGGATGGATCATCCCTGGTCTCTCCATCAGTGATGACCTTCAGTGGGGTCCTGGCATGGAGGAGCCAGACAGGGCAGGGCTAAGGCAAGGGCACAGCAGCAGAGGATCTATCAAACAAACCTCCTCACAGAGCCACACAGGGATACATCAAACTCCACTACACTAGCAGGTCAGTGCTGCAGATGTTATATTTACAGTACCATCCCTTTTAGTACACACACACACACACACACACACACACACACACACACACACACACACACACACACACACACACACACACACACACACACACATGAATGCAAGCGCAAGCGCACACACACAACACAAAATGTCCCACTTTGGGGTGCACACACTCAAAGACACACACACACACACACACACACACCACACACACTTGCAAGCGCACACACACAACGTCCCACTTTGGGGTGCACACACTCAAAGACACACACACACACACACACACACACACACACACACACACACACACACACACAGATACAGTCCACCACCCCAGCACTCCCACAGATCCTCAGACACTCTCCCTCTGTTCTCCCTCCCTCTAAGAGTGTTACTGTGTTAGCCTCTCAGTCCAACCTGCATTTGATAAAGTTCCCCTGACACCCCAGATGATTAATGACAGTTAGCAGAATGGAATCAAGGTTAAGCAAGACAGGGAGCCATGAGCCTTGACAGGCAGGGCGGTCAGAGGGGAGTGGAGGAGGTAGGAGGCGGGGAGATTTGGATGGAGGTTGGGGGCTGAGGTAAATAACTTCTTTACAGAAATATATGGTGGGCCCCTCCTCTCTTCCCTCTCCACCATGCCCAGTAATTACTCGCCCCAGCCCTCTGTAATAATTCCTATTACAAGCAGAACGGAAGACTCAGTAACTCACCACGCTGGACAAGGTGAAGGCAAGGCCACGGAGCAGTGGATCAATATTTCATTTAGTCACCCCGCTCCGCAATCCCTTGGATCAAATTCACCCACGGAGGCCGAGGGAGGAAGAGGGAGGGAGGGAAAATAAAAGAAACAAGGTCCAAGTAAAACAACGACACAAGACCTCTAATTTCCTCAGGGTTTTGGAAGCATAAATGGAAGTGAGGAAGAGGGGAATTGTATGTGCGTGTTTGTGTGTGTGTGTGTGTGTCCTCTCAAGGTCGTTGATTACACAACAATGTCAGAAGACAAAACCCAACAAAGACCTATTTGAGGTCCATTACCTATCAACATCTCTCAAGGACATGACAACTAAAATGTGTCTCCACCATATCAGAGGAGGAAAACACTGGTCCTCATACTTCCTCCAAACTTTCTCACAAACAGGTGGGCCTGTCTAATCTTCTCTCCTCCCTGTCCTCCCTCCGTTTCTCCCTTCTTCCAGTGAAGGGATCTGTACCAGCTGTGAGATGAATAGACTGTTGTGTTGATGTGGAATCCATTCCAGACACTCAGCTGTAATGTCTGTATACTGTAGGCCACTGTAGGTCTGTAACATACTATACAGTGAGAGGTGTATATATTTATATGAACTCATGTATATGAATGGCTGTGATTCTTCATTGATCAGTGGTGGACAGGGTCAATGCAGGTGTTTAGTCGAAGGCTCAGCCTGTGTGAGACCTGAGTGTCTGCCATCGCTGGGAAGACAACCAGAGCTAATGGAGGCAGTAGTGTGTTTGTGGTCATCGAGTGGAATGAGTCAGTAGGTTGACGTATTGAACGTCATGCTGTACACAGCGTGTTCTGTTTCATTCTCTCAGTGTCAACAATAAAGGTCAACGTGAATTGTGGAAAGAAAGAATTGCAAAAAAATGATAAAAAACGTGAATGTGAGGTTGCAGCAACAAAGTTTTCATTCCATTCCGAGTTACAAAAAAAATGTTATCTTTCTTTTGTTCTCATACATAGATTATTGCCATGAAAAACTTCTGCAGACAAAACTATTTTGACTCAGAGCTATTTACCCAGCCAGACACAGAGCTATTTACCCAGCCAGACACAGAGCTATTTACCCAGCCAGACACAGAGCTATTTACCCAGCCAGACCCAGAGCTATTTACCCAGCCAGACACAGAGCTATTTACCCAGCCAGACACAGAGCTATTTACCCAGCCAGACACAGAGCTATTTACCCAGCCAGACCCAGAGCTATTTACCCAGCCAGACACAGAGCTATTTACCCAGCCAGACACAGAGCTATTTACCCAGCCAGACACAGAGCTATTTACCCAGCCAGACACAGAGCTATTTACCCAGCCAGACACAGAGCTATTTACCCAGCCAGACACAGAGCTATTTACCCAGCCAGACACAGAGCTATTTACCCAGCCAGACACAGAGCTATTTACCCAGCCAGACACAGAGCTATTTACCCAGCCAGACACAGAGCTATTTACCCAGCCAGACACAGAGCTATTTACCCAGCCAGACACAGAGCTATTTACCCAGCCAGACTATTTACCAGAGCTATTTACCCAGCCAGACACAGAGCTATTTACCCAGCCAGACCCAGAGCTATTTACCCAGCCAGACACAGAGCTATTTACCCAGCCAGACACAGAGCTATTTACCCAGCCAGACACAGAGCTATTTACCCAGCCAGACACAGAGCTATTTACCCAGCCAGACACAGAGCTATTTACCCAGCCAGACACAGAGCTATTTACCCAGCCAGACACAGAGCTATTTACCCAGCCAGACACAGAGCTATTTACCCAGCCAGACACAGAGCTATTTACCCAGCCAGACACAGAGCTATTTACCCAGCCAGACACAGAGCTATTTACCCAGCCAGACACAGAGCTATTTACCCAGCCAGACACAGAGCTATTTACCCAGCCAGCCAGACTATTTACAGAGCTATTTACCCAGCCAGACACAGAGCTATTTACCCAGCCAGACCAGACTATTTACCAGAGCTATTTACCCAGCCAGACACAGAGCTATTTACCCAGCCAGACACAGAGCTATTTACCCAGCCAGACACAGAGCTATTTACCCAGCCAGACACAGAGCTATTTACCCAGTCAGACCCAGAGCTATTTACCCAGCCAGACACAGAGCTATTTACCCAGCCAGACACAGAGCTATTTACCCAGCCAGACACAGAGCTATTTACCCAGCCAGACACAGAGCTATTTACCCAGCCAGACAGAGCAGAGCTATTTACCCAGCCAGACACAGAGCTATTTACCCAGCCAGACACAGAGCTATTTACCCCAGACACAGAGCTATTTACAGCCAGACACAGAGCTATTTACCCAGCCAGACACAGAGCTATTTACCCAGCCAGACCCAGAGCTATTTACCCAGCCAGACACAGAGCTATTTACCCAGCCAGACCCAGAGCTATTTACCTAGCCAGACACAGAGCTATTTACCCAGCCAGACACAGAGCTATTTACCTAGCCAGACAGAGCTACCCAGCAGACACAGAGCTATTTACCCAGCCAGACACAGAGCTATTTACCCAGCCAGACCCAGAGCTATTTACACAGCCAGACACAGAGCTATTTACCCAGTCAGACCAGACCCCAGACACAGAGCTATTTACCCAGCCAGACACAGAGCTATTTACCCAGCCAGACACAGAGCTATTTACCCAGCCAGACACAGAGCTATTTACCCAGCCAGACACAGAGCTATTTACCCAGCCAGACACAGAGCTATTTACCCAGCCAGACACAGAGCTATTTACCCAGCCAGACACAGAGCTATTTACCTAGCCAGACACAGAGCTATTTACCTAGCCAGACACAGAGCTATTTACCCAGTCAGACACAGAGCTATTTACCCAGCCAGACACAGAGCTATTTACCCAGCCAGACACAGAGCTATTTACCCAGCCAGACACAGAGCTATTTACCCAGCCAGAGCTATTTACCCAGCCAGACACAGAGCTATTTACCCAGCCAGACACAGAGCTATTTACCCAGCCAGACAGACACAGAGCTATTTACCCAGCCAGACACAGAGCTATTTACCCAGCCAGCCAGACACAGAGCTATTTACCCAGCCAGACAGAGCTATTTACCCAGAGACACAGAGCTATTTACCCAGTCAGCCAGACACAGAGCTATTTACCCAGCCAGACACAGAGCTATTTACCAGCCAGACAGACACAGAGCTATTTACCCAGCCAGACCCAGAGCTATTTACCCAGCCAGACACAGAGCTATTTACCCAGCCAGACACAGAGCTATTTACCCAGCCAGACCCAGAGCTATTTACCCAGCCAGACACAGAGCTATTTACCCAGCCAGACCCAGAGCTATTTACCCAGCCAGACACAGAGCTATTTACCCAGCCAGACACAGAGCTATTTACCCAGCCAGACACAGAGCTATTTACCTATTTACCCAGCAGACCAGAGCTATTTACAGCCAGACACAGAGCTATTTACCCAGCCAGACCCAGCCAGAGCTATTTACCCAGCCAGACACAGAGCTATTTACCCAGCCAGACACAGAGCTATTTACCCAGCCAGACTATTTACCAGAGCTATTTACCCAGCCAGACACAGAGCTATTTACCCAGCCAGACACAGAGCTAGCCAGACACAGAGCTTACCCAGCCAGACACAGAGCTATTTACCCAGCCAGACACAGAGCTATTTACCCAGCCAGACACAGAGCTATTTACCCAGCCAGACCCAGAGCTATTTACCCAGCCAGACACAGAGCTATTTACCCCAGCCAGACTATTTACCAGAGCTATTTACCCAGCCAGACACAGAGCTATTTACCCAGCCAGACACAGAGCTATTTACCCAGCCAGACTATTTACAGAGCTATTTACCCAGCCAGACACAGAGCTATTTTTACCCAGCCAGACACAGAGCTATTTACCCAGCCAGACACAGAGCTATTTACCCAGCCAGACACAGAGCTATTTACCCAGCCAGACACAGAGCTATTTACCCAGCCAGACACAGAGCTATTTACCCAGCCAGACACAGAGCTATTTACCCAGCCAGACACAGAGCTATTTACCTAGCCAGACCCAGAGCTATTTACCCAGCCAGACACAGAGCTATTTACCCAGCCAGACACAGAGCTATTTACCCAGCCAGACACAGAGCTATTTACCCAGCCAGACACAGAGCTATTTACCCAGCCAGACACAGAGCTATTTACCCAGCCAGACACAGAGCTATTTACCCAGCCAGACACAGAGCTATTTACCCAGCCAGACACAGAGCTATTTACCCAGCCAGACCCAGAGCTATTTACCCAGCCAGACCCAGAGCTATTTACCCAGCCAGACACAGAGCTATTTACCCAGCCAGACACAGAGCTATTTACCCAGCCAGACACAGAGCTATTTACCCAGCCAGACCCAGAGCTATTTACCCAGCCAGACACAGAGCTATTTACCCAGCCAGACACAGAGCTATTTACCTAGCCAGACACAGAGCTATTTACCCAGCCAGACACAGAGCTATTTACCCAGCCAGACTATTTACCCAGCCAGACACAGAGCTATTTACCCAGCCAGACACAGAGCTATTTACCCAGCCAGACAGCCAGAGCTATTTACCCAGCCAGACACAGAGCTATTTACCCAGCCAGACAGAGCTAGAGACTATTTACCCAGCCAGACACAGAGCTATTTACCTAGCCAGACACAGAGCTATTTACCCAGTCAGACACAGAGCTATTTACCCAGCCAGACACAGAGCTATTTACCCAGCCAGACACAGAGCTATTTCCCAGCCAGACACAGAGCTATTTACCCAGCCAGACCCAGAGCTATTTACCCAGCCAGACACAGGCTATTTACCCAGCCAGACAGCTATTTACCCAGCCAGACCCAGCTATTTACCCAGCCAGACACAGAGCTAGCTATTCACACAGCCAGACACAGAGCTATTTACCCAGCCAGACCCAGAGCTATTTACCCAGTCAGACCCAGCCAGACACAGAGCTATTTACAGCCAGACACAGAGCTATTTACCCAGCCAGACACAGAGCTATTTACCCAGAGCTATTTACAGACACAGAGCTATTTACCCAGCCAGACACAGAGCTATTTACCCAGCCAGACACAGAGCTATTTACCCAGCCAGACACAGAGCTATTTACCCAGCCAGACACAGAGCTATTTACCCAGCCAGACCCAGAGCTATTTACCCAGCCAGACCCAGAGCTATTTACCCAGCCAGACACAGAGCTATTTACCCAGCCAGACCCAGAGCTATTTACCCAGCCAGACACAGAGCTATTTACACAGCCAGACACAGAGCTATTTACCCAGTCAGACCCAGAGCTATTTACCCAGCTATTTACCCAGACACAGAGCTATTTACCCAGCCAGACCCAGAGCTATTTACCCAGCCAGACACAGAGCTATTTACCCAGCCAGACCCAGAGCTATTCACACAGCCAGACACAGAGCTATTTACCCAGCCAGACCCAGAGCTATTTACCCAGTCAGACCCAGAGCTATTTACCCAGCCAGACACAGAGCTATTTACCCAGCCAGAGCTATTTACAGCCAGACCCAGAGCTATTTACCCAGCCAGACACAGAGCTATTTACCCAGCCAGACACAGAGCTATTTACCCAGACACAGCCAGACACAGAGCTATTTACCCAGCCAGACACAGAGCTATTTACCCAGCCAGACACAGAGCTATTTACCCAGCCAGACTACCCAGAGACACAGAGCTATTTACCCAGCCAGACACAGAGCTATTTACCCAGCCAGACACAGAGCTATTTACCCAGCCAGACACAGAGCTATTTACCCAGCCAGACACAGAGCTATTTACCCAGCCAGACACAGAGCTATTTACCCAGCCAGACACAGAGCTATTTACCCAGCCAGACACAGAGCTATTTACCCAGCCAGACACAGAGCTATTTACCCTGCCAGACACAGAGCTATTTACCCAGCCAGACACAGAGCTATTTACCCAGCCAGACACAGAGCTATTTACCCAGCCAGACACAGAGCTATTTACCCAGCCAGACACAGAGCTATTTACCCAGCCAGACTATTTAGAGCTATTTACCCAGCCAGACACAGAGCTATTTACCCAGCCAGACACAGAGCTATTTACCCAGCCAGACACAGAGCTATTTACCCAGCCAGACACAGAGCTATTTACCCAGCCAGACACAGAGCTATTTACCCAGCCAGACACAGAGCTATTTACCCAGCCAGACACAGAGCTATTTAGCCAGACTAGAGCTATTTACCCAGCCAGACACAGAGCTATTTACCCAGCCAGACACAGAGCTATTTACCCAGCCAGACATTTACCCAGAGCTATTTACCCAGCCAGACACAGAGCTATTTACCCAGCCAGACACAGAGCTATTTACCCAGCCAGACACAGAGCTATTTACCCAGCCAGACACATTTTACCCAGCCAGACACAGAGCTATTTACCCAGCCAGACACAGAGCTATTTACCCAGCCAGACACAGAGCTATTTACCCAGCCAGCTATTTACCCAGCCAGACACAGAGCTGCCAGATACAGAGGTATTTACACTGCCAGATACAGAGCTATTTACCTGCCAGATACAGAGCTATTTACCCTGCCAGACACAGAGCTATTTACCCAGTCAGACCAAGAGCTATTTACCCAGCCAGACACAAAGCTCTGATATTCTCTGATGAAGAGAGACTATATGAATATGAAATTCTGGCCTTGGATCCCAAAGCAGCCAAACTTGTACAAAGATTACATAACTTTTTCCTTAAAATGTGTAATTTTTATATTCAAGTGTGTTTACCCAGCCAGACCCAGAGCTCTCTCTCCACTGAAGTATCTCCCAGATTGTCCAACACAGCCAGAATTTACGGCCAGGCCTGTTTCTCCAGACCCAGTTTTCTCCCAAGACCAGATCCCACAGAGCTTTTCCCAGCAGCCTGTCTTCCTATTCTGACACTCTCCAGGTTTTACTCCCAACCAGATCCCACTCTTCTCCCTCAGCCAGAGCTTCCGCCAGACACTCTCCCGGTTTTCTCCCAACCAGATCCCACTCTTTACCCAGCCAGACACAGAGCTCAGCCTGTCTTCCGTTCTGACACTGGTTTTACTCCCAACCAGATCCCACTCTTCTCCCAGCAGCCTGTCTTCCGTTCTGACACTCTCCTGGTTTTCTCCCAACCAGATCCCACTCTTCTCCCTCAGCCTGTCTTCACGTTCTGACACTCCTGGTTTTCTCCCAACCAGATCCCACTCTTCTCCCTCAGCCTGTCTTCCGTTCTGACTCAGAGCTCCTGGTTTTCTCCCAAATCAGATCCCACACTTCACCCTCAGCCTGTCTTCCGTTCTGACACTCCTGGTTTTCTCCCCAGACCAGATCCCACTCTTCTCCCAGCAGCCTGTCTTCCCAGTTCTGACACTCTCCTGGTTTTACTCCCAACCAGATCCCACTCTTTTACTCCCCAGACACAGAGCTCAGCCAGACTCAGAGCTTCCCAGCCAGACCCAGAGCTTTTACCCAGCCAGACACAGAGCTCCCAGCCAGACTGGTTTTACTCCCAGACACAGATCCCAGCCAGACTTCTCCCCAGACAGCCTGTCTTCCCAGCCAGTTTTACTGACACTCCCAGGTTTTCTCCTAACCAGATCCCAAAGCAGCTCAAAGATTCTCCCTCAGCCTGTCTTCCGTTCTTGTCAACACTCTGTCTTCCGTTCTGACACTCTCTGGTTTTCTCCCAACCAGATCCCACTCTTCTCCCTCAGCCTTTCTTCCGTTCTGACACTCTCCCGGTTTTCTCCCAACCAGATCCCACTCTTCTCCCTCAGCCTGTCTTCCGTTCTGACACTCCTGGTTTTCTCCCAACCAGATCCCACTCTTCTCCCTCAGCCTGTCTTCCGTTCTGACACTCTCCTGGTTTTCTCCCAACCAGATCCCACTCTTCTCCCTCAGCCTGTCTTCCGTTCTGACACTCCTGGTTTTCTCCCAACCAGATCCCACTCTTCTCCCTCAGCCTGTCTTCCGTTCTGACTCTCTCCTGGTTTTCTCCCAAATCAGATCCCACACTTCACCCTCAGCCTGTCTTCCGTTCTGACACTCCTGGTTTTCTCCCAACCAGATCCCACTCTTCTCCCTCAGCCTGTCTTCCGTTCTGACACTCTGGTTTTCTCCCAACCAGATCCCACTCTTCTCCCTCAGCCTGTCTTCCGTTCTGACACTCCTGGTTTTCTCCCAAATCAGATCCCACTCTTCTCCCTCAGCCTGTCTTCCGTTCTGACACTCTCCTGGTTTTCTCCCAACCAGATCCCACTCTTCTCCCTCAGCCTGTCTTCCGTTCTAACACTCTCCTGGTTTTCTCCCAAACCAGATCCCACTCTTCTCCCTCAGCCTGTCTTCCATTCTGACACTCCTGGTTTTCTCCCAACCAGATCCCACTCTTCTCCCTCAGCCTGTCTTCCGTTCTGACACTCCTGATTTTCTCCCAACCAGATCCCACTCTTCTCCCTCAGCCTGTCTTCCGTTCTGACTCTCTCCCGGTTGGAAGCTGATGGGAGCTGCTGGGGGCGGGTCGATATATACGGTGGCGCTCCCGAATTCCCCAGGCCTCCTGCACAATCGCTTTAAGAGTCCTGTCTGAAGGAGCCAGTCAGATTACCTGGAGAAAGGATGGGAGAAAGAACTCCCTTTGTTGGAGGCAGGAGGGATAGAGGGATGGAGTGGGGGCTGAATGTAATAAATAACAAATTCCCTTCAGCCCTGCAGAACCAAGCTTTGTGTTTAATTGCACTGTATTGATTTTCTCTTTTCTTTCTGTCCCTGAGTTTCAGCGTCGCGTGTCTCCGCTCTCATTTTAAACACAATCAGGAACCTCAAGGTGGACCTGAGAGTCTAATGTCCTTTTGGCTCTCTCCTCCCCCCATTCTCTCTTCATTCTCTCCATCTTTGTCTTTCTCTCCATCTTTGTCTTTTCTCTCTCTCTCTCTCTCTCTCTCTCTCTCTCTCTCTCTCTCTCTCTCTCTCTCTCTCTCATTCTCTCCATCTTTGTCTTTCTCTCTCTCTCTCTCTCTCTCTCTCTCTCTCTCTCACTATCTCTCTCTCTCTCTCTCTCTCTCTCTCTCTCTCTCTCTCTCTTCTCTCCATCTTTGTCTTTCTCTCTCTCTCTCTCTCTCTCTCTCTCTCATTCTCTCCATCTTTGTCTCTCTCCCTCTCTCTCTCTCTCTCTCTCTCTCCCCATCTCTCTTTCACACTCCATCTGTCTCTCATATTCTCTCTCTTTCTGCTTCTCTCTCAGTCTGTATTCAACCTTTGACTGTTAAGGTTATCTAACAATAACTTCAAATAAACCCAATTCATTCGTGAGGCAGTTCTGTTATGTCAATATAACAACATTTCACCCTTCTAGACATGGCCAGCATAAAGAATAAAACATAAGGGCTTTTTCCATTCATGTGTTTTTGGAAAATGACTTGGGCATGATTGATTTTCAGCTACTTTTTATCTGGTCTTACAGTGTTTATGTTCACAAGAACTTGGCCATTAGAAAAGGCTGTCTTTCTCTGTGTGACCAATTTAAAACTTAATTTGTGAAGATAAGAGTCCTAGAAGATACAAGGAGCCCAGACAACCACACACAAAACATCAATGCATTACCTACCACATGAAAGCATCTCATGAAAAAGCATTACATCCAAGGCTACGACGAGAATTAAAATACTTTCTTTGTTCCGGCGCAAATAGAGAACAACCTCGTTAAACTGTGCGAACGTCAAGCTTCTCTCAGAGTTGATTGAGTCTCCTTGAGACAAGACCCACGAAGGAGCCGTCTTATAATTGCATTTCAAACAGCAACCCACAAACCAAGGTCTCCGAGCCACTTTGTTTCTCTGTGTTGGTTGGTTGTCATTATTCTTTATCCTGTACTCTCATAGACACTGTGACACATGGTAATAAACAGAGAGAAAAAGTTTCCAAAATACCTCAAAGGGACTTGAAGGTTACCAAACAAACATACGCATCACTTTTAGGTAGGAGACATTTACTAAGCTGCTTTGCAGTTGGCACTCACCTTTTAAATGTGTGTGTGAGGTAAATGATGTGTTTGGACTGTACAGCACAACAGTTAAATACCATGGAAACACCTGAATAAACCTACGTCCAGCAGGCAGTCACACACCTCATACATGTCAACAGTGCATCCATCCCCCCATGCCTTCCCTAAGGACAGAGGTGTATATTTTTCATCGAAAAGGCAATACAATGGAGCGCACCTCCTCTTTAAACGCAGACCTGACATTTCATGCCATTATAGACAATGCACAATATTACTGAATGAATGGCAATTAATCGTTGGTGAAAATGTCAGGAGAATTACAAATCACTGCTGAGGTGGGCATGGTGCCGAGTGGTCACAGATCTCTCTCTCTCTCTCTCTCCCCACATCCCTCACACCACTTTCCTTCCTTTCGCTCCTGTCTCTCACGCTCTCTCCTCCCTCCATCATTCTCTCCATCTCAGTCGGTCTCTGAGACAGGAGGGCAGCTCATCGTAACAAAGGAAGGATTTCAGGGGATGTCTTCCATTCTAATGGTTCACAGTTGTTTTCCTCCATTCTGTACACTGTAGGAAGAGGAGTAAAAAACAGATGTGATGGTTTGATAGTGGTTAAGATCATACCTTTTACATTCATCTGTTGAGAATGTTAACTAACACTGGCAATGGCTTGGTGGCAAATGTGTTACCTGCGCTGGGCTAGTGAACGAGTGTTCAATTACTATTTCATCTATTTTAAGGTTTGGTTAAAGTGCACCCTTACCTCCATTGGATTTAATAAACAAATGAATTAAAAAGGAGAAATACAAAGAGAGAGTGACAGACAGTAGTCATTATCCCTGTCTTTCTTTGACTGTGTTAGTCTCTGAACAGGTGTAATCCTGTTGGAGTGTGTCTCTCTCTTCACCCAGCTGGCCTGGCTACTCTGCTTCTCTCTCCTCATCACATCATCTGCCCCTTACCCTCTATAGGCCACCAGGTCACCAGTCCATCCAGTTAACACAGACAACTCAGGCTTTGACTGGAATTCAATAGATCTCCCCATAAACATTTTAAAGCAGTGCCTTTATTTCCAATCTATTGATCAGGGAAACACTATTCTGGAACCTGGAGGCATGGACCTGTGAGGAGAGTCTACTTGGTAGAAGAAGGTCTAACAGTCTTCATTCATGGACCTGTGAGGAGAGTCTACTTGGTAGAAGAAGGTCTAACAGTCTTCATTCATGGACCTGTGAGGAGAGTCTACTTGGTAGAAGAAGGTCTAACAGTTTTCATTCATGGACCTGTGAGGAGAGTCTACTTGGTAGAAGAAGGTCTAACAGTACCCAAAACCATTCTGTGTTTTCATTTGACCACGGTAAAAGAGCCAATGTGCAATAGTTTTACACATCAGCTCCTGGATAGGTTTGTGTGGATACGTTGTGGTACGTTAATGAGATGGCACAGAGCACAATGAAAACCAACCTTGGATCCAAGCAACTCTTGGAGGACAATGGAAGTTTAATAGAAAAATATTTTGTTTCATTTTGTTGGACTTACAGCCTTGATCCTGGTGAAAAGACACACAGTGAAAATACCTTCTTGTGCTTTTCAGATACATCACCATGGTGATATGGTAGAGGTCAAAACAACCTCTGAAAAAACTTCCCCACCACTACAGCCATTCATTCTGTTAGCAACAGGTTGCTATTGGCTGTGAATGGGGAGGTTCTCCGACACCATCAGCTGTCCATTGGATTCAGAACTAGTGCAGCTTGGAACATCACATTTTAAAGAGGATACACAAATAGTGTCAAAGAACATTTAGAACCTCAAACTTCTCCAGTGCTCTTGCACCAATCAGAGAAACGGAAAACAGAAGAGACAAGCTCCACCTTTGACCCACCAGCCAATGAGAGAGAGGGATAGTCTTCTGCTGCTATCGCTAGGAGAGACACAGCTATCTCATCTCATCAATGTTCCACAGTGAGACTCCAAATCTGCCTGAATTTCTGGGGGCAAATTGAGCGGACACGGTCTTCCCTCTGTCATTAGGCTCGCCGGAAAAGTTTGCCTGCCTTAGCAACAGTAACCATGTGGTTTGGGACAGCGTGGAATGTCGATTCACTCTGCTCAGAACAGTCTCATTCCATTCATCTGTGTATCTTCCTTTGTCCCCATTTCTCTTAGGTTGTTTGTTAAAACAACATGATTACAGTATGGGATGTTTTTTATCAAGCTATACTGAAAAAGAGTGATGGAAAAGAATATATAAACTGCAATTTGTCAGAAAACATCTGTAAACATCTGAAACAAGCTGTTTCCTTCTTGTTGGTTAAGCAATTTCCTTGATTGCAATGTATTGCAGTTTTTCTCAGTCGCTTTGGTGCATTTTTCACATCATCCCTAACATGTGCAAAATAATAAGTGCATTTCTCAGAACAATTTGTACAAACTGCAATATACAATAGATATGTTTCTAAAGTTAGTCAGTCACTAAAAATCCTTAGTACATCTCTCAAAAGTAAATATTCATGCCAATGATCATGTCAGTAACTGTCATCCAAACTGTAGCCTAAGTTTACATCAGGTAATACTGTCAAAGTACACAGTTACATTGACAACATGCCTAAACATTTTGATGACCTTGTTCGTGAACAATGACTCAATGACTTATCATTCTGATGACACTGAATTGGAAATGCACAAGGCTGCACTTCTATGGCATATATCAATTTCAACAGTACTATTTACATATTACTGTATGTGGGTTATTGATTGAAAGAGACTGGACAACCCAAGGGGCACAAAGGAAAAAAAACGAAATTAGAAAGAAACACAGGAAACCACCCCTAAGGCACAACTTTGCCCGCAGCACTGTTGTGCTGTCTCTTCGCATCCAGACGTTCCTGTCTGTCGGCCCACATATTCTCATCCACATCACACCGGATATTTTCCCTTCCAATGCAACGTGGAAAGAATCTTTTGGAATGCCTTATCCATCCTCTGCAGGCGTCTACTGTGATGTCCTCACATGCTGCATCCATTGCAGCCAGCAGGGTCTTCTGTGTGTGTGGCTGACGATCGTACACCTTCCACCTCCATGCTGAAAATAACTCCTCAATTGGGTTAAGGAATGGTGAATAAGGTGGGAGGAATTCTACGAGCATCCTCGGGTGGGTCACAAACCATTGCCTTATGATGTTTGATCGATGGAAACTCACATTATCACAAATGACCACATATTTTGGCAAATCCTCTCTAAACAGACCCCTCTCTTCATCAGGGATGAGAGCCCTGTAGAGAGTCTCTAAAAAGTTGAGTAGATGCTGGGTGTTGTATGGCCCTATATGGGGGATATGGGTTAGGACACCATGCTCCGAAATAGCAGCACACATGGTGATATTTCCTCCCCGTTGGCTCTGTGACCGATGATATTCCGACCCCGCCTTCTGCATTTGGTCAGGTTGAAGCCAGCCTCATCCACGTATACAAAGTTGTGAGCGAGTTCACTTGATTCCAACTCCATTATACGCTATATCCCAGAACACACAGTTTAATTTGTTTTGGTAAGGAAGAGTGACATAAAATGTACATATATTGCATGTTCCTTCCACAGCAATGGAAATGTGTGCAGTTTATGCTTACTGTACTATGTATCACTATAAAATGTTGCTGTAAAGTAGTTACATAGATATATGTTTTACCTGTACATACTGGTACCATAGCTCCTTAACTCTGTCCTCATTCCTTTGGAATGGTACACGGTACAGCTGTTTCATACTCATCTGGTTTCTATGCAGCACCCTGTCGATGGTTGAGATGCTAACCGTATGGATGTTTTCAAAGACATCGTTGTCTTCTATAATGGCCCTTTATATTTCCCTGAGTCTCATGGCATTGTTTGCTCGGACAATGGTGCAAATAGCCTCCTCCTGTTGAGGTGTGAAAAGGCGTCCTCTGCCACCGGTTTGAGGTAATCTTGCAGTCCTATGTGGGGAAAAATGCAGTGATGCATCGCACACTTTCACATAGACAAAAACTATGCGAACACACATTTTACTGTAAAACATACAGGTGGGTGCATGTAAGGTGCAGTATGTATCTGTATAGAGTATATTTCTGTATGCTGTGAAATACAAGTGGACTACTGTATTATGAAGCATTGTAGGAAGTATACAGTATACTGCTTATGTACAGTAACAGTGCACTGTACATTGGTGGACATACCTGTTCTCTCTTCGAAACGTTTTAACTATTGTGGACACGGTTGATCTCCAAATATTCGGCTGCACTCTTCAACCCGCCTCAGCCATTGTAAGGCCATGATTGACAACATGGTCTACAATAGTGGCCCTTATGTCATCAGATATGTGCCTATGTCCTCTTCTGCCTCTTCCTCTGTTTTGCCTTCCACCACGCATCCTTGCTCCTCTTCTTCCTCCTCTTGGCTGTTGACCCTGTTCGTTTCCTGGTCCATCCATTATTGGAAAATTGCAACTCTGTGTTGTGGTCTGTCTATACAGTGGGAAAAAAGTATTTAGTCAGCCACCAATTGTGCAAGTTCTCCCACTTAAAAAGATGAGAGGCCTGTAATTTTCATCATAGGTACACTTCAACTATGACTGACAAAATTAGGAGAAAAAAAATCCAGAAAATCACATTGTAGGATTTTTAATGAATTTATTTGCAAATTATGGTGGAAAATAAGTATTTGGTCAATAACAAAAGTTTATCTCAATACTTTGTTATATACCCTTTGTTGGCAATGACAGAGGTCAAACATTTTCTGTAAGTCTTCACAAGGTTTTCACACACTGTTGCTGGTATTTTGGCCCATTCCTCCATGCAGATCTCCTCTAGAGCAGTGATGTTTTGGGGCTGTTGCTGGGCAACACAGACTTTCAACTCCTCCAAATATTTTCTATGGGGTTGAGATCTGGAGACTGGCTAGGCCACTCCAGGACCTTGAAATGCTTCTTACGAAGCCACTCCTTCGTTGCCCTGGCGGTGTGTTTGGGATCATTGTCATACTGAAAGACCCAGCCACATTTAATCTTCAATGCCCTTGCTGATGGAAGGAGGTTTTCTCTCAAAATCTCACGATACATTGCCCCATTCATTCTTTCCTTTACACGGATCAGTCGTCCTGGTCCCTTTGCAGAAAAACAGCCCCAAAGCATGATGTTTCCACCCCCATGCTTCACAGTAGGTATGGTGTTCTTTGGATGCAACTCAGCATTCTTTGTCCTCCAAACACGACAAGTTGAGTTTTTACCAAAAAGTTATATTTTGGTTTCATCTGACCATATGACATTCTCCCAATCTTCTTCTGGATCATCCAAATGCTCTCTAGCAAACTTCAGACGGGCCTGGACATGTACTGGCTTAAGCAGGGGGACACGTCTGGCACTGCAGGATTTGAGTCCCTGGCGGCGTAGTGTGCTACTGATGGTAGGCTTTGTTACTTTGGTCCCAGCTCTCTGCAGGTCATTCACTAGGTCCTCCCTGTGTGGTTCTGGGATTTTTGCTCACCGTTCTTGTGATCATTTTGACCCCACGGGGTGAGATCTTGCGTGGAGCCCCAGATCGAGGGACATTATCAGTGGTCTTGTATGTCTTCCATTTCCTAATAATTGCTCTCACAGTTGATTTCTTCAAACCAAGCTGCTTACCTATTGCAGATTCAATCTTCCCAGCCTGATGCAGGTCTACAAATTTGGTTCTGGTGTCCTTGGACAGCTCTTTGGTCTTGGCCATAGTGGAGTTTGGAGTGTGACTGTTTGAGGTTGTGGACAGGTGTCTTTTATACTGATAACAAGTTCAAACAGGTGCCATTAATACAGGTAACGAGTAGAGGACAGAGGAGCCTCTTAAAGAAGAAGTTACAGGTCTGTGAGAGCCAGAAATTGTGCTTGTTTGTAAGTGACCAAATACTTATTTTCCACCATAATTTGCAAATAAATTAATAAAAAATCCTACAATGTGATTTTCTGGATTCTTTTTCTCATTTTGTCTGTCATAGTTGAAGTGTACCTATGATGAAAATTACAGGCCTCTCTCATCTTTTTAAGTGGGAGAACTTGCACAATTGGTGGCTGACTAAATAATTTTTTGCTCCACTGTATTTGCTTGCCAATTGATTCTTCATGATTTAGACAACTGGTTGATTGTTGGTTGAACTAACAATTTACATTCCTTCATGAGTGAGGGTCAATTTCACCTGCACGATTCATCAATTCACGTTTTTGTACAAAAGGTCTAATAGAAATGTGTAAAAATATGCTTGACAGTTTATGACAAATAGTTCAACAATTTAGCATGTAATGGCTTATGCAAGGAACTAATGCCTAGATGTTTTGAGGGGTAAGACTATTCAACAGAGAACCATCTACTATATTTTGATCAACATGACATGAGCAATTGATCATGTGGAAAAAGCTGACACTTGTACATTATCAATTGCAATTTGTTAAAAGGAATAAGAAATTGCTTTAATGATGTGCACAAGTGACTAGATGATTTGGAATTTGTACAAATTGCACTTTTGATCTAAGAAATGCATCAAAGCGACTGAGAAAAACTGTAACACAAACATACAGTATTTTTCAGTACCAGCAGTGTACTTTTCCTAACGGTCCCATTCTGACCCATTACATCTTAGCTGCTCATTTAAAATGTAGCATTTAACATTTAACACTCAGCATTTACATTTAACATTTCGCATTTTACATTTAGCATTTTAAATTTAGCATTTAGCGTTTAACCTTTAACATTCAGCATTTACATTTAACATTTAGCATTTAACATTTAGCATTTAACATTGAAGTAATTTAGCATTTAACATTTATCATTTGGCGTTTAACATTTATCATTTAACAGCAGGGTAGCCTAGTGGTTAGAGCGTTGGACTAGTAACCGCAAGGTTGCAAGTTCAAATCCCCGAGCTGTCAAGGTACAAATCTGTCGTTCTGCCCTTGAACAGGCAGTTAACCCACTGTTCCTAGGCTGTCATTGAAAATAAGAATTTGTTCTTAACTGACTTGCCTGGTTAAATAACATTTAGCATTTAAGTAATTTAGCAGACTCTTGTCCAGAGTGACTTACAGTAGTGAGTGTATAGATTTTCATTCTGGTCCCTACTAAACACCCTGAACAGCTTGACACTACAGTCGCCCTGAGGTCACGCCTCTTTAATTGTCCACACAGGTCAGAGGTCAAAGACACATCTCCTGTATCAGGGGTCAGAGGTCAGCCTGATGGGGTCACAGAGGTCAAGGAAGCCACATGGGACAGAGAGAATCATGCAGTGTTTTTTTCTACATGGTAACTCGGGGTGATTAGTGCTATAGGGATCTGAGAGTTCAGAGAGAGGTTTTACTCTGTGACCAGACTCCAACTTGCCTGGTTAAACCTGGGTTCAATCTGCTTTAATCAGGCTAGCCCGGACTTTCTATCAGTAGACGGAAAGATTCAAATGAATCTAGTGTTCGCAACATTTACATAATTTCACATGGACAGACTTTGTTACCATGAAGAGAGAAAACAAATTTACATATCCAATTGCTATTACACATCTGAATGCATTTTGTATTTAGTTTTATTTTGGAATAGAAACATTCTGATGCAGTATACACACACACACACACACACACACACACACACACACACACACATACACACACACACAATTACACACACATACGCACACACACACACACACACAGACACAGACACACACACACTCGCACAGAGAACTTATAATTGCTTCTGCTGGGATTTAATTAGCCTGAGTAACAACCTGTCTCTGTATGAATCCTGACCCCCCCACCTCTCACCCACCTCTCCCACCCCATCTTAACCTTATCAAATCACCCCCCTGTACACACTACACCTCCATACCCCAGACATCCATCCCTCAGACCCACCCCATCTCTGTCTCACACACCTTACACACACACACACACACACACACACACACAGAGAGAGAGAGAGAGAGACTGCTGCTCAAACCAGACAGGAGACGACAAGTTGACGAGCGGCAGCCAATCAGATCATGGCCCTGATGAGTGACCTTGCTGAGCTGCAGCTGATTGGTGGTGTCAGACCTGTCAATCAACCCAGGACCCACATGACAGGATACAGATACAGAGAGCAAGGGAGGAGATAGATGGACGGAGAAAGACAGGAAGAAAGAGAAAGAGAATGTGAGCGAGAGAGAGAGAGAGAGGGGGGGGTGAGAAAGAGAGACAGGGAGAGACAGAGAGAGAGAGGGAGGAGAAAGAGAGAGAGAGAGAGAGGGGGAGAAAGAGAGACAGAGAGAGGGGGAGAAAGAGAGACAGGGAGAGAGAGAAAGACAGAGAGAGGGAGAGAGAGAGGGGGAGAAAGACAGACAGAGAGAGACAGAGAGAGAGGGGGAGAAAGAGAGACAGGGAGAGAGGGGGAGAGAGAGGGAGGGGGGGAGAAAGAGAGACAGGGAGAGACAGAGAGAGACAGAGAGAGGGAGAGACAGAGCGAGAGGGGGAGAAAGAGAGACAGGGAGAGAGAGAGGGGGAGAAAGAGAGACAGGGAGAGAGAGAGAGAGAGGAGAAAGAGACAGAGAGAGACAGAGAGAGACAGAGAGACAGGGAGAGAAAGAGAGAGAGAGAGAGAGAGGGAGGAGAAAGAGAGACAGGAGAGACCGAGAGAGACAGGGAGAGACAGAGAGAGAGAGGGAGGAGAAAGAGAGACAGGGAGAGACAGAGAGAGAACATAATAAGAGGCTATAAATAAAGAATGACGGTTAGAAAAGAGAGGGAGAGACGCATATCAAAGAGGAGGAGAAGAGAGCGAATGAATTGAATAAAGAATTGGATAAAGGGAGACAGAGTGAAAAACTATGACATTCAATAACTAATAAAGTGCATTTAAAAAATGTCTGCAGTTATTCAAAGGGCCTTTCAATTAGCATATCTCTGTTACTTTTCAATTTCCATGCTCTCTTCCTCCAATTCTCCCTATCTCTCTGTGACTTGTAATGAATACATCTTAACAGGATGGTGTTGTCTGAGAGATGTGTAGAAGAGGACACTGCAGCAGAGGAAGAAGCACACACACACACACACACAGTCTAGTGGTTAGAGACAGATAGTCTAGTGGTTAGAGACAGGTAGTCTAGTGGTTAGAGACATATAGTCTAGTGGTTAGAGACAGGTAGCCCAGTGGTTAGAGGCAGGTAGCCTAGTGGTTAGAGGCAGGTAGCCTAGTAGTTAGAGACAGGTAGCCTAGTGGTTAGAGGCAGGTAGCCTAGTGGTTAGAGGCAGGTAGCCTAGTGGTTAGAGACAGGGTTAGAGACAGCCTAGTGGTTAGAGACAGGTAGCCAGGTAGTGGTTAGAGGTAGCAGGTGGTAGGTAGCCTAGTGGTTAGAGACAGGTAGCCTAGTGGTTAGAGACAGGTAGCCTAGTGGTTAGAGACAGGTAGCCTAGTGGTTAGAGACCTAGGGTTAGAGCCCTAGTGGTTAGAGACAGGTAGCCTAGTGGTTAGAGACAGGTAGCCTAGTGGTTAGAGCAGGTAGCCTAGTGGTTAGAGACAGGTAGCCTAGTGGTTAGAGACAGGTAGCCTAGTGGTTAGAGACAGGTAGCCTAGTGGTTAGAGACAGGTAGCCTAGTGGTTAGAGACAGGTAGCCTGGTTAGTGGTTAGAGGCAGGTAGCCTAGTGGTTAGAGGCAGGTAGCCTAGTGGTTAGAGACAGGTAGCCTAGTGGTTAGAGACAGGTAGCCTAGTGGTTAGAGACAGGTAGCCTAGTGGTTAGAGGCAGGTAGCCTAGTGGTTAGAGACAGGTAGCCTAGTGGTTAGAGACAGTCCTTAAACATGTAGCCTAGTGGTTAAACATGAGACAGGTAGCCCAGTGGTTAGAAACATGGCAGGTAGCCTAAACATGTGGTTAGTCATTACAGGTAGCCTAGTGGTTCTCAGTCCTTAGACAGGTAGCCTAGTGGTTAGCCAGGCAGGTAGCCTAGTGGTTAGAGACAGGTAGCCTAAACATGTGGTTAGAGACAGGTCAGCCTAGTATTCTCAGTTTAAACATGTCAGCCTACAGTATTCAGGTTCTCAGTCCTTAAACATGTCAGCCTACAGTATTCTCAGTCCTTAAACATGTCAGCCTACAGTATTCTCAGTCCTTAAACATGTCAGCCTACAGTATTCTCAGTCCTTAAACATGTCAGCCTACAGTATGCCAGCATTGGATTCTCAGTCCTTAAACATGTCAGCCTACAGTATTCTCAGTCCTTAAACATGTCAGCCTACAGTATTCTCAGTCATTAAACATGTCAGCCAGTATTCTCAGTCCTTAAACATGTCAGCCTACAGCCATCAGTCCTTAAACATGTCAGCCTACAGTTTCTCAGTCCTTAAACATGTCAGCCTACAGTATTCTCAGTCCTTAAACATGTCAGTACCTACATTATTCTCAGTCCTTAAACATGTCAGCCTACAGTATGCCAGCATTGTATTCTCAGTCCTTAAACATGTCAGCCTACAGTATGCCAGCATTATTCTCAGTCCTTAAACATGTCAGCCTACAGTATTCTCAGTCATTAAACATGTCAGCCTACAGTACGCCAGCATTGGTCCTTATTCTCAGTCCTTAAACATGTCAGCCTACAGTATTCTCAGCCAGCATTGGATTCTCAGTCCTTAAACATGTCAGCCTACAGTATTCTCAGTCCGTAAACATGTCAGCCTACAGTATTCTCAGTCCTTAAACATGTCAGCCTACAGTATTCTCAGTCCAAACATTGGATTCTCAGTCCTTAAACATGTCAGCCTACAGTATTCTCAGTCCTTAAACATGTCAGCCTTGGATTCTCAGTCCTTAAACATGTCAGCCTACAGTATGCCAGCATTGGATTCTCAGTCCTTAAACATGTCAGCCTACAGTATTCTCAGTCCTTAAACATGTCAGTCCTTAAACATGTCAGCCTGTATGCCAGCATTGGATTCTCAGTCCTTAAACATGTCAGCCTACAGTATTCTCAGTCCTTAAACATGTCAGCCTACAGTATTCTCAGTCCTTAAACATGTCAGCCTACAGTATTCTCAGTCCTTAAACATGTCAGCCTACAGTATTCTCAGTCCTTAAACATGTCAGCCTACAGTATTCTCAGTCCTTAAACATGTCAGCCTACAGTATTCTCAGTCCTTAAACATGTCAGCCTACAGTATTCTCAGTCCTTAAACATGTCAGCCTACAGTATTCTCAGTCCGTAAACATGTCAGCCTACAGTATGCCAGAATTGTCCTAAACATGTCATTCTCAGTCCGTAAACATGTCAGCCTACAGTATTCTCAGTCCTTAAACATGTCAGCCTACAGTATTCTCAGTCCTTAAACATGTCAGCCTACAGTATTCTCAGTCCTTAAACATGTCAGCCTACAGTATTCTCAGTCCTTAAACATGTCAGCCTACAGTATTCTCAGTCCTTAAACATGTCAGCCTACAGTATTCTCAGTCCGTAAACATGTCAGCCTACAGTATGCCAGAATTGGATTCTCAGTCCGTAAACATGTCAGCCTACAGTATTCTCAGTCCGTAAACATGTCAGCCTACAGTATTCTCAGTCCTTAAACATGTCAGCCTACAGTATTCTCAGTCCTTAAACATGTCAGCCTACAGTATTCTCAGTCCGTAAACATGTCAGCCTACAATATTCTCAGTCCGTAAACATGTCAGCCTACAGTATTCTCAGTCCTTAAACATGTCAGCCTACAGTATTCTCAGTCCTTAAACATGTCAGCCTACAGTATTCTCAGTCCGTAAACATGTCAGCCTACAGTATTCCCAGTCCTTAAACATGTCAGCCTACAGTATTCTCAGTCCTTAAACATGCTTTACATTCTGTAAGATCTCCATTCCACACCCACCTCACCCCTCCACACCCACCTCACCCCTCCGCTTCTCCCCCTGTTCACTAGATCACAGGGGAAGAAAGAGGGAGCACTGAAATATTTAGAAGTGGACTGAAATATTTAAAAGAGGAGAGGGGGAAAGGGGGTTGTAGGGGATTGTGCTGCCCTATTTTTAGTCTGATTAGGAACATGTGAACCAGCTGAGGGCTGGCTTCCCTCGTAAAGAAAGTGAGAGGCTCTTGAATGGGGTGACTCATACAGCTTTGATGTCATCATGCCTCGACACCAAACAGGGGGGGTATAGAAACGGACTAAACAGAATGGACATCAAGACTCAAAGATGTATTTTTACTGTATTGTAGGCAGTGGCGTGTATTCATGGATGCCAAGGGAAGCCAGACTTCCCCAAAAAATGTCCTAAGAATAAAATAAAAAAGCCAGTGAGCATTTGGATTTTAAAAAGTATAAAATAATAGCCAATCAGCGTTGAGCTAAATTGAGTGAGCTCAACTGTGAATAGTCCTGGCGAACCAAAAAAAAGTGTAAAGGGAAGCCAGTTTGGATTTGGCTTCACTCAAATCACATCACATCAAGAGCAATATGTCATTGACAGAAACAACTTGATTTGTTGCATCTCATTGTGTTGTTGTCCTCCAGTGGCTAGCTAGCTAGCTAAAATGGGCCCTTTCTTAAATTAGCCATAGATGGAGATAGAGATTTGGACTTGTGGTGTTACTTAATTCTCCATACTGGCCAATGATTATAATGTCTATTCTGATCCAACCATAAATCCATACATTGTGCCTCTGGCCTGAGAGGATGGAAGTTCAACATGTTCAACATTTCTGTACAGCACTTTGAGATATCAGCTGATGTACGAAGGGCTATATAAATACATTTGATTTGATGTAGATAGATGTCGAGGGCTAACTAGGGAACGTTGTCCATGAAAGGAAGTTAGGCCAGTGAGCAAGCATTTTAGCCAGGTAGCCTGACAACAAAAAGACTGTATGACAGTCATAGACAGTTACGTCAGCATGAGGAGGATGGCATTGGAGATTCTCTACAGGGTGAGTTAACATGTTTTTTCTACTTGCACAAACACAAACACACAAAACACACACACACACACACACAGACATAAACACACACACACAAACACACACAAACACACACACACACACGCAAACACACACACACACGCAAACACACACACACGCAAACCCACACACACACGCAAACCCACACACACAAACACACACACACACACACACACACACACACACACAAATCAGAACCATGGACAGCCACATCACATTTAGCTTACGTTGATTGGACTAAATCGTTTTTGGTATCTTTTAGTTGTCACTGTATTAGACTAAGAAGAGGTGACTAGATGATGTTGAAATGTTGAAGTTGAAATGGTGCTGGAATAGTGGAAGCAGCTCCTGTTTTCGTTTCAACTTGTGGTAACTCTCTGTGGTTCTAATAGTTTAGTTTAGTAGTCCGAAAATGTCGTAAACATTACCTTGCTTGACCATGCTGTAACCACTAGGCTACCTGCCGCCCCAACGTTACCTTGCTTGACCAGGCTGTAACCACTAGGCTACCTGCCGCCCCAACGTTACCTTGCTTGACCATGCTGTAACCACTAGGCTACCTGCCGCCCCAACGTTACCTTGCTTGACTATGCTGTAACCACTAGGCTACCTGCCGCCCCAACGTTACCTTGCTTGACCATGCTGTAACCACTAGGCTACCTGCCGCCCCAACGTTACCTTGCTTGACCATGCTGTAACCACTAGGCTATCTGCCGCCCCAACGTTACCTTGCTTGACCATGCTGTAACCACTAGGCTACCTGCCGCCCCAACGTTACCTTGCTTGACCATGCTGTAACCACTAGGCTACGTTACCTTGCTTGACCATGCTGTAACCACTAGGCTACCTGCCGCCCCAACGTTACCTTGCTTGACCATGCTGTAACCACTAGGCTACCTGCCGCCCCAACGTTACCTTGCTTGACCATGCTGTAACCACTGGCTACCTGCCGCCCCAACGTTATCTTGCTTGACCATGCTGTAACCACTAGGCTACCTGCCGCCCCAACGTTACCTTGCTTGACCATGCTGTAACCACTAGGCTACCTGCCGCCCCAACGTTACCTTGCTTGACCATGCTGTAACCACTAGGCTACCTGCCGCCCCAACGTTACCTTGCTTGACCATGCTGTAACCACTAGGCTACCTGCCGCCCCCACGTTACCTTGCTTGACCATGCTGTAACCACTAGGCTACCTGCCGCCCCAACGTTACCTTGCTTGACCATGCTGTAACCACTAGGCTACCTGCCGCCCCAACGTTACCTTGCTTGACCATGCTGTAACCACTAGGCTACCTGCCGCCCCAACGTTACCTTGCTTGACCATGCTGTAACCACTAGGCTACCTGCCGCCCAACGTTACCTTGCTTGACCATGCTGTAACCACTAGGCTACCTGCCGCCCCAACGTTACCTTGCTTGACCATGCTGTAACCACTAGGCTACCTGCCGCCCCAACGTTACCTTGCTTGACCATGCTGTAACCACTAGGCTACCTGCCGCCCCCAACGTTACCTTGCTTGACCATGCTGTAACCACTAGGCTTGCCGCCCCAACGTTACCTTGCTTGACCATGCTGTAACCACTAGGCTACCTGCCGCCCCAACGTTACCTTGCTTGACCATGCTGTAACCACTAGGCTACCTGCCGCCCCAACGTTACCTTGCTTGACCATGCTGTAACCACTAGGCTACCTGCCGCCCAACGTTACCTTGCTTGACCATGCTGTAACCACTAGGCTACCTGCCGCCCCAACGTTACCTTGCTTGACCATGCTGTAACCACTAGGCTACCTGCCGCCCCAACGTTACCTTGCTTGACCATGCTGTAACCACTAGGCTACCTGCCGCCCCAACGTTACCTTGCTTGACCATGCTGTAACCACTAGGCTACCTGCCGCCCCAACGTTACCTTGCTTGACCATGCTGTAACCACTGGCTACCTGCCGCCCCAACGTTACCTTGCTTGACCATGCTGTAACCACTAGGCTACCTGCCGCCCCAACGTTACCTTGCTTGACCATGCTGTAGGTCATGTAACTGTTTGTTTCATGCACTATGCTTTGTGGACTTCACCAGACAGAGGTTTCTTTCCGTTTTAGTGATGATACAAAGGTGTGGTTGAATTTATTCTGCCACTGTGTCTTCTTATTGTCTCGGTCTTAGGCCTATATATCACAGTGGCAAGGCATATGAACTAACAGGTTATAGAGCAAACAAGGTAATTATCACAACATGTAGGTTGTAATATGTCTTTTTCTGTCTTCCCAGTGATTTTACCCACACACCACTACTGCTGGAATGTACATTTTTGTTCAGGTAAGTTGACTGAGAACACATTCTCATTTACAGCAACAACCTGGGGAATAGTTTCAGGGGGGATGAGGATGAACAAGCCAATTGAAAGCTGGGGATGAATAGGTGGGTTAGGTGTGAAGGCCAGATTTGGAATTTAGCCAGGACACCACTACTCTTACAATAAGTGCCATAGGATCTTTAGTGACAACAGAACACCTGTTTAACATCCCATCCCATCCAAAAGCCTACACCCTACACAGGGCAATGTTCCAATATCTGCCCTGGGGAATTATGTATTTGACATTTTTTGGACCAGAGGAAAGAGTGCTTCCTACAGGCCCTCCAACACCACTTCCAGAAGCATCTTGTCTCCCATCCAGGACCAACCCTGGTTAGCTTCAGAGGCAAGCCAGCAGTGGGATACCGGGTGGTATGCTGCTGAATGTTTACCTGAATGTACTATATGATTACAAGTACTGTATGTTGGCAGTAAACTAGTGGTGCTCCATCAACATGTACTACGCTTTCTGTGAATAGTGATATTTAAATTAAATTGACATCAGTCAAAATATCCATTGGATTCCCTGATTTTACGGCCCTTTGCCAACAAGATATACCGTAACTTGGCTCTTCCCACATTGTTGCTCTGAGTTTGGAGAATAGCACAGCGATGTATCAATTCAATCATGCCTGGTAGATTGGGTCCATGAGATCCCATCAGATTTACTGACATACTTTACAATCCAGTGGCATTACACCACTGCTGTGATGATGTCATGGGGGACCTTTGACCTAGTCAGTCTTTTAATTAGCCCCTGACACTGTGCCCTCCCACATGACCCCGTGACCCCAGGGGTGAGGTCACACACCTGATGACATCATCATTCATCACCTTCCTACTACTATTCTTACATGTCCTCTGCTGGCCTATAGAGTCTAATGTCAACAGAGTCCTCTGCTGGCCTATAGAGTCTAATGTCAACAGAGTCCTCTGCTGGCCTATAGAGTCTAATGTCAACAGAGTCCTCTGCTGGCCTATGTAGTCTAATGTCAACAGAGTCCTCTGCTGGCCTATAGAGTCTAATGTCAACAGAGTCCTCTGCTGGCCTATGTAGTCTAATGTCAACAGAGTCCTCTGCTGGCCTATAGAGTCTAATGTCAACAGAGTCCTCTGCTGGCCTATAGAGTCTAATGTCAACAGAGTCCTCTGCTGGCCTATGTAGTCTAATGTCAACAGAGTCCACTACTGGCCTATAGAGTCTAATGTCAACAGAGTCCTCTGCTGGCCTATAGAGTCTAATGTCAGAGTCCTCTGCTGGCCTATAGAGTCTAATGTCAACAGAGTCCTCTGCTGGCCTATAGAGTCTAATGTCAACAGAGTCCTCTGCTGGCCTATAGAGTCTAATGTCAACAGAGTCCTCTGCTGGCCTATAGAGACTAATGTCAACAGAGTCCTCTACTGGCCTATAGAGTCTAATGTCAACAGAGGAAACTAAGATGTGCACAGCCAGGTTGTTCAAGATTGATGTCAAAATCAGACATCTATCCATGTCCTGAGAACATCGGGAAATGCCTTCAAAACCATCCACTAGGATCAACAGTGAGCGCTACTACCATCAAGTAGGGTTGGGTCTGTCTAGGATGTGGTGGATGGGCGTAATCACATGACTCTGGATCAGAAGGTTGTGTGTTTGATTCCAGTCGTAGACACTGGTTTTAATCCTATACCAAACCTTAACACTTACCTTAATTCAGAATGAGTGCCTAAACTTAACCCTTACCTTAATTCAGAATGAGTGCCTAAACTTAACCCTTACCTTAATTCAGAATGAGTGCCTAAACTTAACCCTTACCTTAATTCAGAATGAGTGCCTAAACTTAACCCTTACCTTAATTCAGAATGAGTGCCTAAACTTAACCCTTACCTTAATTCAGAATGAGTGTCTAAACTTAACCCTTACCTTAATTCAGAATGAGTGTCTAAACTTAACCCTTACCTTAATTCAGAATGAGTGTCTAAACTTAACCCTTACCTTAATTCAGAATGAGTGTCTAAACTTAACCTTTCAATGTGACGTTTGGACAACGTGGATGAATGTCTAATTCCACAGTGAGACTGTGAGAGCTTGTTGGATGTGTAACACCGTAATTCATTTAAACTGTAATAATGACAGTAACATCATCCTTCACCAAGCCATCATCTAAAACTCCATTCAGTACACGTGGCCCATACTGGAATCAAACCCTCATATAGCAAGCTCTGTGTTCCAACTAGCTGAGCCATCATCTAAAACTCCATTCAGTACACGTGGCCCATACTGGAATCAAACCCTCATATAGCAAGCTCTGTGTTCCAACTAGCTGAGCCATCAGAACCAAACTACTGTATGAATATCCTGCCTTTCAGCCCTCTGTTTTGTCTTCCTCCCAGCTATGAGGCATGTGGATCAAGATGCCAGGTTCTAGGTGGAACAGAACAGAGACAGAAGAACAAGACACGTTCTAACGTTAGCGGTACTCAGAGAGAGAACCCTGAGGAGAAACAGACACTCCATCAAGGTGAGCAGTCAGAAACATCAAACAGCCCGCTGTGCAGCGCCTGAAATGGCCCCCGCCACCTCAGCCACTTAACCCCTCTGCCTCGACCAGGCGCTCAGCACACAGATTACAGGCTGTTGGCAGCATTAAGGTCATTTCCCCTTGTGATTTTGTATGCCGTGGACACTGTTCTTTGGTGCAGGAGAAAGGAGAGAAAGAGAAAATGGAAATAGCAGAAAGACTTCAAAGGGTAATTTTGAAGGGAAATTGCGTTGAAATTGAGGTTTCGTTTTAGAGCTTTAATATTACCTGGGCTGTGGGAGACGTTTGGCCTTGTTTCACATTGGTTGAGGATTTGTGTGTGCGCGTGCGTGTGCGTGTGTGTGTGTGTACGTGTGTGTGTGTGTGTGTGTGTGTGTGTGTGTGTGTGTGTGTGTGTGTGTGTGTGTGTGTGTGTGTGTGTGTGTGTGTGTGTGTGTGTGTGTGTGTGTGTGTGTGTGTGTACGTGTGTGTGCGTGTGTACGTGTGTGTGCGTGTGTGTGTGTACGTGTGTGTGTGTGTTTACGTGTGTGTGTCTGCATCAAGGTGTGTATGTCAGTAGGAGAGCGTGCTCCTCTGCTATAAGCCCTGCTCGTACAGTGTAAGATAATTACATTCATTTGATTCAGTCATCAGTAATTATACCATGTGCTTTATTTATTTTTTCTTTAGCTCTTTTGACTCGATCACAATAAGACAGTTTCATTCTGACTGGGGACGATCACAATAAGACAGTTTCATTCTGACTGGGGACGATCACAATAAGACAGTTTCATTCTGACTGGGGACGATCACAATAAGACAGTTTCATTCTGACTGGGGACGATCACAATAAGACAGTTTCATTCTGACTGGGGACGATCACAATAAGACAGTTTCATTCTGACTGGGGACGATCACAATAAGACAGATTCATTCTGACTGGGGACGATCACAATAAGACAGTTTCATTCTGACTGGGGACGATCACAATAAGACAGTTTCATTCTGACTGGGGACGATCACAATAAGACAGATTCATTCTGACTGGGGACGATCACAATAAGACAGATTCATTCTGACTGGGGACGATCACAATAAGACAGATTCATTCTGACTGGGGACGATCACAATAAGACAGATTCATTCTGACTGGGGACGATCACAATAAGACAGATTCATTCTGACTGGGGACGATCACAATAAGACAGATTCATTCTGACTGGGGACGATCACATAAGACAAAGAGCTGCTGATTCTGACTAGGGTAGAGATAGAACAATAAGACTAAGGTTTCATTCTGACTGGGGACATGTCTTTCCAGGAAGTAAGTCAAAGCCCCCTTTCAACTTCATGCAGCTTTACAATGGTCACTCTGTTACCCTACACCAATCAACACACATCATTCTGACTGGGGACGATCACAATAAGACAGATTCATTCACACTGGGGACGCATCACAATAAGACAGATTCATTCTGACTGGGGACGACACAATAAGACAGATTCATTCTGACACACACGATCACAATAAGACAGTTTCATTCTGACACTGGACGACATCACAACAATAAGACAGACACATTCTGACTGGGGACGATCACAATAAGACAGACACATTCTGACTGGGGACATGCACAATAAGACAGACATTCTGACTGGGGACGTAAGACAGATTCATTCAGACACTGGGGCGATCACAGACAGATTCATTCTGACTGGGGACCCCCACAATAAGACAGATTCATTCTGAGGGACACACAATAAGACAGGACTTAGCTGACTGAGACATTCCATGATAAGACAGAACGATCCACAATAAGACACTTTCATTCTGACACAGAAACCCTGGTTACAATAAGACAGATTTCATTCTGACCCTGGGGAGGTTAACACTGCAGAGGTAAGACCCTGGTTCATTCTGAGTGGGACCACTGCAGAGGTAAGACAGAAACCATTTGACTGGAGTTAAGACACAGAGGTAAGACAGAAACATTCTGACTGGGGAGTTAAGACCACTCACAACAAGACAGATTCACTGCTCTGACTGGGGACGATCACACCAGGAGGTAAGACAGTTTCATTCTGAAACCCTGGTTAGGAGGAGTTAAGACCACTAAGACAGTTAACACATTCCCTGACTGGGGAGTTAAGACCACTGCAGAGGTAAGACAGAAACCCTGGTTGGGGGAGTTAAGACCACTGCAGATTCATTCCCTGGTTAGGGGTTAAGACCACAATAAGACAGATTCATTCTGACTGGGGACGATCACAATAAGAAACCCTGGTTCTGAGGAGTTAAGACGATCACAATAAGACAGAAACCTGGTTGGGGAGGAGTTAAGACCACTGCAGAGGTTCACAGAAACCTGGTTAGGAGGAGTTAAGACCAGACAGAGGTTCATTCAGAAACCCTGGTTAGGAGGAGTCACAATAAGACAGATTCACTGACAGAGATTAACACAGAAACCCTGGTTAGGAGGAGTCCACTGCAGAGGTTAAGACAGAAACATTCTAGAGGAGTTAAGACCACTGCAGAGGTTAACACAGAAACCCTGGTTTCACAATAAGACAGATTCATTCTGGGGGAGTTAAGACCAATAAGACAGATTCATTCTGAAACCCTGGTTAGGAGGAGTCAAGACCAAGACAGATTCATTCTGAAACCCTGGTTAGGAGGAGTTAAGACACTGCAGAGGTTCATTCTGACTTAGGGGGAGTTAAGACCACTGCAGAGGTTAAGACAGAAACCCTGGTTAGAGGAGTTAAGACCACTGCAGAGGTAACACAGAAACCCTGGTTAGGAGGAGTTAAGACCACTGCAGAGGTAACACAGAAACCCTGGTTAGGAGGAGTTAAGACCACTCAGAGGTTAAGACAGAAACCCTGGTTAGGAGGAGTTAAGACCACAGAGGTAAGACAGAAACCCTGGTTGAGGAGGTTAAGACCACTGCAGAGGTTAACACAGAAACCCTGGTTAGGGGGAGTTAAGACCACTGCAGAGGTAACACAGAAACCCTGGTTAGGGAGTTAAGACCACTGCAGAGGTTAAGACAGAAACCCTGGTTAGGAGGGACCATCACAATAAGACAGAAACCCTTTAGACTGGAGGACAGTTAAGATTCTGACTGAGGAATAAGACAGAAACCCTGGTTGGGAGTTAAGATCACTGCAGAGGTTAACACAGAAACCCTGGTTAGGGGAGTTAAGACCACTGCAGATAAGACAGAAACCCTGGTTGAGGGGAGTTAAGACCACAGAGGTTAAGACAGAAACCCTGGTTAGGAGGAGTTAAGACCACTACAGACAGATTCATTCTGACTGGGGACGATTAAGACAGATTCAACCTGACTGCAGGGAGTTAAGACCACTGCAGAGGTTAAGACAGAAACCCTGGTTGAGGAGTTAAGACCACTGCAGATAACACAGAAACCCTTTAGAGGAGTTAAGACCACTGCAGAGGTTAACACAGAAACCCTGGTTAGGAGGAGTTAAGACCACTGCAGAATAAGACAGAAACCCTGGTTAGGAGGAGTTAAGACCACTGCAGAGGTTAACACAGAAACCCTGGTTAGGGAGGAGTTAAGACCACTGCAGATTCACAGAAACCCTGGTTAGGAGGAGTTAAGACCACAGAGGTAACACAGAAACCCTGGTTAGAGGAGTTAAGACCACTGCAGAGGTAAGACAGAAACCTGGTTAGGAGGAGTTAAGACCACTGCAGATAAGACAGAAACCCTGGTTAGGGGAGTTAAGACCACTGCAGAGATAAGACAGAAACCCTGGTTAGGGGTTAAGACCACTGCAGAGGTAACACAGAAACCCTGGTTAGGGGAGTTAAGACCACTGCAGACAGATTCATTCCCTGGTTGGGAGTTAAGACCACAATAAGACAGAGGATTCTGACTGGGGACTGCAGAATTAAGACACAGAAACCCTGGTTAGAGGAGTTAAGACCACTGTAGATAAGACAGAAACCCTGGTTGGGGAGTTAAGATCACAATAAGACAACACATTCCCTGGTTAGGGGTTAAGACCACTGCAGAGGTTAAGACAGAAACCCTGGTTAGGAGGAGTTAAGACCACTGACAGTTTCATTCAGAGGTTAACACAGAAACCCTGGTTAGGGGAGTTAAGACCACTGTAGATAAGACAGAAACCCTGGTTAGAGGAGTTAAGACCACTGCAGAGGTTAACACAGAAACCCTGGTTAGAAGACCACTGGAGTAAGAAGACCACTGGTTAGGAGGTTAAGACAGAAACATTCTGGTTAGGGAGTTAAGACCACTGTAGAGGTAAGACAGAAACCCTGGTTAGAGGAGTTAAGACCACTGCAAGAGGTTCATTCAGAAACCCTGGTTAGGAGGAGTTAAGACCACTGAGAGGTTAACACAGAAACCCTGGTTAGGAGGAGTTAAGACCACTGCAGAGGTTAACACAGAAACCCTGGTTATTAAGACTGACTGGAGGTATACAGAAACCCTGGTTAGGAGGAGTTAAGACCACTGCAGAGGTTAACACAGAAACCCTGGTTAGGAGGAGTTAAGACCACTGTAGAATAAGACAGAAACCCTGGTTGACTGAGGAGTTAAGACCACTGTAGATAAGACAGAAACCCTGGTTAGGGAGTTAAGACCACTGCAGATAAGACAGAAACCCTGGTTAGGAGGAGTTAAGACCACTGCAAGACAGAAACCCTTTAGAGGAGTTAAGACCACTGCAGAGGTAAGACAGAAACCCTGGTTCTGAGGAGTTAAGACCACTGCAGAATTAAGACAGAAACCCTGGTTAGGAGGAGTTAAGACCACTGCAGAGGTTAACACAGAAACCCTGGTTAGGAGGAGTTAAGACCACTGCAGAGGTAAGACAGAAACCCTGGTTAGACTGGAGTTAAGACCACTGCAGAGGTTAAGACAGAAACCCTGGTTAGGGAGGAGTTAAGACCACTGCAGATTAAGACAGAAACCCTGGTTAGGAGGAGTTAAGACCACTGCAGAGGTAACACAGAAACCCTGGTTAGGGGAGTTAAGACCACTGCAGAGGTAACACAGAAACCCTGGTTAGGGAGGAGTTAAGACCACTGCAGAGGTTAAGACAGAAACCCTGGTTAGGGGAGGAGTTAAGACCACTGCAGACTGGGGACCTGGTTAACACAGAAACCCTGGTTAGGGAGTTAAGACCACTGCAGAGGTAACACAGAAACCCTGGTTAGGGGTTAAGACCACTGCAGAGGTTAACATTCAGAAACCCTGGTTAGGAGGAGTTAAGACCACTGCAGAGGTAAGACAGAAACATTCTGACTGGTTAGGAGGAGTTACGACCACTGCAGAGGTAAGACAGAAACCCTGGTTAGGAGGAGTTAAGACCACTGCAGAGGTTAACACAGAAACCCTGGTGGAGGAGTTAAGACCACTGCAGAGGTTAGAAACCCTGGTTAGGAGAGTTAAGACCACTGTTCAGAGGTTAACACAGAAACCCTGGTTAGGAGGAGTTAAGACCACTGCAGGAAGTTAACACAGAAACCCTGGTTAGAGGAGGAGTTAAGACCACTGCAGAGGTTACACAGAAACCCTGGTTAGGAGGAGTTAAGACCACTGCAGAGGTTAACACAGAAACCCTGGTTAGGGAGGAGTTAAGACCACTGCAGAGGTTAACACAGAAACCCTGGTTAGGAGGAGTTAAGACCACTGCAGAGGTTAACACAGAAACCCTGGTTAGGAGGAGTTAAGACCACTGCAGAATATACAGAAACCCTGGTTAGGAGGAGTTAAGACCACTGCAGAGGTTAACACAGAAACCCTGGTTAGGAGGAGTTAAGACCACTGCAGAGGTTAACACAGAAACCCTGGTTAGGAGGAGTTAAGACCACTGCAGAGGTTAACACAGAAACCCTGGTTAGCAGGAGTGGTTAACACAGAAACCCTGGTTAGAGGAGTTAGATAAGACCACTGCAGAGGTTAACACAGAAACCCTGGTTAGAGGAGTTAAGACCACTGCAGAGGTTAACACAGAAACCCTGGTTAGAGGAGTTAAGACCACTGCAGAGGTTAACACAGAAACCCTGGTTAGGAGGAGTTAAGACCACTGCAGAGGTTAAGAAACCCTGGTTAGGAGGAGTTAAGACCACTGCAGAGGTTAACACAGAAACCCTGGTTAGGAGGAGTTAAGACCACTGCAGAGGTTAACACAGAAACCCTGGTTAGGAGGAGTTAAGACCACTGCAGAGGTTAACACAGAAACCCTGGTTAGGAGGAGTTAAGACCACTGCAGAGGTTAACACAGAAACCCTGGTTAGGAGGAGTTAAGACCACTGCAGAGGTTAACACAGAAACCCTGGTTAGGAGGAGTTAAGACCACTGCAGAGGTTAACACAGAAACCCTGGTTAGGAGGAGTTAAGACCACTGTAGAATATACAGAAACCCTGGTTAGGAGGAGTTAAGACCACTGCAGAGGTTAACACAGAAACCCTGGTTAGGAGGAGTTAAGACCACTGCAGAGGTTAACACAGAAACCCTGGTTAGGAGGAGTTAAGACCACTGCAGAGGTTAACACAGAAACCCTGGTTAGGAGGAGTTAAGACCACTGCAGAGGTTAACACAGAAACCCTGGTTAGGAGGAGTTAAGACCACTGCAGAGGTTAACACAGAAACCCTGGTTAGGAGGAGTTAAGACCACTGCAGAATATACAGAAACCCTGGTTAGGAGGAGTTAAGACCACTGCAGAGGTTAACACAGAAACCCTGGTTAGGAGGAGTTAAGACCACTGCAGAGGTTAACACAGAAACCCTGGTTAGGAGGAGTTAAGACCACTGCAGAGGTTAACACAGAAACCCTGGTTAGGAGGAGTTAAGACCACTGCAGAGGTTAACACAGAAACCCTGGTTAGGAGGAGTTAAGACCACTGCAGAGGTTAACACAGAAACCCTGGTTAGGAGGAGTTAAGACCACTGCAGAATATACAGAAACCCTGGTTAGGAGGAGTTAAGACCACTGCAGAGGTTAACACAGAAACCCTGGTTAGAGAGGAGTTAAGACCACTGCAGAATAACACAGAAACCCTGGTTAGGAGGAGTTAAGACCACTGCAGAGGTTAACACAGAAACCCTGGTTAGGAGGAGTTAAGACCACTGCAGAGGTTAACACAGAAACCCTGGTTAGGAGGAGTTAAGACCACTGCAGAGGTTAACACAGAAACCCTGGTTAGGAGGAGTTAAGACCACTGCAGAATAACACAGAAACCCTGGTTAGGAGGAGTTAAGACCACTGCAGAGGTTAACACAGAAACCCTGGTTAGGAGGAGTTAAGACCACTGTAGAATATACAGAAACCCTGGTTAGGAGGAGTTAAGACCACTGCAGAGGTTAACACAGAAACCCTGGTTAGGAGGAGTTAAGACCACTGTAGAATATACAGAAACCCTGGTTAGGAGGAGTTAAGACCACTGCAGAGGTTAACACAGAAACCCTGGTTAGGAGGAGTTAAGACCACTGCAGAGGTTAACACAGAAACCCTGGTTAGGAGGAGTTAAGACCACTGCAGAGGTAACACAGAAACCCTGGTTAGGAGGAGTTAAGACCACTGCAGAGGTTAACACAGAAACCCTGGTTAGGAGGAGTTAAGACCACTGCAGAGGTTAACACAGAAACCCTGGTTAGGAGGAGTTAAGATCACTGTAGAATACACAGAAACCCTGGTTAGGAGGAGTTAAGACCACTGCAGAGGTTAACACAGAAACCCTGGTTAGGAGGAGTTAAGATCACTGTAGAATATACAGAAACCCTGGTTAGGGGAGTTAAGATCACTGTAGAATACACAGAAACCCTGGTTAGGAGGAGTTAAGACCACTGCAGAGGTTAACACAGAAACCCTGGTTAGGAGGAGTTAAGACCACTGCAGAGGTTAACACAGAAACCCTGGTTAGGAGGAGTTAAGACCACTGCAGAGGTTAACACAGAAACCCTGGTTAGGAGGAGTTAAGACCACTGCAGAGGTTAACACAGAAACCCTGGTTAGGAGGAGTTAAGATCACTGTAGAATATACAGAAGTCAATAATTTGGTGGGTGCTTATATTTGTGCTACTTCGAATGTGAATTCATATGCGTGTATGAATTAAAACACATTTATTTTTGCATATCCCCACCCTCGGTGAGTGGGGTCATGACCAGTATCTGCCATTATCAACCCTGGAGCTACTATATTTATAGTTGAAGTCGGAAGTTTACATACACTTAGGTTGGAGTTGTTTTTCAACCCCTCCACAAATGTGGTGTTAACAAACTATAGTTTGGGCAAGTCGGATAGGACATCTACTGTATGCATGACACAAGTACT
>NC_088422.1:91121442-91138942 GCF_034236695.1 Oncorhynchus nerka
TTACCAAACAAACATACGCATCACTTTTAGGTAGGAGACATTTACTAAGCTGCTTTGCAGTTGGCACTCACCTTTAAATGTGTGTGTGAGGTAAATGATGTGTTTGGACTGTACAGCACAACAGTTAAATACCATGGAAACACCTGAATAAACCTACGTCCAGCAGGCAGTCACACACCTCATACATGTCAACAGTGCATCCATCCCCCATGCCTTCCTAAGGACAGAGGTGTATATTTTTCATCGAAAAGGCAATACAATGGAGCGCACCTCCTCTTTAAACGCAGACCTGACATTTCATGCCATTATAGACAATGCACAATATTACTGAATGAATGGCAATTAATCGTTGGTGAAAATGTCAGGAGAATTACAAATCACTGCTGAGGTGGGCATGGTGCCGAGTGGTCACAGATCTCTCTCTCTCTCTCTCTCCCCACATCCCTCACACCACTTTCCTTCCTTTCGCTCCTGTCTCTCACGCTCTCTCCTCCCTCCATCATTCTCTCCATCTCAGTCGGTCTCTGAGACAGGAGGGCAGCTCATCGTAACAAAGGAAGGATTTCAGGGGATGTCTTCCATTCTAATGGTTCACAGTTGTTTTCCTCCATTCTGTACACTGTAGGAAGAGGAGTAAAAACAGATGTGATGGTTTGATAGTGGTTAAGATCATACCTTTTACATTCATCTGTTGAGAATGTTAACTAACACTGGCAATGGCTTGGTGGCAAATGTGTTACCTGCGCTGGGCTAGTGAACGAGTGTTCAATTACTATTTCATCTATTTTAAGGTTTGGTTAAAGTGCACCCTTACCTCCATTGGATTTAATAAACAAATGAATTAAAAAGGAGAAATACAAAGAGAGAGTGACAGACAGTAGTCATTATCCCTGTCTTTCTTTGACTGTGTTAGTCTCTGAACAGGTGTAATCCTGTTGGAGTGTGTCTCTCTCTTCACCCAGCTGGCCTGGCTACTCTGCTTCTCTCTCCTCATCACATCATCTGCCCCTTACCCTCTATAGGCCACCAGGTCACCAGTCCATCCAGTTAACACAGACAACTCAGGCTTTGACTGGAATTCAATAGATCTCCCCATAAACATTTTAAAGCAGTGCCTTTATTTCCAATCTATTGATCAGGGAAACACTATTCTGGAACCTGGAGGCATGGACCTGTGAGGAGAGTCTACTTGGTAGAAGAAGGTCTAACAGTCTTCATTCATGGACCTGTGAGGAGAGTCTACTTGGTAGAAGAAGGTCTAACAGTCTTCATTCATGGACCTGTGAGGAGAGTCTACTTGGTAGAAGAAGGTCTAACAGTTTTCATTCATGGACCTGTGAGGAGAGTCTACTTGGTAGAAGAAGGTCTAACAGTACCCAAAACCATTCTGTGTTTTCATTTGACCACGGTAAAAAGAGCCAATGTGCAATAGTTTTACACATCAGCTCCTGGATAGGTTTGTGTGGATACGTTGTGGTACGTTAATGAGATGGCACAGAGCACAATGAAAACCAACCTTGGATCCAAGCAACTCTTGGAGGACAATGGAAGTTTAATAGAAAAATATTTTGTTTCATTTTGTTGGACTTACAGCCTTGATCCTGGTGAAAAGACACACAGTGAAAATACCTTCTTGTGCTTTTCAGATACATCACCATGGTGATATGGTAGAGGTCAAAACAACCTCTGAAAAAACTTCCCCACCACTACAGCCATTCATTCTGTTAGCAACAGGTTGCTATTGGCTGTGAATGGGGAGGTTCTCCGACACCATCAGCTGTCCATTGGATTCAGAACTAGTGCAGCTTGGAACATCACATTTTAAAGAGGATACACAAATAGTGTCAAAGAACATTTAGAACCTCAAACTTCTCCAGTGCTCTTGCACCAATCAGAGAAACGGAAAACAGAAGAGACAAGCTCCACCTTTGACCCACCAGCCAATGAGAGAGAGGGATAGTCTTCTGCTGCTATCGCTAGGAGAGACACAGCTATCTCATCTCATCAATGTTCCACAGTGAGACTCCAAATCTGCCTGAATTTCTGGGGGCAAATTGAGCGGACACGGTCTTCCCTCTGTCATTAGGCTCGCCGGAAAAAGTTTGCCTGCCTTAGCAACAGTAACCATGTGGTTTGGGACAGCGTGGAATGTCGATTCACTCTGCTCAGAACAGTCTCATTCCATTCATCTGTGTATCTTCCTTTGTCCCCATTTCTCTTAGGTTGTTTGTTAAAACAACATGATTACAGTATGGGATGTTTTTTATCAAGCTATACTGAAAAAGAGTGATGGAAAAGAATATATAAACTGCAATTTGTCAGAAAACATCTGTAAACATCTGAAACAAGCTGTTTCCTTCTTGTTGGTTAAGCAATTTCCTTGATTGCAATGTATTGCAGTTTTTCTCAGTCGCTTTGGTGCATTTTTCACATCATCCCTAACATGTGCAAAATAATAAGTGCATTTCTCAGAACAATTTGTACAAACTGCAATATACAATAGATATGTTTCTAAAGTTAGTCAGTCACTAAAAATCCTTAGTACATCTCTCAAAAGTAAATATTCATGCCAATGATCATGTCAGTAACTGTCATCCAAACTGTAGCCTAAGTTTACATCAGGTAATACTGTCAAAGTACACAGTTACATTGACAACATGCCTAAACATTTTGATGACCTTGTTCGTGAACAATGACTCAATGACTTATCATTCTGATGACACTGAATTGGAAATGCACAAGGCTGCACTTCTATGGCATATATCAATTTCAACAGTACTATTTACATATTACTGTATGTGGGTTATTGATTGAAAGAGACTGGACAACCCAAGGGGCACAAAGGAAAAAAAACGAAATTATAAAGAAACACAGGAAACCACCCCTAAGGCACAACTTTGCCCGCAGCACTGTTGTGCTGTCTCTCCACATCCAGACGTTCCTGTCTGTCGGCCCACATATTCTCATCCACATCACACCAGATATTTTCCCTTCCAATGCAACGTGGAAAGAATCTTTTGGAATGCCTTATCCATCCTCTGCAGGCGTCTACTGTGATGTCCTCACATGCTGCATCCATTGCAGCCAGCAGGGTCATCTGTGTGTGTGGCTGACGATCGTACACCTTCCACCTCCATGCTGAAAATAACTCCTCAATTGGGTTAAGGAATGGTGAATAAGGTGGGAGGAATTCTACGAGCATCCTCGGGTGGGTCACAAACCATTGCCTTATGATGTTTGATCGATGGAAACTCACATTATCACAAATGACCACATATTTTGGCAAATCCTCTCTAAACAGACCCCTCTCTTCATCAGGGATGAGAGCCCTGTAGAGAGTCTCTAAAAGTTGAGTAGATGCTGGGTGTTGTATGGCCCTATATGGGGGATATGGGTTAGGACACCATGCTCCGAAATAGCAGCACACATGGTGATATTTCCTCCCGTTGGCTCTGTGACCGATGATATTCCGACCCCGCCTTCTGCATTTGGTCAGGTTGAAGCCAGCCTCATCCACGTATACAAAGTTGTGAGCGAGTTCACTTGATTCCAACTCCATTATACGCTATATCCCAGAACACACAGTTTAATTTGTTTTGGTAAGGAAGAGTGACATAAAATGTACATATATTGCATGTTCCTTCCACAGCAATGGAAATGTGTGCAGTTTATGCTTACTGTACTATGTATCACTATAAAATGTTGCTGTAAAGTAGTTACATAGATATATGTTTTACCTGTACATACTGGTACCATAGCTCCTTAACTCTGTCCTCATTCCTTTGGAATGGTACACGTACAGCTGTTTCATACTCATCTGGTTTCTATGCAGCACCCTGTCGATGGTTGAGATGCTAACCGTATGGATGTTTTCAAAGACATCGTTGTCTTCTATAATGGCCCTTTATATTTCCCTGAGTCTCATGGCATTGTTTGCTCGGACAATGGTGCAAATAGCCTCCTCCTGTTGAGGTGTGAAAAGGCGTCCTCTGCCACCGGTTTGAGGTAATCTTGCAGTCCTATGTGGGGAAAATGCAGTGATGCATCGCACACTTTCACATAGACAAAAACTATGCGAACACACATTTTACTGTAAAACATACAGGTGGGTGCATGTAAGGTGCAGTATGTATCTGTATAGAGTATATTTCTGTATGCTGTGAAATACAAGTGGACTACTGTATTATGAAGCATTGTAGGAAGTATACAGTATACTGCTTATATACAGTAACAGTGCACTGTACATTGGTGGACATACCTGTTCTCTCTTCGAAACGTTTTAACTATTGTGGACACGGTTGATCTCCAAATATTCGGCTGCACTCTTCAACCCGCCTCAGCCATTGTAAGGCCATGATTGACAACATGGTCTACAATAGTGGCCCTTATGTCATCAGATATGTGCCTATGTCCTCTTCTGCCTCTTCCTCTGTTTTGCCTTCCACCACGCATCCTTGCTCCTCTTCTTCCTCCTCTTGGCTGTTGACCCTGTTCGTTTCCTGGTCCATCCATTATTGGAAAATTGCAACTCTGTGTTGTGGTCTGTCTATACAGTGGGAAAAAGTATTTAGTCAGCCACCAATTGTGCAAGTTCTCCCACTTAAAAAGATGAGAGGCCTGTAATTTTCATCATAGGTACACTTCAACTATGACTGACAAAATTAGGAGAAAAAAAATCCAGAAAATCACATTGTAGGATTTTTAATGAATTTATTTGCAAATTATGGTGGAAAATAAGTATTTGGTCAATAACAAAAGTTTATCTCAATACTTTGTTATATACCCTTTGTTGGCAATGACAGAGGTCAAACATTTTCTGTAAGTCTTCACAAGGTTTTCACACACTGTTGCTGGTATTTTGGCCCATTCCTCCATGCAGATCTCCTCTAGAGCAGTGATGTTTTGGGGCTGTTGCTGGGCAACACAGACTTTCAACTCCCTCCAAATATTTTCTATGGGGTTGAGATCTGGAGACTGGCTAGGCCACTCCAGGACCTTGAAATGCTTCTTACGAAGCCACTCCTTCGTTGCCCTGGCGGTGTGTTTGGGATCATTGTCATACTGAAAGACCCAGCCACATTTAATCTTCAATGCCCTTGCTGATGGAAGGAGGTTTTCTCTCAAAATCTCACGATACATTGCCCCATTCATTCTTTCCTTTACACGGATCAGTCGTCCTGGTCCCTTTGCAGAAAAACAGCCCCAAAGCATGATGTTTCCACCCCCATGCTTCACAGTAGGTATGGTGTTCTTTGGATGCAACTCAGCATTCTTTGTCCTCCAAACACGACAAGTTGAGTTTTTACCAAAAAGTTATATTTTGGTTTCATCTGACCATATGACATTCTCCCAATCTTCTTCTGGATCATCCAAATGCTCTCTAGCAAACTTCAGACGGGCCTGGACATGTACTGGCTTAAGCAGGGGGACACGTCTGGCACTGCAGGATTTGAGTCCCTGGCGGCGTAGTGTGCTACTGATGGTAGGCTTTGTTACTTTGGTCCCAGCTCTCTGCAGGTCATTCACTAGGTCCTCCCTGTGTGGTTCTGGGATTTTTGCTCACCGTTCTTGTGATCATTTTGACCCCACGGGGTGAGATCTTGCGTGGAGCCCCAGATCGAGGGACATTATCAGTGGTCTTGTATGTCTTCCATTTCCTAATAATTGCTCTCACAGTTGATTTCTTCAAACCAAGCTGCTTACCTATTGCAGATTCAATCTTCCCAGCCTGATGCAGGTCTACAAATTTGGTTCTGGTGTCCTTGGACAGCTCTTTGGTCTTGGCCATAGTGGAGTTTGGAGTGTGACTGTTTGAGGTTGTGGACAGGTGTCTTTTATACTGATAACAAGTTCAAACAGGTGCCATTAATACAGGTAACGAGTAGAGGACAGAGGAGCCTCTTAAAGAAGAAGTTACAGGTCTGTGAGAGCCAGAAATTGTGCTTGTTTGTAAGTGACCAAATACTTATTTTCCACCATAATTTGCAAATAAATTAATAAAAAATCCTACAATGTGATTTTCTGGATTCTTTTTCTCATTTTGTCTGTCATAGTTGAAGTGTACCTATGATGAAAATTACAGGCCTCTCTCATCTTTTTAAGTGGGAGAACTTGCACAATTGGTGGCTGACTAAATAATTTTTTGCTCCACTGTATTTGCTTGCCAATTGATTCTTCATGATTTAGACAACTGGTTGATTGTTGGTTGAACTAACAATTTACATTCCTTCATGAGTGAGGGTCAATTTCACCTGCACGATTCATCAATTCACGTTTTTGTACAAAAGGTCTAATAGAAATGTGTAAAAATATGCTTGACAGTTTATGACAAATAGTTCAACAATTTAGCATGTAATGGCTTATGCAAGGAACTAATGCCTAGATGTTTTGAGGGGTAAGACTATTCAACAGAGAACCATCTACTATATTTTGATCAACATGACATGAGCAATTGATCATGTGGAAAAAAGCTGACACTTGTACATTATCAATTGCAATTTGTTAAAAGGAATAAGAAATTGCTTTAATGATGTGCACAAGTGACTAGATGATTTGGAATTTGTACAAATTGCACTTTTGATCTAAGAAATGCATCAAAGCGACTGAGAAAAACTGTAACACAAACATACAGTATTTTTCAGTACCAGCAGTGTACTTTTCCTAACGGTCCCATTCTGACCCATTACATCTTAGCTGCTCATTTAAAATGTAGCATTTAACATTTAACACTCAGCATTTACATTTAACATTTCGCATTTTACATTTAGCATTTTAAATTTAGCATTTAGCGTTTAACCTTTAACATTCAGCATTTACATTTAACATTTAGCATTTAACATTTAGCATTTAACATTGAAGTAATTTAGCATTTAACATTTATCATTTGGCGTTTAACATTTATCATTTAACAGCAGGGTAGCCTAGTGGTTAGAGCGTTGGACTAGTAACCGGAAGGTTGCAAGTTCAAATCCCCGAGCTGTCAAGGTACAAATCTGTCGTTCTGCCCTTGAACAGGCAGTTAACCCACTGTTCCTAGGCTGTCATTGAAAATAAGAATTTGTTCTTAACTGACTTGCCTGGTTAAATAAAAATAACATTTAGCATTTAAGTAATTTAGCAGACTCTTGTCCAGAGTGACTTACAGTAGTGAGTGTATAGATTTTCATTCTGGTCCCTACTAAACACCCTGAACAGCTTGACACTACAGTCGCCCTGAGGTCACGCCTCTTTAATTGTCCACACAGGTCAGAGGTCAAAGACACATCTCCTGTATCAGGGGTCAGAGGTCAGCCTGATGGGGTCACAGAGGTCAAGGAAGCCACATGGGACAGAGAGAATCATGCAGTGTTTTTTTCTACATGGTAACTCGGGGTGATTAGTGCTATAGGGATCTGAGAGTTCAGAGAGAGGTTTTACTCTGTGACCAGACTCCAACTTGCCTGGTTAAACCTGGGTTCAATCTGCTTTAATCAGGCTAGCCCGGACTTTCTATCAGTAGACGGAAAGATTCAAATGAATCTAGTGTTCGCAACATTTACATAATTTCACATGGACAGACTTTGTTACCATGAAGAGAGAAAACAAATTTACATATCCAATTGCTATTACACATCTGAATGCATTTTGTATTTAGTTTTATTTTGGAATAGAAACATTCTGATGCAGTATACACACACACACACACACACACACACACACACACACATACACATACACACACACACAATTACACACACATACGCACACACACACACACACACAGACACAGACACACACACACTCGCACAGAGAACTTATAATTGCTTCTGCTGGGATTTAATTAGCCTGAGTAACAACCTGTCTCTGTATGAATCCTGACCCCCCCACCTCTCACCCACCTCTCCCACCCCATCTTAACCTTATCAAATCACCCCCTGTACACACTACACCTCCATACCCCAGACATCCATCCTCAGACCCACCCCATCTCTGTCTCACACACCTTACACACACACACACACACACACACACACACACACACAGAGAGAGAGAGACTGCTGCTCAAACCAGACAGGAGACGACAAGTTGACGAGCGGCAGCCAATCAGATCATGGCCCTGATGAGTGACCTTGCTGAGCTGCAGCTGATTGGTGGTGTCAGACCTGTCAATCAACCCAGGACCCACATGACAGGATACAGATACAGAGAGCAAGGGAGGAGATAGATGGACGGAGAAAGACAGGAAGAAAGAGAAAGAGAATGTGAGCGAGAGAGAGAGAGAGAGGGGGGGGTGAGAAAGAGAGACAGGGAGAGACAGAGAGAGAGAGGGAGGAGAAAGAGAGAGAGAGAGAGAGGGGGAGAAAGAGAGACAGAGAGAGGGGGAGAAAGAGAGACAGGGAGAGAGAGAAAGACAGAGAGAGGGAGAGAGAGAGGGGGAGAAAGACAGACAGAGAGAGACAGAGAGAGAGGGGGAGAAAGAGAGACAGGGAGAGAGGAGAGGGAGAGAGAGGGAGGGGGAGAAAGAGAGACAGGGAGAGACAGAGAGAGACAGAGAGAGGGAGAGACAGAGCGAGAGGGGGAGAAAGAGAGACAGGGAGAGAGAGAGGGGGAGAAAGAGAGACAGGGAGAGACAGAGAGAGAGAGAGAAAGAGAGACAGAGAGAGACAGAGAGACAGAGAGAGAGGGGGAGAAAGAGAGACAGGGAGAGACAGAGAGAGGGAGGAGAAAGAGAGACAGGGAGAGACCGAGAGAGACAGGGAGAGACAGAGAGAGAGAGGGAGGAGAAAGAGAGACAGGGAGAGACAGAGAGAGAACATAATAAGAGGCTATAAATAAAGAATGACGGTTAGAAAAGAGAGGGAGAGACGCATATCAAAGAGGAGGAGAAGAGAGCGAATGAATTGAATAAAGAATTGGATAAAGGGAGACAGAGTGAAAAACTATGACATTCAATAACTAATAAAGTGCATTTAAAAAATGTCTGCAGTTATTCAAAGGGCCTTTCAATTAGCATATCTCTGTTACTTTTCAATTTCCATGCTCTCTTCCTCCAATTCTCCCTATCTCTCTGTGACTTGTAATGAATACATCTTAACAGGATGGTGTTGTCTGAGAGATGTGTAGAAGAGGACACTGCAGCAGAGGAAGAAGCACACACACACACACACACAGTCTAGTGGTTAGAGACAGATAGTCTAGTGGTTAGAGACAGGTAGTCTAGTGGTTAGAGACATATAGTCTAGTGGTTAGAGACAGGTAGCCCAGTGGTTAGAGGCAGGTAGCCTAGTGGTTAGAGGCAGGTAGCCTAGTAGTTAGAGACAGGTAGCCTAGTGGTTAGAGGCAGGTAGCCTAGTGGTTAGAGACAGGTAGCCTAGTGGTTAGAGACAGGTAGCCTAGTGGTTAGAGACAGGTAGCCTAGTGGTTAGAGACAGGTAGCCCAGTGGTTAGAGGCAGGTAGCCTAGTGGTTAGATGCAGGTAGCCTAGTGGTTAGAGACAGGTAGCCTAGTGGTTAGAGGCAGGTAGCCTAGTGGTTAGAGACAGGTAGCCTAGTGGTTAGAGACAGGTAGCCTAGTGGTTAGAGACAGGTAGCCTAGTGGTTAGAGGCAGGTAGCCTAGTGGTTAGAGGCAGGTAGCCTAGTGGTTAGAGACAGGTAGCCTAGTGGTTAGAGACAGGTAGCCTAGTGGTTAGAGACAGGTAGCCTAGTGGTTAGAGACAGGTAGCCTAGTGGTTAGAGACAGGTAGCCTAGTGGTTAGAGACAGGTAGCCTAGTGGTTAGAGACAGGTAGCCTAGTGGTTAGAGACAGGTAGCCCAGTGGTTAGAGGCAGGTAGCCTAGTGGTTAGATACAGGTAGCCTAGTGGTTAGAGACAGGTAGCCTAGTGGTTAGAGGCAGGTAGCCTAGTGGTTAGAGACAGGTAGCCTAGTGGTTAGAGACAGGTAGCCTAGTGGTTATAGGCAGGTAGCCTTAAACAGGTCAGCCTACAGTATTCTCAGTCCTTAAACATGTCAGCCTACAGTATTCTCAGTCCTTAAACATGTCAGCCTACAGTATTCTCAGTCCTTAAACATGTCAGCCTACAGTACGCCAGCATAGGATTCTCAGTCCTTAAACATGTCAGCCTACAGTATTCTCAGTCATTAAACATGTCAGCCTACAGTATGCCATCATTGGATTCTCAGTCCTTAAACATGTCAGCCTACAGTATTCTCAGTCCTTAAACATGTCAGCCTACATTATTCTCAGTCCTTAAACATGTCAGCCTACAGTACGCCAGCATAGGATTCTCAGTCCTTAAACATGTCAGCCTACAGTATTCTCAGTCATTAAACATGTCAGCCTACAGTACGCCAGCATTGGATTCTCAGTCCTTAAACATGTCAGCCTACAGTTTGCCAGCATTGGATTCTCAGTCCTTAAACATGTCAGCCTACAGTATTCTCAGTCCTTAAACATGTCAGCCTACAGTACGCCAGCATTGGATTCTCAGTCCTTAAACATGTCAGCCTACAGTATGCCAGCATTGGATTCTCAGTCCTTAAACATGTCAGCCTACAGTATGCCAGCATTGGATTCTCAGTCCTTAAACATGTCAGCCTACAGTATTCTCAGTCCTTAAACATGTCAGCCTACAGTATGCCAGCATTGGATTCTCAGTCCTTAAACATGTCAGCCTACAGTATTCTCAGTCCTTAAACATGTCAGCCTACAGTATTCTCAGTCCTTAAACATGTCAGCCTACAGTATTCTCAGTCCTTAAACATGTCAGCCTACAGTATTCTCAGTCCTTAAACATGTCAGCCTACAGTATTCTCAGTCCTTAAACATGTCAGCCTACAGTATTCTCAGTCCTTAAACATGTCAGCCTACAGTATTCTCAGTCCTTAAACATGTCAGCCTACAGTATTCTCAGTCCGTAAACATGTCAGCCTACAGTATGCCAGAATTGGATTCTCAGTCCGTAAACATGTCAGCCTACAGTATTCTCAGTCCGTAAACATGTCAGCCTACAGTATTCTCAGTCCTTAAACATGTCAGCCTACAGTATTCTCAGTCCTTAAACATGTCAGCCTACAGTATTCTCAGTCCTTAAACATGTCAGCCTACAGTATTCTCAGTCCTTAAACATGTCAGCCTACAGTATTCTCAGTCCGTAAACATGTCAGCCTACAGTATGCCAGAATTGGATTCTCAGTCCGTAAACATGTCAGCCTACAGTATTCTCAGTCCGTAAACATGTCAGCCTACAGTATTCTCAGTCCTTAAACAGGTCAGCCTACAGTATTCTCAGTCCTTAAACATGTCAGCCTACAGTATTCTCAGTCCTTAAACATGTCAGCCTACAGTATTCTCAGTCCTTAAACATGTCAGCCTACAGTGCATAGGATTCTCAGTCCTTAAACATGTCAGCCTACAGTATTCTCAGTCATTAAACATGTCAGCCTACAGTATGCCATCATTGGATTCTCAGTCCTTAAACATGTCAGCCTACAGTATTCTCAGTCCTTAAACATGTCAGCCTACATTATTCTCAGTCCTTAAACATGTCAGCCTACAGTACGCCAGCATAGGATTCTCAGTCCTTAAACATGTCAGCCTACAGTATTCTCAGTCATTAAACATGTCAGCCTACAGTACGCCAGCATTGGATTCTCAGTCCTTAAACATGTCAGCCTACAGTTTGCCAGCATTGGATTCTCAGTCCTTAAACATGTCAGCCTACAGTATTCTCAGTCCTTAAACATGTCAGCCTACAGTACGCCAGCATTGGATTCTCAGTCCTTAAACATGTCAGCCTACAGTATGCCAGCATTGGATTCTCAGTCCTTAAACATGTCAGCCTACAGTATGCCAGCATTGGATTCTCAGTCCTTAAACATGTCAGCCTACAGTATTCTCAGTCCTTAAACATGTCAGCCTACAGTATGCCAGCATTGGATTCTCAGTCCTTAAACATGTCAGCCTACAGTATTCTCAGTCCTTAAACATGTCAGCCTACAGTATTCTCAGTCCTTAAACATGTCAGCCTACAGTATTCTCAGTCCTTAAACATGTCAGCCTACAGTATTCTCAGTCCTTAAACATGTCAGCCTACAGTATTCTCAGTCCTTAAACATGTCAGCCTACAGTATTCTCAGTCCTTAAACATGTCAGCCTACAGTATTCTCAGTCCTTAAACATGTCAGCCTACAGTATTCTCAGTCCGTAAACATGTCAGCCTACAGTATGCCAGAATTGGATTCTCAGTCCGTAAACATGTCAGCCTACAGTATTCTCAGTCCGTAAACATGTCAGCCTACAGTATTCTCAGTCCTTAAACATGTCAGCCTACAGTATTCTCAGTCCTTAAACATGTCAGCCTACAGTATTCTCAGTCCTTAAACATGTCAGCCTACAGTATTCTCAGTCCTTAAACATGTCAGCCTACAGTATTCTCAGTCCGTAAACATGTCAGCCTACAGTATGCCAGAATTGGATTCTCAGTCCGTAAACATGTCAGCCTACAGTATTCTCAGTCCGTAAACATGTCAGCCTACAGTATTCTCAGTCCTTAAACATGTCAGCCTACAGTATTCTCAGTCCTTAAACATGTCAGCCTACAGTATTCTCAGTCCGTAAACATGTCAGCCTACAATATTCTCAGTCCGTAAACATGTCAGCCTACAGTATTCTCAGTCCTTAAACATGTCAGCCTACAGTATTCTCAGTCCTTAAACATGTCAGCCTACAGTATTCTCAGTCCGTAAACATGTCAGCCTACAGTATTCCCAGTCCTTAAACATGTCAGCCTACAGTATTCTCAGTCCTTAAACATGCTTTACATTCTGTAAGATCTCCATTCCACACCCACCTCACCCCTCCGCTTCTCCCCCTGTTCACTAGATCACAGGGGAAGAAAGAGGGAGCACTGAAATATTTAGAAGTGGACTGAAATATTTAAAAGAGGAGAGGGGGAAAGGGGGTTGTAGGGGATTGTGCTGCCCTATTTTTAGTCTGATTAGGAACATGTGAACCAGCTGAGGGCTGGCTTCCCTCGTAAAGAAAGTGAGAGGCTCTTGAATGGGGTGACTCATACAGCTTTGATGTCATCATGCCTCGACACCAAACAGGGGGGGTATAGAAACGGACTAAACAGAATGGACATCAAGACTCAAAGATGTATTTTTACTGTATTGTAGGCAGTGGCGTGTATTCATGGATGCCAAGGGAAGCCAGACTTCCCCAAAAAATGTCCTAAGAATAAAATAAAAAAGCCAGTGAGCATTTGGATTTTAAAAAAGTATAAAATAATAGCCAATCAGCGTTGAGCTAAATTGAGTGAGCTCAACTGTGAATAGTCCTGGCGAACCAAAAAAAAGTGTAAAGGGAAGCCAGTTTGGATTTGGCTTCACTCAAATCACATCACATCAAGAGCAATATGTCATTGACAGAAACAACTTGATTTGTTGCATCTCATTGTGTTGTTGTCCTCCAGTGGCTAGCTAGCTAGCTAAAATGGGCCCTTTCTTAAATTAGCCATAGATGGAGATAGAGATTTGGACTTGTGGTGTTACTTAATTCTCCATACTGGCCAATGATTATAATGTCTATTCTGATCCAACCATAAATCCATACATTGTGCCTCTGGCCTGAGAGGATGGAAGTTCAACATGTTCAACATTTCTGTACAGCACTTTGAGATATCAGCTGATGTACGAAGGGCTATATAAATACATTTGATTTGATGTAGATAGATGTCGAGGGCTAACTAGGGAACGTTGTCCATGAAAGGAAGTTAGGCCAGTGAGCAAGCATTTTAGCCAGGTAGCCTGACAACAAAAAAGACTGTATGACAGTCATAGACAGTTACGTCAGCATGAGGAGGATGGCATTGGAGATTCTCTACAGGGTGAGTTAACATGTTTTTTCTACTTGCACAAACACAAACACACACAAACACACACACACACACACACAGACACATAAACACACACACACAAACACACACAAACCCACACACACACGCAAACACACACACACACGCAAACCCACACACACACGCAAACCCACACACACACGCAAACACACACACACACACACACACACACACAAATCAGAACCATGGACAGCCACATCACATTTAGCTTACGTTGATTGGACTAAATCGTTTTTGGTATCTTTTAGTTGTCACTGTATTAGACTAAGAAGAGGTGACTAGATGATGTTGAAATGTTGAAGTTGAAATGGTGCTGGAATAGTGGAAGCAGCTCCTGTTTTCGTTTCAACTTGTGGTAACTCTCTGTGGTTCTAATAGTTTAGTTTAGTAGTCCGAAAATGTCGTAAACATTACCTTGCTTGACCATGCTGTAACCACTAGGCTACCTGCCGCCCCAACGTTACCTTGCTTGACCAGGCTGTAACCACTAGGCTACCTGCCGCCCCAACGTTACCTTGCTTGACCATGCTGTAACCACTAGGCTACCTGCCGCCCCAACGTTACCTTGCTTGACTATGCTGTAACCACTAGGCTACCTGCCGCCCCAACGTTACCTTGCTTGACCATGCTGTAACCACTAGGCTACCTGCCGCCCCAACGTTACCTTGCTTGACCATGCTGTAACCACTAGGCTATCTGCCGCCCCAACGTTACCTTGCTTGACCATGCTGTAACCACTAGGCTACCTGCCGCCCCAACGTTACCTTGCTTGACCATGCTGTAACCACTAGGCTACCTGCCGCCCCAACGTTACCTTGCTTGACCATGCTGTAACCACTAGGCTACCTGCCGCCCCAACGTTACCTTGCTTGACCATGCTGTAACCACTAGGCTACCTGCCGCCCCAACGTTATCTTGCTTGACCATGCTGTAACCACTAGGCTACCTGCCGCCCCAACGTTACCTTGCTTGACCATGCTGTAACCACTAGGCTACCTGCCGCCCCAACGTTACCTTGCTTGACCATGCTGTAACCACTGGGCTACCTGCCGCCCCAACGTTACCTTGCTTGACCATGCTGTAACCACTAGGCTACCTGCCGCCCCAACGTTACCTTGCTTGACCATGCTGTAACCACTAGGCTACCTGCCGCCCCAACGTTACCTTGCTTGACCATGCTGTAACCACTAGGCTACCTGCTTACCTTGCTTGACCATGCTGTAACCACTAGGCTACCTGCCGCCCCAACGTTACCTTGCTTGACCATGCTGTAACCACTAGGCTACCTGCCGCCCCAACGTTACCTTGCTTGACCATGCTGTAACCACTAGGCTACCTGCCGCCCCAACGTTACCTTGCTTGACCATGCTGTAACCACTAGGCTACCTGCCGCCCCAACGTTACCTTGCTTGACCATGCTGTAACCACTAGGCTACCTGCCGCCCCAACGTTACCTTGCTTGACCATGCTGTAACCACTAGGCTACCTGCCGCCCCAACGTTACCTTGCTTGACCATGCTGTAACCACTAGGCTACCTGCCGCCCCAACGTTACCTTGCTTGACCATGCTGTAACCACTAGGCTACCTGCCGCCCCAACGTTACCTTGCTTGACCATGCTGTAACCACTAGGCTACCTGCCGCCCCAACGTTACCTTGCTTGACCATGCTGTAACCACTAGGCTACCTGCCGCCCCAACGTTACCTTGCTTGACCATGCTGTAACCACTAGGCTACCTGCCGCCCCAACATTACCTTGCTTGACCATGCTGTAGGTCATGTAACTGTTTGTTTCATGCACTATGCTTTGTGGACTTCACCAGACAGAGGTTTCTTTCCGTTTTAGTGATGATACAAAGGTGTGGTTGAATTTATTCTGCCACTGTGTCTTCTTATTGTCTCGGTCTTAGGCCTATATATCACAGTGGCAAGGCATATGAACTAACAGGTTATAGAGCAAACAAGGTAATTATCACAACATGTAGGTTGTAATATGTCTTTTTTCTGTCTTCCCCAGTGATTTTACCCACACACCACTACTGCTGGAATGTACATTTTTGTTCAGGTAAGTTGACTGAGAACACATTCTCATTTACAGCAACAACCTGGGGAATAGTTTCAGGGGGGATGAGGATGAACAAGCCAATTGAAAGCTGGGGATGAATAGGTGGGTTAGGTGTGAAGGCCAGATTTGGAATTTAGCCAGGACACCACTACTCTTACAATAAGTGCCATAGGATCTTTAGTGACAACAGAACACCTGTTTAACATCCCATCCCATCCAAAAGCCTACACCCTACACAGGGCAATGTTCCAATATCTGCCCTGGGGAATTATGTATTTGACATTTTTTGGACCAGAGGAAAGAGTGCTTCCTACAGGCCCTCCAACACCACTTCCAGAAGCATCTTGTCTCCCATCCAGGACCAACCCTGGTTAGCTTCAGAGGCAAGCCAGCAGTGGGATACCGGGTGGTATGCTGCTGAATGTTTACCTGAATGTACTATATGATTACAAGTACTGTATGTTGGCAGTAAACTAGTGGTGCTCCATCAACATGTACTACGCTTTCTGTGAATAGTGATATTTAAATTAAATTGACATCAGTCAAAATATCCATTGGATTCCATTGGATTCCCTGATTTTACGGCCCTTTGCCAACAAGATATACCGTAACTTGGCTCTTCCCACATTGTTGCTCTGAGTTTGGAGAATAGCACAGCGATGTATCAATTCAATCATGCCTGGTAGATTGGGTCCATGAGATCCCATCAGATTTACTGACATACTTTACAATCCAGTGGCATTACACCACTGCTGTGATGATGTCATGGGGGACCTTTGACCTAGTCAGTCTTTTAATTAGCCCCTGACACTGTGCCCTCCCACATGACCCCGTGACCCCAGGGGTGAGGTCACACACCTGATGACATCATCATTCATCACCTTCCTACTACTATTCTTACATGTCCTCTGCTGGCCTATAGAGTCTAATGTCAACAGAGTCCTCTGCTGGCCTATAGAGTCTAATGTCAACAGAGTCCTCTGCTGGCCTATAGAGTCTAATGTCAACAGAGTCCTCTGCTGGCCTATGTAGTCTAATGTCAACAGAGTCCTCTGCTGGCCTATAGAGTCTAATGTCAACAGAGTCCTCTGCTGGCCTATGTAGTCTAATGTCAACAGAGTCCTCTGCTGGCCTATAGAGTCTAATGTCAACAGAGTCCTCTGCTGGCCTATAGAGTCTAATGTCAACAGAGTCCTCTGCTGGCCTATGTAGTCTAATGTCAACAGAGTCCACTACTGGCCTATAGAGTCTAATGTCAACAGAGTCCTCTGCTGGCCTATAGAGTCTAATGTCAACAGAGTCCTCTGCTGGCCTATAGAGTCTAATGTCAACAGAGTCCTCTGCTGGCCTATAGAGTCTAATGTCAACAGAGTCCTCTGCTGGCCTATAGAGTCTAATGTCAACAGAGTCCTCTGCTGGCCTATAGAGACTAATGTCAACAGAGTCCTCTACTGGCCTATAGAGTCTAATGTCAACAGAGGAAACTAAGATGTGCACAGCCAGGTTGTTCAAGATTGATGTCAAAATCAGACATCTATCCATG
>NC_088422.1:91143942-91170811 GCF_034236695.1 Oncorhynchus nerka
AAGACCACTGCAGAGGTTAACACAGAAACCCTGGTTAGGAGGAGTTAAGACCACTGCAGAGGTTAACACAGAAACCCTGGTTAGGAGGAGTTAAGACCACTGCAGAGGTTAACACAGAAACCCTGGTTAGGAGGAGTTAAGACCACTGTTAAGACCCTGGTTAGGAGGAGTTAAGACCACTGCAGAGGTTAACACAGAAACCCTGGTTAGGGAGGAAGTTAAGACCACTGGTTAGAGGTTAACACTGTAGAAACCCTGGTTAGGAGGAGTTAAGACCACTGCAGAGGTTAACACAGAAACCCTGGTTAGGAGGAGTTAAGACCACTGCAGAGGTTAACACAGAAACCCTGGTTAGGAGGAGTTAAGACCACTGCAGAGGTTAACACAGAAACCCTGGTTAGGAGGAGTTAAGACCACTGCAGAGGTTAACACAGAAACCCTGGTTAGGAGGAGTTAAGACCACTGCAGAGGTTAACACAGAAACCCTGGTTAGGAGGAGTTAAGACCACTGTAGAATATACAGAAACCCTGGTTAGGAGGAGTTAAGACCACTGCAGAGGTTAACACAGAAACCCTGGTTAGGAGGAGTTAAGACCACTGTAGAATATACAGAAACCCTGGTTAGGAGGAGTTAAGACCACTGCAGAGGTTAACACAGAAACCCTGGTTAGGAGGAGTTAAGACCACTGTAGAATATACAGAAACCCTGGTTAGGAGGAGTTAAGACCACTGCAGAGGTTAACACAGAAACCCTGGTTAGGAGGAGTTAAGACCACTGCAGAGGTTAACAAACCCTGGTTAGAAAAGACCCTGAAACCCTGGTTAGGAGGAGTTAAGACCACTGCAGAGGTTAACACAGAAACCCTGGTTAGGAGGAGTTAAGACCACTGCAGAGGTTAACACAGAAACCCTGGTTAGGAGGAGTTAAGACCACTGCAGAGGTTAGAAACCCTGGTTAGGAGGAGTTAAGACCACTGCAGAGGTTAACACAGAAACCCTGGTTAGGAGGAGTTAAGACCACTGCAGAATATAACAGAAACCCTGGTTAGGAGGAGTTAAGACCACTGCAGAGGTTAACACAGAAACCCTGGTTAGGAGGAGTTAAGACCACTGAGAGGTTAACCAGAAACCCTGGTTAGGAGGAGTTAAGACCACTGTAGAATATACAGAAACCCTGGTTAGGAGGAGTTAAGACCACTGCAGAGGTTAACACAGAAACCCTGGTTAGGAGGAGTTAAGACCACTGCAGAGGTTAACACAGAAACCCTGGTTAGGAGGAGTTAAGACCACTGCAGAGGTTAACACAGAAACCCTGGTTAGGAGGAGTTAAGACCACTGCAGAGGTTAACACAGAAACCCTGGTTAGGAGGAGTTAAGACCACTGGTTAACACAGAACCCTGGTTAGGAGGAGTTAAGACCACTGCAGAGGTTAACACAGAAACCCTGGTTAGGAGGAGTTAAGACCACTGCAGAGGTTAACACAGAAACCCTGGTTAGGAGGAGTTAAGACCACTGCAGAGGTTAACACAGAAACCCTGGTTAGGAGGAGTTAAGACCACTGCAGAGGTTAACACAGAAACCCTGGTTAGGAGGAGTTAAGACCACTGCAGAATATACAGAAACCCTGGTTAGGAGGAGTTAAGACCACTGCAGAGGTTAACACAGAAACCCTGGTTAGGAGGAGTTAAGACCACTGCAGAGGTTAACACAGAAACCCTGGTTAGGAGGAGTTAAGACCACTGCAGAGGTTAACACAGAAACCCTGGTTAGGAGGAGTTAAGACCACTGCAGAGGTTAACACAGAAACCCTGGTTAGGAGGAGTTAAGACCACTGCAGAGGTTAACACAGAAACCCTGGTTAGGAGGAGTTAAGACCACTGCAGAGGTTAACACAGAAACCCTGGTTAGGAGGAGTTAAGACCACTGCAGAGGTTAACACAGAAACCCTGGTTAGGAGGAGTTAAGACCACTGCAGAAACCCTGGTTAGGTTAACACAGAAACCCTGGTTAGGAGGAGTTAAGACCACTGCAGAGGTTAACACAGAAACCCTGGTTAGGAGGAGTTAAGACCACTGCAGAGGTTAACACAGAAACCCTGGTTAGGAGGAGTTAAGACCACTGCAGAGGTTAACACAGAAACCCTGGTTAGGAGGAGTTAAGACCACTGCAGAGGTTAACACAGAAACCCTGGTTAGGAGGAGTTAAGACCACTGCAGAGGTTAACACAGAAACCCTGGTTAGGAGGAGTTAAGACCACTGCAGAGGTTAACACAGAAACCCTGGTTAGGAGGAGTTAAGACCACTGCCAGAGATATACAGAAACCCTGGTTAGGAGGAGTTAAGACCACTGCAGAGGTTAACACAGAAACCCTGGTTAGGAGGAGTTAAGACCACTGCAGAAACCCTGGTTAGGAGGAGTTAAGACCACTGCAGAGGTAACACAGAAACCCTGGTTAGGAGGAGTTAAGACCACTGCAGAGGTTAACACAGAAACCCTGGTTAGGAGGAGTTAAGACCACTGCAGAGGTTAACACAGAAACCCTGGTTAGGAGGAGTTAAGACCAAGACCACCCTGGTTAGGAGGAGTTAAGACCAGAGGTTAACACAGAAACCCTGGTTAGGAGGAGTTAAGACCACTGCAGAGGTTAACACAGAAACCCTGGTTAGGAGGAGTTAAGACCACTGCAGAAACCCTGGTTAGGAGGAGTTAAGACCACTGCAGAAACCCCCTGGTTAGGAGGAGTTAAGACCACTGCAGAGGTTAACACAGAAACCCTGGTTAGGAGGAGTTAAGACCACTGCAGAGGTTAACACAGAAACCCTGGTTAGGAGGAGTTAAGACCACTGCAGAGGTTAACACAGAAACCCTGGTTAGGAGGAGTTAAGACCACTGCAGAACCCCTGGTTAGGAGGAGTTAAGACCACTGCAGAGGTTAACACAGAAACCCTGGTTAGGAGGAGTTAAGACCACTGCAGAGGTTAACAGAAACCCTGGTTAGTTAAGACCACTGAAACACCCCTGGTTAGGAGGAGTTAAGACCACTGCAGAGGTTAACACAGAAACCCTGGTTAGGAGGAGTTAAGACCACTGCAGAGGTTAACACAGAAACCCTGGTTAGGAGGAGTTAAGACCACTGCAGAATATAACACAGAAACCCTGGTTAGGAGGAGTTAAGACCACTGCAGAGGTTAACACAGAAACCCTGGTTAGGAGGAGTTAAGACCACTGCAGAGGTTAACACAGAAACCCTGGTTAGGAGGAGTTAAGACCACTGAAACCAGAAACCCTGGTTAGGAGGAGTTAAGACCACTGCAGAGGTTAACACAGAAACCCTGGTTAGGAGGAGTTAAGACCACTGCAGAGGTTAACACAGAAACCCTGGTTAGGAGGAGTTAAGACCACTGCAGAGGTTAACACAGAAACCCTGGTTAGAGGAGTTAAGACCACTGCAGAGGTTAACACAGAAACCCTGGTTAGGAGGAGTTAAGACCACTGCAGAGGTTAACACAGAAACCCTGGTTAGGAGGAGTTAAGACCACTGCAGAGGTTAACACAGAAACCCTGGTTAGGAGGAGTTAAGACCACTGCAGAATAGAGGAAGAGGTTACACAGAAACCCTGGTTAGGAGGAGTTAAGACCACTGCAGAGGTTAACACAGAAACCCTGGTTAGGAGGAGTTAAGACCACTGCAGAGGTTAACACAGAAACCCTGGTTAGGAGGAGTTAAGACCACTGCAGAGGTTAACACAGAAACCCTGGTTAGGAGGAGTTAAGACCACTGCAGAGGTTAACACAGAAACCCTGGTTAGGAGGAGTTAAGACCACTGCAGAACACAGAAACCCTGGTTAAGGAGTTACAGAGAAACCCTGGTTAGGAGGAGTTAAGACCACTGCAGAGGTTAACACAGAAACCCTGGTTAGGAGGAGTTAAGACCACTGCAGAGGTTAACACAGAAACCCTGGTTAGGAGGAGTTAAGACCACTGCAGAGGTTAACAGAAACCCTGGTTAGGAGGAGTTAAGACCACTGCAGAGGTTAACACAGAAACCCTGGTTAGGAGGAGTTAAGACCACTGCAGAGGTTAACACAGAAACCCTGGTTAGGAGGAGTTAAGACCACTGCAGAAACCAGAAACCCTGGTTAGGAGGAGTTAAGACCACTGCAGAGGTTAACACAGAAACCCTGGTTAGGAGGAGTTAAGACCACTGTAGAATATACAGAAACCCTGGTTAGGAGGAGTTAAGACCACTGCAGAGGTTAACACAAAACCCTGGTTAGGAGGAGTTAAGACACTGCAGAGGTTAAACCCCTGGTTAGGAGGAGTTAAGACCACTGCAGAGGTTAACACAGAAACCCTGGTTAGGAGGAGTTAAGACCACTGCAGAGGTTAACACAGAAACCCTGGTTAGGAGGAGTTAAGACCACTGCAGAGGTTAACACAGAAACCCTGGTTAGGAGGAGTTAAGACCACTGCAGAGGTTAACACAGAAACCCTGGTTAGGAGGAGTTAAGACCACTGCAGAAGACCACTGGTTAGGAGGAGTTAAGACCACAGAAACCCCTGGTTAGGAGGAGTTAAGACCACTGCAGAGGTTAACACAGAAACCCTGGTTAGGAGGAGTTAAGACCACTGCAGAGGTTAACACAGAAACCCTGGTTAGGAGGAGTTAAGACCACTGCAGAGGTTAACACAGAAACCCTGGTTAGGAGGAGTTAAGACCACTGCAGAGGTTAACACAGAAACCCTGGTTAGGAGGAGTTAAGACCACTGCAGAGGTTAACACAGAAACCCTGGTTAGGAGGAGTTAAGACCACTGCAGAGGTTAACACAGAAACCCTGGTTAGGAGGAGTTAAGACCACTGCAGAGGTTAACACAGAAACCCTGGTTAGGAGGAGTTAAGACCACTGCAGAGGTTAACACAGAAACCCTGGTTAGGAGGAGTTAAGACCACTGCAGAGGTTAACACAGAAACCCTGGTTAGGAGGAGTTAAGACCACTGCAGAATAACACAGAAACCCTGGTTAGGAGGAGTTAAGACCACTGCAGAAACACAGAAACCCTGGTTAGGAGGAGTTAAGACCACTGCAGAGGTTAACACAGAAACCCTGGTTAGGAGGAGTTAAGACCACTGCAGAGGTTAACACAGAAACCCTGGTTAGGAGGAGTTAAGACCACTGCAGAGGTTAACACAGAAACCCTGGTTAGGAGGAGTTAAGACCACTGCAGAGGTTAACACAGAAACCCTGGTTAGGAGGAGTTAAGACCACTGCAGAGGTTAACACAGAAACCCTGGTTAGGAGGAGTTAAGACCACTGCAGAGGTTAACACAGAAACCCTGGTTAGGAGGAGTTAAGACCACTGCAGAGGTTAACACAGAAACCCTGGTTAGGAGGAGTTAAGACCACTGCAGAATTATACAGAAACCCTGGTTAGGAGGAGTTAAGACCACTGCAGAAACCCTGGTTAGGAGGAGTTAAGACCACTGCAGAAACCCTGGTTAGGAGGAGTTAAGACCACTGCAGAGGTTAACACAGAAACCCTGGTTAGGAGGAGTTAAGACCACTGCAGAGGTTAACACAGAAACCCTGGTTAGGAGGAGTTAAGACCACTGCAGAGGTTAACACAGAAACCCTGGTTAGGAGGAGTTAAGACCACTGCAGAGGTTAACACAGAAACCCTGGTTAGGAGGAGTTAAGACCACTGAGGTTAACACAGAAACCCTGGTTAGGAGGAGTTAAGACCACTGAAACCCCTGGTTAGGAGGAGTTAAGACCACTGCAGAGGTTAACACAGAAACCCTGGTTAGGAGGAGTTAAGACCACTGCAGAGGTTAACACAGAAACCCTGGTTAGGAGGAGTTAAGACCACTGCAGAGGTTAACACAGAAACCCTGGTTAGGAGGAGTTAAGACCACTGCAGAGGTTAACCAGAAACCCTGGTTAGGAGGAGTTAAGACCACTGCAGAGGTTAACACAGAAACCCTGGTTAGGAGGAGTTAAGACCACTGCAGAGGTTAACACAGAAACCCTGGTTAGGAGGAGTTAAGACCACTGCAGAGGTTAACAAGAAACCCTGGTTAGGAGGAGTTAAGACCACTGCAGAGGTTAACACAGAAACCCTGGTTAGGAGGAGTTAAGACCACTGCAGAGGTTAACACAGAAACCCTGGTTAGGAGGAGTTAAGACCACTGCAGAATAGGAGGAGTTAAGACCACTGCACAGAAACCCTGGTTAGGAGGAGTTAAGACCACTGCAGAGGTTAACACAGAAACCCTGGTTAGGAGGAGTTAAGACCACTGCCCTGGAGGTTAACCACAGAAACCCTGGTTAGGAGGAGTTAAGACCACTGCAGAGGTTAACACAGAAACCCTGGTTAGGAGGAGTTAAGACCACTGCAGAGGTTAACACAGAAACCCTGGTTAGGAGGAGTTAAGACCACTGCAGAGGTTAACAGAAACCCTGGTTAGGAGGAGTTAAGACCACTGCAGAGGTTAACACAGAAACCCTGGTTAGGAGGAGTTAAGACCACTGCAGAGGTTAACACAGAAACCCTGGTTAGGAGGAGTTAAGACCACTGCAGAGGTTAACACAGAAACCCTGGTTAGGAGGGTTAAGACCACTGCAGAGGTTAACACAGAAACCCTGGTTAGGAGGAGTTAAGACCACTGCAGAGGTTAACACAGAAACCCTGGTTAGGAGGAGTTAAGACCACTGCAGAGGTTAACACAGAAACCCTGGTTAGGAGGAGTTAAGACCACTGCAGAGGTTAACACAGAAACCCTGGTTAGGAGGAGTTAAGACCACTGCAGAGGTAACAGAAACCCTGGTTAGGAGGAGTTAAGACCACTGCAGAGGTTAGAGGTTAAGACCACAGAAACCCTGGTTAGGAGGAGTTAAGACCACTGCAGAGGTTAACACAGAAACCCTGGTTAGGAGGAGTTAAGACCACTGCAGAGGTTAACACAGAAACCCTGGTTAGGAGGAGTTAAGACCACTGCAGAGGTTAACACAGAAACCCTGGTTAGGAGGAGTTAAGACCACTGCAGAAACACAGAAACCCTGGTTAGGAGGAGTTAAGACCACTGCAGAGGTTAACACAGAAACCCTGGTTAGGAGGAGTTAAGACCACTGCAGAGGTTAACACAGAAACCCTGGTTAGGAGGAGTTAAGACCACTGCAGAGGTTAACACAGAAACCCTGGTTAGGAGGAGTTAAGACCACTGCAGAGGTTAACACAGAAACCCTGGTTAGGAGGAGTTAAGACCACTGCAGAGGTTAACACAGAAACCCTGGTTAGGAGGAGTTAAGACCACTGCAGAGGTTAACACAGAAACCCTGGTTAGAAACCACTGGTTAGAAACCCTGGTTAGAGTTAAGACCACTGCAGAGGTTAACACAGAAACCCTGGTTAGGAGGAGTTAAGACCACTGCAGAAACCCTGGTTAAGACACAGAAACCCTGGTTAGGAGGAGTTAAGACCACTGCAGAGGTTAACACAGAAACCCTGGTTAGGAGGAGTTAAGACCACTGCAGAGGTTAACACAGAAACCCTGGTTAGGAGGAGTTAAGACCACTGCAGAGGTTAACACAGAAACCCTGGTTAGGAGGAGTTAAGACCACTGCAGGGTTAACACAGAAACCCTGGTTAGGAGGAGTTAAGACCACTGCAGAAACACAGAAACCCTGGTTAGGAGGAGTTAAGACCACTGCAGAGGTTAACACAGAAACCCTGGTTAGGAGGAGTTAAGACCACTGCAGAGGTTAACACAGAAACCCTGGTTAGGAGGAGTTAAGACCACTGCAGAGGTTAACACAGAAACCCTGGTTAGGAGGAGTTAAGACCACTGCAGAGGTTAACACAGAAACCCTGGTTAGGAGGAGTTAAGACCACTGCAGAGGTTAACACAGAAACCCTGGTTAGGAGGAGTTAAGACCACTGCAGAGGTTAACACAGAAACCCTGGTTAGGAGGAGTTAAGACCACTGCAGAGGTTAACACAGAAACCCTGGTTAGGAGGAGTTAAGACCACTGCAGAGGTTAACACAGAAACCCTGGTTAGGAGGAGTTAAGACCACTGCAGAGGTTAACACAGAAACCCTGGTTAGGAGGAGTTAAGACCACTGCAGAGGTTAACACAGAAACCCTGGTTAGGAGGAGTTAAGACCACTGCAGAGGTTAACACAGAAACCCTGGTTAGGAGGAGTTAAGACCACTGCAGAGGTTAACACAGAAACCCTGGTTAGGAGGAGTTAAGACCACTGCAGAGGTTAAGAAACCCTGGTTAGAGGAGTTAAGACCACAGAGGTTAACACAAACCCTGGTTAGGAGGAGTTAAGACCACTGCAGAGGTTAAAACCCTGGTTAGGAGGAGTTAAGACCACTGAAACCCTGGTTAGGAGGAGTTAAGACCACTGCAGAGGTTAACACAGAAACCCTGGTTAGGAGGAGTTAAGACCACTGCAGAGGTTAACACAGAAACCCTGGTTAGGAGGAGTTAAGACCACTGCAGAAACACAGAAACCCTGGTTAGGAGGAGTTAAGACCACTGCAGAGGTTAACACAGAAACCCTGGTTAGGAGGAGTTAAGACCACTGCAGAATTAACAGAAACCCTGGTTAGGAGGAGTTAAGACCACTGCAGAGGTTAACACAGAAACCCTGGTTAGGAGGAGTTAAGACCACTGCAGAGGTTAACACAGAAACCCTGGTTAGGAGGAGTTAAGACCACTGCAGAGGTTAACACAGAAACCCTGGTTAGGAGGAGTTAAGACCACTGCAGAGGTTAACACAGAAACCCTGGTTAAGACCACTGCAGAGGTTAACACAGAAACCCTGGTTAAGACCACTGCAGAGGTTAACACAGAAACCCTGGTTAGGAGGAGTTAAGACCACTGCAGAGGTTAACACAGAAACCCTGGTTAGGAGGAGTTAAGACCACTGCAGAGGTTAACACAGAAACCCTGGTTAGGAGGAGTTAAGACCACTGCAGAGGTTAACACAGAAACCCTGGTTAGGAGGAGTTAAGACCACTGCAGAGGTTAACACAGAAACCCTGGTTAGGAGGAGTTAAGACCACTGCAGAGGTTAACACAGAAACCCTGGTTAGGAGGAGGAGTTAAGACCACTGCAGAGGTTAACACAGAAACCCTGGTTAGGAGGAGTTAAGACCACTGCAGAAACCCTGGTTAGGAGGAGTTAAGACCACTGCAGAGGTTAACACAGAAACCCTGGTTAACACTGCAGAAACCAGAAACCCTGGTTAGGAGGAGTTAAGACCACTGCAGAGGTAACACAGAAACCCTGGTTAGGAGGAGTTAAGACCACTGCAGAGGTTAACACAGAAACCCTGGTTAGGAGGAGTTAAGACCACTTAAGACCACTAGGAGGAGTTAAGACAGAGGTTAACACAGAAACCCTGGTTAGGAGGAAGACCACTGTTAAGAAACCCTGGTTAGAGGAGTTAAGACACAGAAACCCTGGTTAGGAGGAGTTAAGACCACTGCAGAGGTTAACACAGAAACCCTGGTTAGGAGGAGTTAAGACCACTGAGTTAAGAAACCCTGGTTAGAGGAGTTAAGACCACTGCAGAGAAAAACCCTGGTTAGGAGGAGTTAAGACCACTGCAGAGGTTAACACAGAAACCCTGGTTAGGAGGAGTTAAGACCACTGCAGAGGTTAACACAGAAACCCTGGTTAGGAGGAGTTAAGACCACTGCAGAGGTTAACACAGAAACCCTGGTTAGGAGGAGTTAAGACCACTGCAGAGGTTAACACAGAAACCCTGGTTAGGAGGAGTTAAGACCACTGCAGAGGTTAACACAGAAACCCTGGTTAGGAGGAGTTAAGACCACTGCAGAGGTTAACACAGAAACCCTGGTTAGGAGGAGTTAAGACCACTGCAGAGGAGGAGTTAACCACAGAAACCCTGGTTAGGAGGAGTTAAGACCACTGCAGAGGTTAACACAGAAACCCTGGTTAGGAGGAGGACCACTGCAGAATATACAGAAACCCTGGTTAGGAGGAGTTAAGACCACTGGTTAGGAGGATTAAGACAGAAACCCCTGGTTAGGAGGAGTTAAGACCACTGCAGAGGTTAACACAGAAACCCTGGTTAGGAGGAGTTAAGACCACTGCAGAGGTTAACACAGAAACCCTGGTTAGGAGGAGTTAAGACCACTGCAGAGGTTAACACAGAAACCCTGGTTAGGAGGAGTTAAGACCACTGCAGAGGTTAACACAGAAACCCTGGTTAAGAGTTAAGACCACTGCAGAGGTTAACAGAAACCCTGGTTAGGAGGAGTTAAGACCACTGCAGAAACACAGAAACCCTGGTTAGGAGGAGTTAAGACCACTGCAGAGGTTAACACAGAAACCCTGGTTAGGAGGAGTTAAGACCACTGCAGAGGTTAACACAGAAACCCTGGTTAGGAGGAGTTAAGACCACTGCAGAGGTTAACACAGAAACCCTGGTTAGGAGGAGTTAAGACCACTGCAGAGGTTAACACAGAAACCCTGGTTAGGAGGAGTTAAGACCACTGCAGAGGTTAACACAGAAACCCTGGTTAGGAGGAGTTAAGACCACTGCAGAGGTTAACACAGAAACCCTGGTTAGGAGGAGTTAAGACCACTGCAGAGGTTAACACAGAAACCCTGGTTAGGAGGAGTTAAGACCACTGCAGAGGTTAACACAGAAACCCTGGTTAGGAGGAGTTAAGACCACTGCAGAAACCCTGGTTAACAGGAGTTAAGACAGAAACCCTGGTTAGGAGGAGTTAAGACCACTGCAGAGGTTAACACAGAAACCCTGGTTAGGAGGAGTTAAGACCACTGCAGAGGTTAACACAGAAACCCTGGTTAGGAGGAGTTAAGACCACTGCAGAGGTTAACACAGAAACCCTGGTTAGGAGGAGTTAAGACCACTGCAGAGGTTAACACAGAAACCCTGGTTAGGAGGAGTTAAGACCACTGTAGAATATACAGAAACCCTGGTTAGGAGGAGTTAAGACCACTGCAGGAGGAGTTAAGACCACTGCAGAAACCCCTGGTTAGGGAGTTAAGACCACTGTTAAGAAACCCTGGTTAGGAGGAGTTAAGACCACTGCAGAGGTTAACACAGAAACCCTGGTTAGGAGGAGTTAAGACCACTGCAGATATACAGAAACCCTGGTTAGGAGGAGTTAAGACCACTGCAGAAACCCCCTGGTTAGGAGGAGTTAAGACCACTGCAGAGGTTAACACAGAAACCCTGGTTAGGAGGAGTTAAGACCACTGCAGAGGTTAACACAGAAACCCTGGTTAGGAGGAGTTAAGACCACTGCAGAGGTTAACACAGAAACCCTGGTTAGGAGGAGTTAAGACCACTGCAGAGGTTAACACAGAAACCCTGGTTAGGAGGAGTTAAGACCACTGCAGAGGTTAAACCCCTGGTTAGGAGGAGTTAAGACCACTGCAGAGGTTAACACAGAAACCCTGGTTAGGAGGAGTTAAGACCACTGCAGAGGTTAACACAGAAACCCTGGTTAGGAGGAGTTAAGACCACTGCAGAGGTTAACACAGAAACCCTGGTTAGGAGGAGTTAAGACCACTGCAGAGGTTAACACAGAAACCCTGGTTAGGAGGAGTTAAGACCACTGCAGAGGTTAACACAGAAACCCTGGTTAGGAGGAGTTAAGACCACTGCAGAATAACAGAAACCCTGGTTAGGAGGAGTTAAGACCACTGCAGAGGTTAACACAGAAACCCTGGTTAGGAGGAGTTAAGACCACTGCAGAAACCCTGGTTAGGAGGAGTTAAGACCACTGAGAAACCCCCTGGTTAGGAGGAGTTAAGACCACTGCAGAAACCCTGGTTAGGAGGAGTTAAGACCACTGGTTAACACAGAAACCCTGGTTAGGAGGAGTTAAGACCACTGCAGAAACACAGAAACCCTGGTTAGGAGGAGTTAAGACCACTGCAGAGGTTAACACAGAAACCCTGGTTAGGAGGAGTTAAGACCACTGCAGAGGTTAACACAGAAACCCTGGTTAGGAGGAGTTAAGACCACTGCAGAGGTTAACACAGAAACCCTGGTTAGGAGGAGTTAAGACCACTGCAGAGGTTAACACAGAAACCCTGGTTAGGAGGAGTTAAGACCACTGCAGAAACCAGAAACCCTGGTTAGGAGGAGTTAAGACCACTGCAGAAACCCTGGTTAGGAGGAGTTAAGACCACTGCAGAAACACAGAAACCCTGGTTAGGAGGAGTTAAGACCACTGCAGAGGTTAACACAGAAACCCTGGTTAGGAGGAGTTAAGACCACTGCAGAGGTTAACACAGAAACCCTGGTTAGGAGGAGTTAAGACCACTGCAGAGGTTAACACAGAAACCCTGGTTAGGAGGAGTTAAGACCACTGCACAGAAACCCTGGTTAGGAGGAGTTAAGACCACTGCAGAAACCCCTGGTTAGGAGGAGTTAAGACCACTGCAGAGGTTAACACAGAAACCCTGGTTAGGAGGAGTTAAGACCACTGCAGAAACCCCCTGGTTAGGAGGAGTTAAGACCACTGCAGAGGTTAACACAGAAACCCTGGTTAGGAGGAGTTAAGACCACTGCAGAGGGTTAACCACTGCAGAAACCCCCTGGTTAGGAGGAGTTAAGACCACTGCAGAGGTTAACACAGAAACCCTGGTTAGGAGGAGTTAAGACCACTGCAGAATAACACAGAAACCCTGGTTAGGAGGAGTTAAGACCACTGCAGAGGTTAACACAGAAACCCTGGTTAGGAGGAGTTAAGACCACTGCAGAGGTTAACACAGAAACCCTGGTTAGGAGGAGTTAAGACCACTGCAGAGGTTAACACAGAAACCCTGGTTAGGAGGAGTTAAGACCACTGCAGAGGTTAACACAGAAACCCTGGTTAGGAGGAGTTAAGACCACTGCAGAGGTTAACACAGAAACCCTGGTTAGGAGGAGTTAAGACCACTGCCCTGGTTAGAGGAGTTAAGACCACTGCAGAGGTTAACCAGAAACCCTGGTTAGGAGGAGTTAAGACCACTTAGCAGGAGTTAAGACCACTGAAACCCTGGTTAGGAGGAGTTAAGACCACTGCAGAGGTTAACACAGAAACCCTGGTTAGGAGGAGTTAAGACCACTGCAGAGGTTAAGACAGAAACCCTGGTTAGGAGGAGTTAAGACCACTGCAGAGGTTAACACAGAAACCCTGGTTAGGAGGAGTTAAGACCACTGCAGAGGTTAACACAGAAACCCTGGTTAGGAGGAGGAGTTAAGACCACTGCAGAGGTTAACACAGAAACCCTGGTTAGGAGGAGTTAAGACCACTGCAGAATTAACACAGAAACCCTGGTTAGGAGGAGTTAAGACCACTGCAGAGGTTAACACAGAAACCCTGGTTAGGAGGAGTTAAGACCACTGCAGAGGTTAACACAGAAACCCTGGTTAGGAGGAGTTAAGACCACTGCCCCTGGTTAGGAGGAGTTAAGACCACTGCAGAGGTTAACACAGAAACCCTGGTTAGGAGGAGTTAAGACCACTGCAGAGGTTAACACAGAAACCCTGGTTAGGAGGAGTTAAGACCACTGCAGAAACCCCTGGTTAGGAGGAGTTAAGACCACTGCAGAGGTTAACACAGAAACCCTGGTTAGGAGGAGTTAAGACCACTGCAGAGGTTAACACAGAAACCCTGGTTAGGAGGAGTTAAGACCACTGCAGAGGTTAACACAGAAACCCTGGTTAGGAGGAGTTAAGACCACTGCAGAGGTTAACACAGAAACCCTGGTTAGGAGGAGTTAAGACCACTGCAGAGGTTAGAAACCCTGGTTAGGAGGAGTTAAGACCACTGCAGAGGTTAACACAGAAACCCTGGTTAGGAGGAGTTAAGACCACTGCAGAGGTTAACACAGAAACCCTGGTTAGGAGGAGTTAAGACCACTGCAGAGGTTAACACAGAAACCCTGGTTAGAAACCCTGGTTAGGAGTTAAGACCACTGCAGAGGTTAACACAGAAACCCTGGTTAGGAGGAGTTAAGACCACTGCAGAGGTTAACACAGAAACCCTGGTTAGGAGGAGTTAAGACCACTGCAGAGGTTAACACAGAAACCCTGGTTAGGAGGAGTTAAGACCACTGCAGAGGTTAACACAGAAACCCTGGTTAGGAGGAGTTAAGACCACTGCAGAGGTTAACAAACCCTGGTTAGGAGGAGTTAAGACCACTGCAGAGGTTAACACAGAAACCCTGGTTAGGAGGAGTTAAGACCACTGCAGAGGTTAACACAGAAACCCTGGTTAGGAGGAGTTAAGACCACTGCAGAGGTTAACACAGAAACCCTGGTTAGGAGGAGTTAAGACCACTGCAGAATATAACAGAAACCCTGGTTAGGAGGAGTTAAGACCACTGCAGAGGTTAACACAGAAACCCTGGTTAGGGAGTTAAGACCACTGGAGTTAAGAAACCCTGGTTACTGCAGAGGTTAACACAGAAACCCTGGTTAGGAGGAGTTAAGACCACTGCAGAGGTTAACACAGAAACCCTGGTTAGGAGGAGTTAAGACCACTGGTTAGGAAGACCACTGCAGAGGTTAACACAGAAACCCTGGTTAGGAGGAGTTAAGACCACTGCAGAGGTTAACACAGAAACCCTGGTTAGGAGGAGTTAAGACCACTGCAGAGGTTAACACAGAAACCCTGGTTAGGAGGAGTTAAGACCACTGCAGAGGTTAACACAGAAACCCTGGTTAGGAGGAGTTAAGACCACTGCAGAGGTTAACACAGAAACCCTGGTTAGGAGGAGTTAAGACCACTGGTTAGGAGGAGTTAAGACCACTGTTAAGGAGTTAAGACCACTGCAGAGGTTAGAAACCCTGGTTAGGAGGAGTTAAGACCACTGCAGAGGTTAACACAGAAACCCTGGTTAGGAGGAGTTAAGACCACTGCAGAGGTTAACACAGAAACCCTGGTTAGGAGGAGTTAAGACCACTGCAGAGGTTAACACAGAAACCCTGGTTAGGAGGAGTTAAGACCACTGCAGAGGTTAACACAGAAACCCTGGTTAGGAGGAGTTAAGACCACTGCAGAGGTTAACACAGAAACCCTGGTTAGGAGGAGTTAAGACCACTGCAGAATATAACAGAAACCCTGGTTAGGAGGAGTTAAGACCACTGCAGAGGTTAACACAGAAACCCTGGTTAGGAGGAGTTAAGACCACTGCAGAGGAGTTAACCACAGAAACCCTGGTTAGGAGGAGTTAAGACCACTGCAGAATTAACACAGAAACCCTGGTTAGGAGGAGTTAAGACCACTGCAGAGGTTAACTGCAGAGGTTAACACAGAAACCCTGGTTAGGAGGAGTTAAGACCACTGCAGAGGTTAACACAGAAACCCTGGTTAGGAGGAGTTAAGACCACTGCAGAGGTTAACACAGAAACCCTGGTTAGGAGGAGTTAAGACCACTGCAGAGGTTAACACAGAAACCCTGGTTAGGAGAAACCCCTGGTTAGGAGGAGTTAAGACCACTGCAGAGGTTAACACAGAAACCCTGGTTAGGAGGAGTTAAGACCACTGAGGTTAACACAGAAACCCTGGTTAACACAGAAACCCTGGTTAGGAGGAGTTAAGACCACTGCAGAGGTTAACACAGAAACCCTGGTTAGGAGGAGTTAAGACCACTGCAGAGGTTAACACAGAAACCCTGGTTAGGAGGAGTTAAGACCACTGCAGAGGTTAACACAGAAACCCTGGTTAGGAGGAGTTAAGACCACTGCAGAGGTTAACACAGAAACCCTGGTTAGGAGGAGTTAAGACCACTGCAGAGGTTAACACAGAAACCCTGGTTAGGAGGAGTTAAGACCACTGCAGAGGTTAACACAGAAACCCTGGTTAGGAGGAGTTAAGACCACTGCAGAGGTTAACCACTGCAGAAACCCCTGGTTAGGAGGAGTTAAGACCACTAAGACCACCCTGGTTAGGAGGAGTTAAGACACAGAAAACCCTGGTTAGGAGGAGTTAAGACCACTGTAGAATATACAGAAACCCTGGTTAGGAGGAGTTAAGACCACTGCAGAGGTTAACACAGAAACCCTGGTTAGGAGGAGTTAAGACCACTGCAGAGGTTAACACAGAAACCCTGGTTAGGAGGAGTTAAGACCACTGCAGAGGTTAACACAGAAACCCTGGTTAAGACCACTGAGGAGTGCAGAGGTTAACACAGAAACCCTGGTTAGGAGGAGTTAAGACCACTGGTTAGGAGGAGTTAAGACCACTGTAGAATAACAGAAACCCTGGTTAAAGACAGAAACCCTGGTTAGGAGGAGTTAAGACCACTGCAGAGGTTAACACAGAAACCCTGGTTAGGAGGAGTTAAGACCACTGCAGAGGTTAACACAGAAACCCTGGTTAGGAGGAGTTAAGACCACTGCAGAGGTTAACACAGAAACCCTGGTTAGGAGGAGTTAAGACCACTGCAGAGGTTAACACAGAAACCCTGGTTAGGAGGAGTTAAGACCACTGCAGAGGTTAACACAGAAACCCTGGTTAGGAGGAGTTAAGACCACTGCAGAGGTTAACACAGAAACCCTGGTTAGGAGGAGTTAAGACCACTGCAGAGGTTAACACAGAAACCCTGGTTAGGAGGAGTTAACACAGAAACCCTGGTTAGGAGGAGTTAAGACCACTGCAGAGGTTAACACAGAAACCCTGGTTAGGAGGAGTTAAGACCACTGCAGAGGTTAACACAGAAACCCTGGTTAGGAGTTAAGACCACTGCAGAGGTTAACACAGAAACCCTGGTTAGGAGGAGTTAAGACCACTGCAGAGGTTAACAGAAACCCTGGTTAGGAGGAGTTAAGACCACTGCAGAGGTTAAAACCCCTGGTTAGGAGGAGTTAAGACCACTGCAGAGGTTAACACAGAAACCCTGGTTAGGAGGAAGACCACTGCAGAGGTAAGACCACTGGTTAGGAGGAGTTAAGACAGAGAGTTAACACAGAAACCCTGGTTAGGAGGAGTTAAGACCACTGCAGAGGTTAACACAGAAACCCTGGTTAGGAGGAGTTAAGACCACTGCAGAGGTTAACACAGAAACCCTGGTTAGGAGGAGTTAAGACCACTGTGAAACACAGAAACCCTGGTTAGGAGGAGTTAAGACCACTGCAGAGGTTAACACAGAAACCCTGGTTAGGAGGAGTTAAGACCACTGTACTGAAACCCTGGTTAGGAGGAGTTAAGACCACTGCAGAAACCCCTGGTTAGGAGGAGTTAAGACCACTGCAGAGGTTAACACAGAAACCCTGGTTAGGAGGAGTTAAGACCACTGCAGAGGAGTTAAGGTTAACACAGAAACCCTGGTTAGGAGGAGTTAAGACCACTGCAGAGGTTAACACAGAAACCCTGGTTAGGAGGAGTTAAGACCACTGCAGAGGTTAACACAGAAACCCTGGTTAGGAGGAGTTAAGACCACTGAAACAGAAACCCTGGTTAGGAGGAGTTAAGACCACTGCAGAGGTTAACACAGAAACCCTGGTTAGGAGGAGTTAAGACCACTGCAGAGGTTAACACAGAAACCCTGGTTAGGAGGAGTTAAGACCACTGTTAACACAGAAACCCTGGTTAGGAGGAGTTAAGACCACTGCAGAGGTTAACACAGAAACCCTGGTTAGGAGGAGTTAAGACCACTGCAGAGGTTAACACAGAAACCCTGGTTAGGAGGAGTTAAGACCACTGCAGAGGTTAACACAGAAACCCTGGTTAGGAGGAGTTAAGACCACTGCAGAGGTTACAGAAACCCTGGTTAGGAGGAGTTAAGACCACTGGTTAGAAACCCTGGTTAGGAGGAGTTAAGACCACTGCAGAGGTAGAGGTATAAGACAGAAACCCTGGTTAGGAGGAGTTAAGACCACTGCAGAGGTTAACACAGAAACCCTGGTTAGGAGGAGTTAAGACCACTGCAGAGGTTAACACAGCAGAGGTTAACACAGAAACCCTGGTTAGGAGGAGTTAAGACCACTGCAGAGGTTAACACAGAAACCCTGGTTAGGAGGAGTTAAGACCACTGCAGAGGTTAACACAGAAACCCTGGTTAGGAGGAGTTAAGACCACTGCAGAGGTTAACACAGAAACCCTGGTTAGGAGGAGTTAAGAGTTAAGACCACCCTGCAGAGGTTAACAGAGGTTAACAGTTAAACCCACTGGTTAGAAACCCTGGTTAGGAGGAGTTAAGACCACTGCAGAGGTTGCAGAAACCCTGGTTAGGAGGAGTTAAGACCACTGCAGAAACCCCTGGTTAGGAGGAGTTAAGACCACTGCAGAGGTTAACACAGAAACCCTGGTTAGGAGGAGTTAAGACCACTGCAGAGGTTAACACAGAAACCCTGGTTAGGAGGAGTTAAGACCACTGCAGAGGTTAACACAGAAACCCTGGTTAGGAGGAGTTAAGACCACTGCAGAGGTTAACACAGAAACCCTGGTTAGGAGGAGTTAAGACCACTGCAGAGGTTAACACAGAAACCCTGGTTAGGAGGAGTTAAGACCACTGCAGAGGTTAACACAGAAACCCTGGTTAGGGAGGACCACTGCAGGAGTTAAGACCACTGCAGAGGTTAACACAGAAACCCTGGTTAGGAGGAGTTAAGACCACTGCAGAATATAACACAGAAACCCTGGTTAGGAGGAGTTAAGACCACTGCAAGACCACCCTGGTTAGGAGGAGTTAAGACCACTGCAGAAACCCTGGTTAGGAGGAGTTAAGACCACTGCAGAGGTTAACACAGAAACCCTGGTTAGGAGGAGTTAAGACCACTGCAGAGTTAAGACCACTGCAACACAGAAACCCTGGTTAGGAGGAGTTAAGACCACTGCAGAGGTTAACACAGAAACCCTGGTTAGGAGGAGTTAAGACCACTGCAGAGGTTAACACAGAAACCCTGGTTAGGAGGAGTTAAGACCACTGCAGAAACCCTGGTTAGGAGGAGTTAAGACCACTGCAGAGGTTAACACAGAAACCCTGGTTAGGAGGAGTTAAGACCACTGCAGAGGTTAACACAGAAACCCTGGTTAGGAGGAGTTAAGACCACTGCAGAGGTTAACACAGAAACCCTGGTTAGGAGGAGTTAAGACCACTGCAGAGGTTAACACAGAAACCCTGGTTAGGAGGAGTTAAGACCACTGCAGAGGTTAACACAGAAACCCTGGTTAGGAGGAGTTAAGACCACTGCAGAGGTTAACACAGAAACCCTGGTTAGGAGGAGTTAAGACCACTGCAGAGGTTAACACAGAAACCCTGGTTAGGAGGAGTTAAGACCACTGCAGAGGTTAACACAGAAACCCTGGTTAGGAGGAGTTAAGACCACTGCAGAGGTTAACACAGAAACCCTGGTTAGGAGGAGTTAAGACCACTGCAGAGGTTAACACAGAAACCCTGGTTAGGAGGAGTTAAGACCACTGCAGAGGTTAACACAGAAACCCTGGTTAGGAGGAGTTAAGACCACTGCAGAGGTTAACACAGAAACCCTGGTTAGGAGGAGTTAAGACCACTGCAGAGGTTAACACAGAAACCCTGGTTAGGAGGAGTTAAGACCACTGCAGAGGTTAACACAGAAACCCTGGTTAGGAGGAGTTAAGACCACTGCAGAGGTTAACACAGAAACCCTGGTTAGGAGTTAAGACCACTGCAGTTAAGACCACTGGTTAGAGGGAGTTAAGACCACTGCAGAAACCCTGGTTAGGAGGAGTTAAGACCACTGCAGAGGTTAACACAGAAACCCTGGTTAGGAGGAGTTAAGACCACTGCAGAGGTTAACACAGAAACCCTGGTTAGGAGGAGTTAAGACCACTGCAGAGGTTAACACAGAAACCCTGGTTAGGAGGAGTTAAGACCACTGCAGAGGTTAACACAGAAACCCTGGTTAGGAGGAGTTAAGACCACTGCAGAGGTTAACACAGAAACCCTGGTTAGGAGGAGTTAAGACCACTGCAGAGGTTAACACAGAAACCCTGGTTAGGAGGAGTTAAGACCACTGCAGAGGTTAACACAGAAACCCTGGTTAGGAGGAGTTAAGACCACTGCAGAGGTTAACACAGAAACCCTGGTTAGGAGGAGTTAAGACCACTGCAGAGGTTAACACAGAAACCCTGGTTAGGAGGAGTTAAGACCACTGCAGAGGTTAACACAGAAACCCTGGTTAGGAGGAGTTAAGACCACTGCAGAGGTTAACACAGAAACCCTGGTTAGGAGGAGTTAAGACCACTGCAGAGGTTAACACAGAAACCCTGGTTAGGAGGAGTTAAGACCACTGCAGAGGTTAACACAGAAACCCTGGTTAGGAGGAGTTAAGACCACTGCAGAGGTTAACACAGAAACCCTGGTTAGGAGGAGTTAAGACCACTGCAGAGGTTAACACAGAAACCCTGGTTAGGAGGAGTTAAGACCACTGCAGAAACCCTGGTTAGGAGGAGTTAAGACCAGAAACCCCCTGGTTAGGAGGAGTTAAGACCACTGCAGAGGTTAACAGAAACCCTGGTTAGGAGGAGTTAAGACCACCCCTGGTTAGGAGGAGTTAAGACCACTGCAGAGGTTAACACAGAAACCCTGGTTAGGAGGAGTTAAGACCACTGAGAGTTAACAAGAAACCCTGGTTAGAGGAGTTAAGACCACTGCAGAGGTAACACAGAAACCCTGGTTAGGAGGAGTTAAGACCACTGCAGAGGTTAACACAGAAACCCTGGTTAGGAGGAGTTAAGACCACTGCAGAGGTTAACACAGAAACCCTGGTTAGGAGGAGTTAAGACCACTGCAGAGGTTAACACAGAAACCCTGGTTAGGGAGGACCACTGTTAAGACCACACTGCAGAGGTTAACACAGAAACCCTGGTTAAGGAGGGTTAGTTAAGACCACTGTAGAGGTTAACACAGAAACCCTGGTTAGGAGGAGTTAAGACCACTGCAGAGGTTAACACAGAAACCCTGGTTAGGAGGAGTTAAGACCACTGCAGAGGTTAACACAGAAACCCTGGTTAGGAGGAGTTAAGACCACTGCAGAGGTTAACACAGAAACCCTGGTTAGGAGGAGTTAAGACCACTGAAACCCTGGTTAGGAGGAGTTAAGACCACTGCAGAGGTTAACACAGAAACCCTGGTTAGGAGGAGTTAAGACCACTGCAGAGGTTAACACAGAAACCCTGGTTAGGAGGAGTTAAGACCACTGCAGAGGTTAACACAGAAACCCTGGTTAGGAGGAGTTAAGACCACTGCAGAGGTTAACACAGAAACCCTGGTTAGGAGGAGTTAAGACCACTGTTAAGACCACTGGTTAGAGGTTAAGACACTGCAGAAACCCTGGTTAGGAGGAGTTAAGACCACTGCAGAGGTTAACACAGAAACCCTGGTTAGGAGGAGTTAAGACCACTGCAGAGGTTAACACAGAAACCCTGGTTAGGAGGAGTTAAGACCACTGCAGAGGTTAACACAGAAACCCTGGTTAGGAGGAGTTAAGACCACTGCAGAGGTTAACACAGAAACCCTGGTTAGGAGGAGTTAAGACCACTGCAGAGGTTAACACAGAAACCCTGGTTAGGAGGAGTTAAGACCACTGCAGAGGTTAACACAGAAACCCTGGTTAGGAGGAGTTAAGACCACTGCAGAGGTTAACACAGAAACCCTGGTTAGGAGGAGTTAAGACCACTGCAGAGGTTAACACAGAAACCCTGGTTAGGAGGAGTTAAGACCACTGCAGAGGTTAACACAGAAACCCTGGTTAGGAGGAGTTAAGACCACTGCAGAGGTTAACACAGAAACCCTGGTTAGGAGGAGTTAAGACCACTGCAGAGGTGGTTAACACTGCAGAAACCCTGGTTAGGAGGAGTTAAGACCACTGCAGAGGTTAACACAGAAACCCTGGTTAGGAGGAGTTAAGACCACTGCAGAGGTTAACACAGAAACCCTGGTTAGGAGGAGTTAAGACCACTGCAGAGGTTAACTGGTTAGGAGGAGTTAAGACCACTGCAGAGGTTAACACAGAAACCCTGGTTAGGAGGAGTTAAGACCACTGCAGAGGTTAACACAGAAACCCTGGTTAGGAGGAGTTAAGACCACTGCAGAGGTTAACACAGAAACCCTGGTTAGGAGGAGTTAAGACCACTGCAGAGGTTAACACAGAAACCCTGGTTAGGAGGAGTTAAGACCACTGCAGAGGTTAACACAGAAACCCTGGTTAGGAGGAGTTAAGACCACTGCAGAGGTTAACACAGAAACCCTGGTTAGGAGGAGTTAAGACCACTGCAGAGGTTAACACAGAAACCCTGGTTAGGAGGAGTTAAGACCACTGCAGAACACAGAAACCCTGGTTAGGAGGAGTTAAGACCACTGCAGAGGTTAACACAGAAACCCTGGTTAGGAGGAGTTAAGACCACTGCAGAGGTTAACACAGAAACCCTGGTTAGGAGGAGTTAAGACCACTGCAGAGGTTAACACAGAAACCCTGGTTAGGAGGAGTTAAGACCACTGCAGAGGTTAACACAGAAACCCTGGTTAGGAGGAGTTAAGACCACTGCAGAGGTTAACACAGAAACCCTGGTTAGGAGGAGTTAAGACCACTGCAGAGGTTAACACAGAAACCCTGGTTAGGAGGAGTTAAGACCACTGCAGAGGTTAACACAGAAACCCTGGTTAGGAGGAGTTAAGACCACTGCAGAGGTTAACACAGAAACCCTGGTTAGGAGGAGTTAAGACCACTGGTTAGAGGAGTTAAGACCACAGAAACCCCCTGGTTAGGAGGAGTTAAGACCACTGCAGAGGTTAACACAGAAACCCTGGTTAGGAGGAGTTAAGACCACTGCAGAGGTTAACACAGAAACCCTGGTTAGGAGGAGTTAAGACCACTGCAGAGGTTAACACAGAAACCCTGGTTAGGAGGAGTTAAGACCACTGCAGAGGTTAACACAGAAACCCTGGTTAGGAGGAGTTAAGACCACTGCACCAGAAACCCTGGTTAGGAGGAGTTAAGACCACTGCAGAACACAGAAACCCTGGTTAGGAGGAGTTAAGACCACTGCAGAGGTTAACACAGAAACCCTGGTTAGGAGGAGTTAAGACCACTGCAGAGGTTAACACAGAAACCCTGGTTAGGAGGAGTTAAGACCACTGCAGAGGTTAACACAGAAACCCTGGTTAGGAGGAGTTAAGACCACTGCAGAATTAACACAGAAACCCTGGTTAGGAGGAGTTAAGACCACTGCAGAGGTTAACACAGAAACCCTGGTTAGGAGGAGTTAAGACCACTGCAGAGGTTAACACAGAAACCCTGGTTAGGAGGAGTTAAGACCACTGCAGAGGTTAACACAGAAACCCTGGTTAGGAGGAGTTAAGACCACTGCAGAGGTTAACACAGAAACCCTGGTTAAGGAGGAAACCCTTTAAGACCACTGCAGAGGTTAACACAGAAACCCTGGTTAGGAGGAGTTAAGACCACTGCAGAGGTTAACACAGAAACCCTGGTTAGGAGGAGTTAAGACCACTGTAGAATATACAGAAACCCTGGTTAGGAGGAGTTAAGACCACTGCAGAGGTTAACACAGAAACCCTGGTTAGGAGGAGTTAAGACCACTGCAGAGGTTAACACAGAAACCCTGGTTAGGAGGAGTTAAGACTGGTTAGGAGGAGTTAAGACACTGCAGAGGTTAACACAGAAACCCTGGTTAGGAGGAGTTAAGACCACTGTAGAATATACAGAAACCCTGGTTAGGAGGAGTTAAGACCACTGCAGAGGTTAACACAGAAACCCTGGTTAGGAGGAGTTAAGACCACTGCAGAGGTTAACACAGAAACCCTGGTTAGGAGGAGTTAAGACCACTGCAGAGGTTAACACAGAAACCCTGGTTAGGAGGAGTTAAGACCACTGCAGAGGTTAACACAGAAACCCTGGTTAGGAGGAGTTAAGACCACTGCAGAGGTTAACACAGAAACCCTGGTTAGGAGGAGTTAAGACCACTGCAGAGGTTAACACAGAAACCCTGGTTAGGAGGAGTTAAGACCACTGCAGAGGTTAACACAGAAACCCTGGTTAGGAGGAGTTAAGACCACTGCAGAGGTTAACACAGAAACCCTGGTTAGGAGGAGTTAAGACCACTGCAGAGGTTAACAGAAACCCTGGTTAGAAAGACCACTGGTTAGGGTTAGGAGGAGTTAAGACCACTGCAGAGGTTAACACAGAAACCCTGGTTAGGAGGAGTTAAGACCACTGCAGAGGTTAACACAGAAACCCTGGTTAGGAGGAGTTAAGACCACTGCAGAGGTTAACACAGAAACCCTGGTTAGGAGGAGTTAAGACCACTGCAGAGGTTAACACAGAAACCCTGGTTAGGAGGAGTTAAGACCACTGCAGAGGTTAACACAGAAACCCTGGTTAGGAGGAGTTAAGACCACTGAGAGGTTAACCACCCTGGTTAGGAGGAGTTAAGACCACTGCAGAGGTTAACACAGAAACCCTGGTTAGGAGGAGTTAAGACCACTGCAGAGGTTAACACAGAAACCCTGGTTAGGAGGAGTTAAGACCACTGTAGAATATACAGAAACCCTGGTTAGGAGGAGTTAAGACCACTGCAGAGGTTAACACAGAAACCCTGGTTAGGAGGAGTTAAGACCACTGTAGAGGTTAACACAGAAACCCTGGTTAGGAGGAGTTAAGACCACTGCAGAGGTCAACACAGAAACCCTGGTTAGGAGGAGTTAAGACCACTACAGAGGTTAACACAGAAACCCTGGTTAGGAGGAGTTAAGACCACTACAGAGGTTAACACAGAAACCCTGGTTAGGAGGAGTTAAGACCACTGCAGAGGTCAACACAGAAACCCTGGTTAGGAGGAGTTAAGACCACTGCAGAGGTTAACACAGAAACCCTGGTTAGGAGGAGTTAAGACAGAAACCCTGGTTAGGAGGAGTTAAGATCACTGCAGAGGTCAACACAGAAACCCTGGTTAGGAGGAGTTAAGATCACTGCAGAGGTTAACACAGAAACCCTGGTTAGGAGGAGTTAAGACCACTGCAGAGGTTAACACAGAAACCCTGGTTAGGAGGAGTTAAGATCACTGTAGAATATACAGAAGTCAATCATTTGGTGGTTGCTTATATTTGTGCTACTTCGAATGTGAATTCATATGCGTGTATGAATTAAAACACATTTATTTTTGCATATCCCCACCCTCGGTGAGTGGGGTCATGACCAGTATCTGCCATTATCAACCCTGGAGCTACTATATTTATAGTTGAAGTCGGAAGTTTACATACACTTAGGTTGGAGTTGTTTTTCAACCACTCCACAAATGTGGTGTTAACAAACTATAGTTTGGGCAAGTCGGATAGGACATCTACTGTATGCATGACACAAGTACTTTTTCAATTTCACTTATAATTCACTGTATCACAATACCAGTGGGTCAGAAGTTTACATACACTAAGTTGACTGTGCCTTTAAAACCTGTTAGAGCTACTAGTTCCCCTTTGGGAACTCCCCCCACCCCCCCTGAGCTGTAATGTGGCGCAGGGAACGCAAGAAATAATCCTAAAAATATTTAACCTCCACAGAATCGCTTGAAAAATGGCTCAAATGAAAGATAAAGCAGATATTTATCTACCCAGCAAGTCAGATTTCTAAAATGTTTTACTACGAAAACATAGCACATATTTATGTCCAACCACCACTGCATACATACCTCATTAGCATAGCCAAGTAGGAAAAAATATGCAATCAACAAACGCAGGATTAAAAGAAAAATCATTTCACTAACCTTTTGAAATCTTCATCAGATGACAGTAATATAACATGTTACACAGTACATTCATTTTTTTTCAATAATATGCAATATATATCCATAAATCTCTGTTTACAATTATGCATCGTTCAAAAAATGCTACTGCAATGTCAGGAGAAATAAAATAGCTCCGGCAGATAACGTCAGCTAACAAGGAATACACATCATAAACTTTGACTAAATATGCATGTTTTACATATGTATGGCAAGATAAACTTCTTCTAAATGCAATCGCTATGTTACAATTATTTTTAACGTTACATTTGGCGTTCACTAGGCTATAATAGAGAGTCGGCGCTCCCATTTAGCATACTGACTCCTCTATCTTGGAGTCGACAGAAACCCAAAATGAAGACATAAATATTCCCTTACCATGGCTGTTCTTCCTTCAGAAGACCTGGAAGGGTTAATACTCACCAAGTTAGCGTTCAGTTTTCAAGTCTGTGTCTTTCCGTTCTCAAACTAGACACTTTTCGGTCTAAATGTATGCAAATTTCAAGTGGATGCGCACCAAAACGTTGAAAGTATACATTATATTTCGAGTAAACTTGTCAAACTATGTTTATAATTAAGCCTTAACATGTTATAAAGGTCTACAGCAATCGTGAGGGCGAAAAGAGAAACACACGTTGTTCAGTCCATCCTGAGGGAAAGAGAGAGAAATTTCCCAGCTCCCATTGGTGAAACTTTTTTTTTGCGTCACCGGGACGTTTGGGCACGCTGAACGTCTCGTGAGCGCGCGATTCTCACAGTTACACGCCTCATCGAAAGCAGGCTTCACGCTGAAGACGTAGAAACTGTTTCCATGGTTATAACTGCTTGGGAAGTGTGTATACGATGACGTTGAAGTGGTGGCAACTTTTTTCATTACAAGAGAGACTTTGGGAGAATGCATGCCCTGAGACTTCTGCTTTACATAGAGACAAAATTTAAACGGTTTTATAAGCTTTAGAGTGTTTCCTATTCGATAATAATTTTTATATGCATATATTAGCAACTTTTGACAAAAATGTATCATGGTTTATATGGGTGCCGAATTCCTCCAGAAGGGGCAGTATTCAGGGCTAGCCCCAA
>NC_088422.1:91171311-91176311 GCF_034236695.1 Oncorhynchus nerka
TATTATCACAACTACTACTACTACTATTGCGCATCTGCACTAAAGTGAGGATATGGCAAGTCTTATCATTCCTTTGATATGGAATGTGAGGGAGGGGGAGGATGGGTGAGTGGGTGGAGGGAGGGAGGGAGGGAGGAAAGGGGGATGGAGAAGCTCATTCATCAAGTCATTACAGGAGGTGGCTCTGGTGGTATTTCAGCCTGTCCGTCACAGGAGGAGGAGAGGACAGGCAGCAACTCCCAGAGGACAGGAGCCTCCCTCTCTCCCTTCCTCCCTGCATCTCTCTAGCTCTGTCTACCTCACTCTCTCTCTCTCTCTCTCTCTCTCTCTCTCTCTCTCTCTCTACCTCATCTGTCCTCTTGACTGATTTCACTCTCTCCCTCCCATTTTTTATTTATTTCTCCATCATACTGTCTTTCCCTTTACCTGCCCTCCCCCTTTCCCCCTTTCTCCAAATCTCTCTTTCTCTCCGTCCCCCTTCTCTGTCTCTGTGCTTCCATCTTTCTTTCTCTGTACTTTCCTCCCGGGAGGCAGCTCTTGACTCTCTGATGTCCTTCGCATGCCAAATATGACTATTGACATTTCAATTCAGCTGGGTTTTTCTCCACTCTGCTCTAGGCTGATGCCTTATAGCCGGAGGACATTTACATGTCAATGGGACAGACAAAGAGATCCAGAGCGTGCATGGCCCTGCCTTGACAGTGACTGTATGTGACTGTATGGGTGGACTCTCTAGTAATGAGAAGGGCTTTGTTCAGTGGTTGTATGTATTGGGCATACACAACATGCATCCAGACTATTTTTGGTTGACACTATGGTGTGTATATGTTACTGTATTGGCGACACAGTGTATGCTGTGTTGGTCGTATACATACTCTGTCCTTCTGCCTGTCTCTTTCAGACAGACCAACACCCTGCATAGTGTCTTTACCGGGGGGAAGGGGGTGAGAGATGGTTAAAAGGGTGAAGAAGTGGATGAAGTGGAGTTGTCCTTCTGTCCTCTCACCAGTGGTTTCCACACGCATGCATCTTCATTTGACGTTCCTGCAATCCTCAGTAATGTGTATTACCTCTCCGATCGGTCCCTCGGTACCAAAATGTCCTGCCTTCTTATGATTATCTACACAGAGATACATTGCATATGTAAATGGTCTATTTGGAGAGACTTGGCTGCGGCTCAAGAGAGGAAAAACCCCTCAGCATTGATCTGGAGCTCTGCGTTTGGCCAGGGTTAAGTGTTCACATTCCATTAGGACCATATTTATGCAGGGGTTTGTATAATTAGGCCAGAGTCAATCCCCATTACTGCTTAGCACTATTGAGCAGCTGCTTACTTCAATAAAAATGAATGTCGAATTTAGAGAGGGGAGAGGGAGAGATTGTGTGTGTGTGTGTGTGTGTGTGTGTGTGTGTGTGTGTGTGTGTGTGTGTGTGTGTGTGTGTGTGTGTGTGTGTGTGTGTGTGTGTGTGTGTGTGTGTGTACTAGCTAAGTCATGTGAATCAATACACACGATACGTTAAAAGCACCCGCCAGTGCTTGGCAATAGGGGCAGAGGACCTTGTGTACGAAAATGCCCCGTCAATCCCAGAATGCACTCTGAAAGCCTAGAAAGCGGTCCTTTCAACGTTTGTCTCTCTCTCCCTGAGGATGTGATCTCTCCTCTCTCCTCTCTTACTGAGAGCCATCAAGCTATGGCTTTCCCCTGTTCTCCTTTTCTTTTATCATTCTATTTCTGTTTGTTGTTTTTTCAGTCAGGGCTTTCAAGCCTGGCCCCGGTAACCTTGGAAAGGGCTGCCCTTGGTAACACAGGCGGACAGCCAATCAGGTTGCCGTCGCTGTGGCGACCCAGCAAGGACAATTCGAAACCTGGTCATAATGATGTACGTAAGATGCAAAAAACATTGAAATATTTGTATGGTTTTATGTCAGTGGAGGGTACCTTCAACTCACATGAACTTACACACACACACACACACACACACACACACACACACCCTCATGTACTTTGTGCCCCCTCAGATTTTTGGGGGGCATGATGCCCCTGCACACACACACACACACACACACACACACACACACACACACACACACACACACACACACACACACACACAGGATGCACAAAGGTGGCACTTAAGGCGTGTGTATCTCCTGTCCAGTACTTTATACGATCCTTTTCAAACAACCCTTGTGGGTTCAGGTTCATTGTCCAACGGAACATGTCCTAATGGTACAACTGAAATGCCTCCTGGGAAATGTACAGGGATGTCTTCTGAGACATCATTACTGTGGTCACTTCTAGGAGCAGATTCTGTATTTAGATACAATGAGATCAAGGATAGTAGCAACACTGTCTGGTTAGCAAAGAAATGACAACATCTGGCCTTCAGAAAGTATTCATACCCCTTGACTTTTTCCACATTTTGTTGTGTTACAGCCTGAATTTAGAATGGATTCAATTGAGATTTTGTGTCACTTGCCTACACACAATACCCCATAATGTCAAAGTGGAATTATGTTTTTCCCAATGTTTACAAATGAACTAAAAGCTGAAATGTCTGGAGCCAATAAGTATTCAACCCCTTTGTTATGGCAAGCCTAAATAAGTTCAGGAGTAAACATTTGCTTAACAAAGTACATAGTAAATTGCATGGACTCACTCTGTGTGTAATAATAGTGTTTAATGTGATTTTTGAATGACTACCTCATCTCTGTAAGGTCCCTCAGTCGAGCAGTGAATTTCAAAAACAGATTAAACCGCAAAGACCAGGGAGGTTTTCCAATGCCTTGCAAATAAGGGCCCCTATTGGTAGATGGGTAAAAAAGCAGACATTGAATATCCCTTTTGGCATGGTTAAGTTATTAATCACACTTTATTAATCACCACAAATATACAGGCATCCTTCCTAACTCAGTTGCCGGAGAGAAAGGAAACCACTCAAGGATTTCATCAAGAGGCCAATGGTGACTTTAAAACAGTTACAGAGTTTAATAGCTGTGATAGGAGAAAACTGAGGATGGATCAGCAATATTGTAGTTACTCCACAATACTAACCTAGATGACAAGTGAAAATAAGGAAGCATGTACAGAATAAATATATTCCAAAACATGTATCCTGTTTGCAACAAGGCACTAAAGTAATACTGCAAAAATGTGGTAGTGAAAATTACATTTGGGGCAAATCCGATACAACACATTACTGAGTGCCACTCTTCATATTTTCAAGCATAGTGGTAGCTGCATCATGTTATGGGTATGCTTGTAATTGTTAAGGATTGGGTAGTTTTTCAGGATAAAACAATTACGGAATGGCGCTAAGCACAGGCACAATCCTAGAGGAAAACCTGGTTCCATCTGCTTTCCACCAGACACTGGAAGATGAATTCACCATTCAGAAGGACAATAGCCTAAAACACAAGGACAAATCTACACTGGAGTTGCTTACCAAGAAGACAGTGAATGTTCCTGAGTGGCCGAGTTACAGTTTTGACTTAAATCTACTTGAAAATCTATGGAAATACCTGAAAATAGGTTGTTTAGTAATGATCAACAACCAATGTTACAGAGCTTGAAGAATTTTGAAAAGAATAATGGGCAAGTGTTGCACCATCCAGGTGTAGAAAGCTCTTAGAGACTTACCCAGAAAAACACAACTGTAATCGCTGCCAAAGGTGCTTCTACAAAGCATTGACTCAGGGGTGTGAATACTTGCGTAAATTAGATATCTCTGTATTTCATTTTCATTCGTTTAAAAAAATCTAAAAACATGTTTTCACTGTCATTACAGGGAATTGTGTTTAGATGTGTGAGGAAATAAATCTATTTAATCCATTTTGAATTCCACAAAATGTGGAACAAGTCAAGGGGTATGAAGACTTTCTGAAGGCCCTGTAGCTACTCTGTAAGGACAGGCTGATAAGTACGATTACACCTGTCTTGCTGACAGAACAGTGAGTGTCTGCAAGCCTTGGTTTACGTTGGTGTGCCGGTACACTTCTAAAACAGAGTAGACATGCTCATAAATCTACAGGCCTGAGGTATACACGGCTAGGTCTTAGCACTACATGCACTGCACATACAGGTTGGCTATGCGATGCCAGTGAAGTGGTAGAGGTTCATAGCTCACATCTTATTCAGCCTCCAACGGGGGATTATCATCTCAGATCCACCCACAGGTTTAACACTTGGAAATTTTGACACAGATGGAAATGTATGTGTGTACATATTCCACAGCGCTGCCGTGACACTCCGGCTTTCCCATGAAGCACTCTGGCGGACAGGCAATATATGCGGCTGTCTCTCCGTGTCTCGCTACGATTACTGTGATCCGTTGGAACGGAGAGAGAACCGGGATGATGAGGTGTGTGTGGCATAGACAGACCAGATGTGTGTGTGTGTCTGTGTATGTACGTAGCATTATGTGTGTGTTGGGGTAAGTATTTTAGGACACACAGTCAAGCCTGTCTCTTCAGCAGTCCTCCCTCAGTGTCCGTCTGTCTCTCTGTCTGCCACTGGAGACAGTCACAGCCAGCCGCAACCAATCACATTAGAGCTCAGACTCACAGCAGCCTGGGAGACGCACTCCTCCTCTTTTCTCATTCTCCACTTCCTGTCCTCACGTATTAACTTGACTCAAACATTGTTGATCTAGGTAGGCCTGTTGAGAACTACTTCTACTGTTCAATGACAAGAAAAGTCAGAGTCTTTGAGATAGGACACAGATCCTTTAGGAGTTGGTGAGGAAAGCAGGGAGAAGCTCTGTCCCTGACTCATTCACCTCACAGCTGCCTGGATGACTGGGTCATTATCGGCAGATCAGATGTCAATAAAGGGGCACCAATGGTACTTCAAAAGATGACTCAACCATCGCAAATAAAATTAAAATGGAGGCACAGAAGTATGTTGAGTGAGGGGACCTCAGATGATATTGAATGTACATTAGTAACAGCATTATACTGAGACAGTCTTAGTAACAGCATTACACTGAGACAATCTTAT